>NW_027466056.1:1525000-1615000 GCF_046127955.1 Nelusetta ayraudi | reverse complement strand
AGTCAAGCCATCCATGAAGGCCCTGATGAGACTCCCATGTTGAACTCAATTGGAGGCATCGTGAAAGGACCGTCAACTGTCACAAAACTATATATATATATATATAAAATTCTGTGAAATAAATATTTTTTATTGGCAAAATTAAAAAAGATTTATTTCATATGTATCGTTTTGTGACAGTTGTCGGTCCCTTCACTATGCCTCCAATCCTTTTGGCCAAATGGTTAGCATGACTATTAACTGGGAGTCTGGGGTCCACAGCCCGCCCGCCCGGCCCCTCAGCGCCTTGCCACACTTTGATTTGATCCTGTGATTGCGCTACTAATCTGCAGTGGTCTGATAAAATGCAAATTAAGTTATTTAAAAGAAGCAAAAGGAGATTAATTTGAATCTCACAAAGAAGCAGAAGCTTGTTTCATGGTTTAACTTCTCAATTTCTCTGATCCCTGTGATTAACAAAACTTCAACAGTCAACAATAAAAACAATTGTGCTAACATGAAGTTCGTCATATTCATTAGAGTGTCGTGGATAAAAATATCAAATAACTAATCATAATTTAATAAATAACAAGGAATAATAATGATCTAAATATTCCTTAAATTAAGATATGGATGCTATTAATAATCTATCTTCTGAATACATTTTTTGGATACCATTTAATTTTGTGAGCCTATTTGAAGTTATCTTTAAACGCCTGTTTTGCATTTAGCCAAAAGCGACCACACAACAAGTGACACACCCAGTGCTATTTTGGACAGTTACATTCTTTATGGTTTGTATAATTGAAGTATGTGTGTGATGGAACATCAGGCTGAGCTCTGGAAGATCTCATCAGAGCTCTTTCACTTCAATTCACTCCTTCTCGTTGCACGTTTCACGTTTCAGACATGTTTTTCACATTTGTCCTCCACCTCCATCTGTATTGACTCGTGTGCAGTGCAACCAGTAAGATGTTGGAATTGAGAAGATGAAGTGGCAGTTTGAATAATTTTGCCGGTGCAGGTAAAGAAATGATTGAAAATGTTAACAAAAACAACCTAATGCACCTAAGACTTGAATCGCACAACAATCACACGTTTCAAGCGCTCGTGAGATGCACAAAATCACGTGTGTGACCAAATTTGGCCCGTGGCCATGAATTTACTACTGACAGAAATAATTCACAGCAGCTGTGACTGGATGCAGAAAGAGTCATAGAAAATAGATGTCTGGATGAAATAATTCCAAGACCTTTATCTACACAACCAATACAAATTACATTCAGGTTTTTATAATCAGATTTCTCTCTTGATTTCTTCAGCTTGGGGGCAGCTGTGGCTCAGGTAGGTAGAGCGGGCTGCGAATTGATGATCAAAGGGTTGCCAGTTCAAATCCCGGCTCCAAGTGTCCAAATGCTGAAGTGTCCTTGGGCAAGACACTGAAACCTAATTACCCCCAAACGGGCGAGCGCCTTGCAGGGCTGCAGCCACCCATTGGTGTATGAAAGTGTGTGTGTGAATGGGTGAATGAGAGGCCAATATATCGTGAAGGCTGGAAAAGCGCTATATAAGTGCAGTCCATTTACTATTCCACAACTAACAACTAACAAATGTTAGCTGCAAATATCCAATAATCAATAATCCAGGCGGTTCATGCTGAGGTTGGCAAGTTGCAGTTAAATATCATGCCTCAAAATGCCTCAAAAATCTCTCAAAAATGTACATTGATTCTCTTGTATAGAGCAAAGTGACACTAAGGTGGTCACTATAGGAAGCAAATCAAACCGACGAGAAAACATAGTTCTATGTCTACGTGCAACGAAGCACATTTCCCTGCAAGTTTCCAACCACGGTTACCACAAACAAAGTTAGGTGTGAGTGTGATTCGTGAGAAACGGACCACTGTGTCTGAGGTTGCAACAGAGCTGTCTGCATACACATATACAAAAGACTCCAAAAGACTCCATAGGCAAAATGCCAAAATAACAAAGACTCACTCTTTTTTTTTTCCAAGTCAATCAATCGAAAATAAAGTTGAAAACTCAACAAAATAAATGAAGAACATTTAAAATATAATGCTGTAATCTTCTGAGAATTTCCCCCACTTACAACTCAAGTGGTTTAAATGTTTCATAATAAACTCAGTGCTGTTGATGACTGACCCATAATTGTTGATTATGTCCTGTTTTGTCTTTCATTGATACAGCTAATATCACTGTTATTGGGCCACTGGTTTTGGGTCAATGTGAAAAATGTCAATTCATTTTCTCTTGTCAGTCAATCAATCATCACTTTTATGTGTAAAGTCTTGAATCACATCTGAAGACGTCTTGAAGCGCTTGACACCATCAGAGGGGAAACCACGTGATGGAAAAACTCCCTCAGGGGAAGAAAACGTCAAGCAGACCTCGACTCTGCAGGGCGACCAATTGCTTTTGTCATCGTCCAAATGTGTTTCTCAGGTTTGTTATAACTAGAGCCGCCCATGAATCATTTTCAAATATGTTTTATTGAGCATCAAAAGCAACACAATTACCATAAATTAAAGACACTTGAAAAATACCACCCAGTGCTCACATTTTTTTTTTTTTTTTTAAAGTTCCAGAACTTAAAAACAAAAACATGAAACATTTTGAAAGGCCAGTTTGAACAACAAACACAGGGATGTAACTGTTCAACATTTTGTTCATCTGACAAACAAGGGGATTTCACAAAGGGGTCTCCTGATTGATTTAATGTGCAGCATGAATTCACTGTTTCATGATTTGTGCCCTGTGGTTTTGACTACCAGTAGTTATGAATCCTGACTTACTGGGTGTTACAGGGGTTTTTCTGGGTGCTCTCCTGAATTGGTTTCAGTCCTACCACTGTTTCACTTTTATAAAGGGGGGAAGTACCAGAGAGTACAGCAAAGAACAACAACAGATTATTTCATGCGTCCCTTTCATTCCAAAAAGGATAAATGACAAATTATTAGGTTGATTGTGGGTCCTACATGATCATCACATCTCTCATATTCATTGTTTCCACATACGCCCACCTGCCCACAAGCATACAGTACATATGCTGTGTGTGTTAAAACTAAACGGACACCAGTTAACAACAACAGGCACAATCAATGTTTTCATGACACAGCCATCAATGAGCCATTACTAAAGCCCATCCAGTGGTAAAAAAAAAAAAAAAAGAGTAAAGAATATGTGCTGAATTTCAAACCACTGAAACAGATTCAGCACCAGATCAGTTGCTTGAGGCAGCAAACTGCTCAGCTGTATTAGGAAAAAATGAAACAGATAAACAGAGCTGAGTGCATCCTCCTCATGCTGGTCACATGACTGGGGCGGTATTCACTTCGTCAGACATCAACAACACAGCACTCAAGCCCAATATGGTCCTAACATTTGAGTGTATGAAGAGGTTGGTTTGCTAGAAGTTCCAGTCTCTATGGGAAAGAGGGGGGGAATACCAGGAGAGTGAGTGGATGGTGGGAGAGCTGTGAGCTGAGCTGAGGAGGCCTGCAGATCTCCAGGGCTGTAGATGTTGGAACATGGAACTCTGAGGCCTTTTGGCATCAGAGCGTCAGTGATCAACATCATGAAGAAGCTGTTTGGACACAAGCTGGGGACTGATGATCTGATCCAACACCCAGTGACCCTGAGTTCAGCAGTGATGACGACCTCAAGCTGCACCATCAGGTGTTTCTTCTAAAAGCCAGGACCTGTGAGAGAGGTCAGCCAGCAGGGTTGGGTTGATCACTGGGCTTCATCCAAACTGACCCTGCAAGGCTGCCGTTACATCGCAGTCTGGTTTTTTGGCAGGCAACTGTTGACTGCCACCTTCTGGAAGCAGTGTGGACAACCCCAGCTCGTTCAGCCATGAAAGTGTATTACACAGTAACAACAGTGTCCTGGTAAACTATTCCCAGGGTTTTAAACTTTTGACTTTATAAAAATAACTGTTATTCCTCCAATACAATACAGAGAAAACAAACACTTCATTTTTAATATTGCCTTTAATTTGGTTCCAAAAAAGAGTAAAAACAAGTGTAATTCATTTTTTTTATTTGTCTTATTTTAATCCCCTGCACCAAGACAATTCTTTACACTTCTAGTCTCATTTTCAAAAGCTCCCAAACTCTCTCCCATACCAGGATAGTAGCTAAGAAATCTGAATTAGCAAAGTAGTAGTACATTTTATTTAAAAAAAAAACAAACAACAAACAACAAAAAAAAAACACCTTTACTGGTCAGGTGGAAAGAAGCAACTCCCCAGCATCCAGGACAGCTGGCTGCAGACATGGGTGACAGGTGAGGCCACATGGCTGATCAGTCGCCTCATGTCCATGTGATCTGCAATCACACAGCACGACTCAGCCAGAGGAGAGACCACACACTGATTTACAGTTGTTGTTTTGCCCCAAATAATCGGCCCAGATTGGGGTCAGAAATGCTCTTAGTGTGCCCCCAGCATTCAGCATGTAGTCAGCCAAGCCCTCAGGCAGGACTGAGGACTCTGTATTCACTTTCTTTGTTCAAAAAAATAAACTGTTCCTGCAAAAGTTTGAAATTGATTCAAAATTAATTTTATCAAGTATTTAGAAATCAACTTTTTTTTTTTTTTTTTTTTTTTTTAGCAAAATGCCGTTTTGGGGGGGGGGGGACACAATGGTCAAGTTGGTAAAATACCTCCTGCGTGTCTGCTTGTCCTGGTCTTTGCTCTAACACTCCAACATGATGAAAAATCCAACCAGTCCCAGTATAGACACCAGCAGGACAATGACAACGGTGATTATGGTCCCATCTGTAAAACACATGTGGTCAAGAAAACGTACATCAAGATGCAGCAGAGAAAAGAGGTTCAATGCTCATGACAACTTACCAATTTGTTCACCATTGTTGTTGTCTGAGTACTTGCCTAAACTGCACAGTGCAGTCACATTGACTTCCAGAGATTTCACCTCAGCAGGGGTAGCAGCCTCACACTTGTAAGAGGAGCTGAACTCCAGTGTGTTAATAGTGAGAGGCAGAGACAGTGAGGAGCTGCTTTGCTTCACTTTTTTCCTGTCTTTGGACCACCAGAGTGTCGTTCCTGCAGGTTTCTCCACCACACACAGCAGGGTGCAGCTCTCAGTGGTCACATTCACTCTGACCACTGGAAGAATCAAGATAGGCTCTGTGGAGAAGATGGAGAAATTGAAGATTAGATTGTGTGTGTGTGTGTGTGTGTGTGTGTGTGTAAATACAAGCGCCAAAAAGAAAGGGCAAAAATGTGAGCATGGGCATTCACTTTGAGCACCTGCCACAGATTCTCAGTGTGATTGAGGTCTGGGCTTTGTGTGGCAATGACAATACAACCTTCCCTCTTATCATGAGCCTCCACCACCTTCTCAATGATCTAAAGACTGATTTCCTTTGTCTTTGGCATGATGAGTAAAAGTAGTCCCTCTCTGTGGTGTGTTCAAGTGCCCTGTTCCTTGGAGTCCTTTTATGCTCAGGTGTTGTTATGAAGCCAATTGACTGCAGAAGTGTGGTTTGAAAACTGTTTTTATTTTTTTCAAGCAAAAATTTACATGTGGCCCAGTGCGTTGCTTTATGATGAATATTATATTTTAAATGCAACTATATGCATTAGAATTGATGGGCTGTAGAATTAGTTGAGCAAAAGGAATTTTATAAAACTGACTTGGAATTCATTTTAGGACCCAAAAGTAGAGCATGCACGTGCAAAGAAGGATGTGTGGTCACCTTAGAGTTCACAAGAAGCTCAGGCCTGCAACTCTGCTGCATGATTCTATTAATAGATGGATGGAGCTTCTGGTTTCTAAAAGGAGGCCAACGAGGAAGCACCAAAGCCTGCATGTATGCTGTGCTATTTGGCCAGCAGGAGCCACTAAAGGTGGTTGCAAAAAGACTAAAAATGGCTGTTGGCTGACAACAGGGACAATACGGTCACTTGGTACAAAAGAGTAAAAATATTTTTAATCGTCTAAATTGCAAAGAAAAAATGCATATAGGCTCTGATGTCCATTGTGTCCCATTGGGTCTAATGTGGAGTCCACATGGCCGCAGCTGTGGGTGCGGCTGAAGTTCAGTATAATTAGTTGTCAATGCAATACATGGTGCACTGCTTCATCATTTTTAACAGGTACATTCAACTGTAACATGACACAGGTTGTTCAAACTGTAACTTACCAAACACTGTGAGTTTATAAACTGCAGCATCTCCATTCATCGCATCAACAGAATAAATTCCTGAGTCGCTGGTCTGGAGCTCCGTGATGGTAAAGAATCCAGTTGTGTTGTTCCAGTGAACTTTATCCTTCCAAGGGTCCCTCGGTATTTCAGCTTTCCTCTCTGTCACCATGGCAATATTCAATCCCCCATAGATCAAAGATCCACGCTGTAACACAGGCTGTGGAAATGTTATGGATCCTCCCTCAATGGCAGTGAGGTTCTTCTCTTTCTCAGCATCTGAAGAAAGAATCACTGCAAAACAGAGAAACAACTTGAAATGTTGACGTAGTGTTTCAACACAACTAGTATTTTAACATGTAATGACATCATAATTGCTTATATAAATATAACCTGTCTGTATGGTGGCACATTACTGACAGAGAAAACGGGGAAAACATTATAGGCTGCTGAGGTTGGTGGGAGGTCAAAGAAGACAGAAAAAATTAAAATGTTGCCAGATTCAAAATGCTGTTAACTTTTAGCTTTTTGGTATTTACTTGCTTTTAACATTCTTAGCGTAGTATCCTAAGCATGTATTGTCAATTTGTTTTTATCTAATTGCACTCCTGCACCTTTTGTGGTTATTTTTTATTATGAATGTATGTCAGCGAGCAGCTGAGTAACCAAATTTCCCACTGGGATCAATAAAATAAAGTAAAAAAAAAAATTAAAAATACATTTTAAAAAAATCACAAAAATGTTCTTTCAGCTCTTTCATGATTACACAACAAATATGTCTGATAAAATGCCAGTTCAGTCAATTACTTACCTGAAAGAAGCAAAAGTAGATGAACTTGAACCTCCATTATGAAGAATGAAGCGGAAGAATGTTTCACCGCTAAACTGCTGCTGCTACACATTCATTTCCTCACAACACATCCATCTCTCCGCCCCCTGCGCTAAAAGAGTTAAAACAGCTAATATATAAAAAAAAAAACAATATTGCACACATATGAAAATTGCAATCATCATCAAAGAATATCATGGGAACAAATAAAAACAAAACATACTGTAAAAAATAAATAATAAGAAATAATAATGATAAAAATATCCATAAGATATAAATTATATAATATTAACTGCCTATCTTTAAAATTGGAAGAATTTTTCTGGCAACCATTTTATCCTGTGGAGCTATTTGAAGCTGTCAGTGGGTAAAGTGGTTTCTCTTTACCTGCAATTAGAACTTGAACATAAAGTGGTTCATTATTTCCTGTTAAATAACCTTTGTTTAGAAATATGCCTCTTTATTCCAACCATGACAGACTTTGGGTGACATGAGGCATTAAACTAGCAACTTTGCAAACATGACGGAGAAAAACACATGTGGGCCAAATCACAGACAGACACATACCTTCAAAAACTGGAGGGAGTTTCTCATCTGGGATCATGTCTGTAGTTAACGTTCTAGTCTCACATCAGAGGATCAAAGTCATTCTGCGAACTTCAGCCGCTGGATGCTTTGCAGTGCATCTTCAGTACAAAACAAATCATTTCAGCTCCATTCTAGGACTGCAGCTATGTGGCAATGTTATCTGTTTTAATCTTTGCCAAAGGCGGGCCTTCAATATGTGACACAGACAGTGCTGATTTGGACCGTGACATTCTTTATGGTTTGTATGAACAAAGTGTGTGTGATGGAACATCAGGCTGAGGTGTGGAAGTTCTCCTCAGAGCTTCTTCACTTGAATTCACTCCCTCTGGAAGAACATTCTGACATTTTATGTTGTGTTGTTACATGTGCCTGTGTTGCTGAGGGTTTTTCCCACAGCTCCACACTGTTTTCCCTCTCAGGAGCATAGTTAGAGAGTTGTTGTCTTTCTTCCCTCCTCTCTCCTGCTGTTCTCCCCTTTCTGCCCCCCACTTTGAATGCCCAAAGGTCCATGTGAGAAATAGGGCAGCACCTGGGAATCATTGTGTGATCCAACCCCCCCAATTCCAACCCTGAATACTGAGCAGCAGGGCAGCAATGGGTGCCATTCTTACAGTCTTTGGTATGACCTGGCCGGGGATCCAACCCACAACCTCCCAGTCTCAGGGCGGACACTCTACCACTAGACCACTGAGCTGGTTGAAGGGTTTAGTCAGGACAACTGGACTCATCCAAGAGGCTTCCTCAGTTCTCTAAAAAGTGGTTGGAGTGTCCAAGGGATTGAAACACGAGGAGGTGTAGGCGGGGCTAAGGCTGATGGCACCTTCTATGAGCAAAGGTGTTGATTTACCAACAACAGGTGTTGATTCTGCCAATAGAGTGAAACTCATGAGAGTCCTGCTGTTCCATGCCCAGCCACTGGTGGAGGTTGTGGAGGGAGGGCAGGGTATCATCGGTTGCCAGGGTGAGGAAACTGAGTCGGGCCTGTGGCAGTTTCCAAACATCTGCCCGGCTCACCACCACCTCCACCACCACCACCACCCTACTCTCCACCCCTTCCCAAGTCCTTCAGCGACCCTGCTGTCCCTGCACCACTGGTGTTCTTCTTCTTCCAGTTCAGAAACCACCAGGTCCTTTGTGCCGGTTCTGGACCACCGGACTGGTGGGTCACCCAATCCCAGGCCAGGATGCCCTGTCTGGACTCTGCCCACCAATTCCTGGTGCTGCAACCTGCTCACTGCCTTCTTCTGCACCTCCTCCTCTGCCCTGCACTTCCTCCCTGCCACCACACGAGCATTCGTCTCTCTCACCGACTCAACAATCTGCAGGTTCCCTCAGCTGCATCACAAGCTTCTCCTTCTCCTGCCTGGACCCAAAAGAGACGGACCTTAGGGGAGGTTGGAGGCTTGCTGATGCAAAGCACCTTGGGAGCCTGAGCCATTTCCGGATGAATGACGAATGACTTGGACTTTGCTTGACCATAATGAGGTCGCTACAGGAAGCAGATTGAACTGATGAGAAAAATGTGTTCTATGGTTGCATTGAAGAACATTGGACTGGAACATTCCAACCACTGTCACCACAAGCAAAGTCAGGGCTGAGTGTGCATCGTGAGAGATACACAGGAAGTGGTGTCAGTGGTTTCAAACTTAACTTTCAACAATGTTAACGCAATAACTTGTGTTTGATAAAATTTGTCTTTGTTATTATGTTGAAAAGTTTGATATTTAATTCATGTGGGGTTCATAACCTGATAGATATTAATGGTTTATTTCATAATAATAACGGAACTATGTGCAGACATATGTACATATGAAATATTACTCATTTAAAAATAATAATTGAAGGAGTGATTACATCTATGCAGGCTTACATGCTGTCTTTTTAGGGAGAACATAACTCAACCATAACTTAAGTCCATGACTTAAATTAAGTTTGGCCTTAGACCGAGTGACAATTAAATTATGGCTCCATAGGCAAAAGCCAGAATAATAAACTATGTCCTGACAGCTGAAAACTGAACAAAACACATGAAGAACATTGAAATACGACACTCTAATCTCCCCAGTGTTTCTACTACTTAGAATGGGATACATGATGTAATTCATATAACGACATGTTCATGACAGTCAAACAATATGTTGTGCAACTCAAGTAGTTTAAAATTGTAATGATAAACTACTTTAAATAAAGTGCTTAAAGCTGTATCACTGCTATTCTGCTGCTGGTTTTGGCTCAATGTGAAAAATGTCAGTTCATTTTCTGTCATCAATCGATTCATCAATCAACCTTTATTTGTGTAAACACTAAACCACTTCCAAATGCATCTCAAAGTGCGTTGCACAACCAAGTGACTCCTGCAGAGCAGCATGAACCGACAGTGAGCTGGAAAAACTCCCCTGTGGGAAGAAACACAGATACATTGCAGAGACAGACAGAGCTGCCTTTGTAAATGGCTTAGAAGTGGAGATGATATTTAATAAATAATAATAATAATAATAATAATTTTTATTTTATTTTTTTTAAAAGGAGGAGTTATGAACCAGTACACTGAGCCACGACAGCAATGCTTTATCACCTCCACCAACCTTTTGTTGCTGTAATAAGTAAATTTGCCCAACGTGGGATTAATAAAGATGTTCTTGGCAGCTCACATGACAGTGCATTCACACGACAGTCTGGTTTGTTGGTAGGCTGCTCATCTTCTCTTGACTGAAGGAACACCAACAGCGAAAAGAACCAAGCCCAAGGTTCGAAACGTTTTTTGTTCCTCCAGTGTAACACGTTGAAGGCAGACACTCTCTTTTTTTTCTTGAATATTGTAGCAAAAAATGAGTAACATCAACAAAAAAAGTGTAGTTCATTTTTTATTTGTCTTGTTTTAATCACCTGCACCAAGGCCATTCTTTACACTTCTAGTCTCGTATTCAACAGCTCCCTCCCTCTATCCCATACCAGCACAGTAGCTAACAAATCTGAATTAGCAATGAAAGTAGTGGTACACTTTATAAAAAAAAACAAAAAAAAAAACAAAACAAAAAACAAAACATCACCGTATCATCATAAGTCCATGAACTGAACAGCAGACGACAAATAAAACAAACATTAAGAGACTCGCTGCTTCTATTTATTCATGATTTCCCACTCGCAGGGCAGTGCTTGGTCGAGAAAACCGCTATGACACAAAAAAAAAAATAAACGGAGGTCTTGTAACGATGTACAATATGAATAGCAATCATTTCCATTATTTCATCAGCAACTATCGAACAAAACAAAAAAACAAAAACAAAAACTGGGCATGAGTTTGGAAACCAACCTGCTACAAGATCCAGGGGCACAAACACGGACAGCTCCAGTAGGCAGGTCAAGGCTCAGTGCAGAAGAAAGACAACAAAAGTATTATTGACCCCGCAGAAGAGGAGGTGCAGGGGCTCCGACTTGCTTCTACAGTTTATTACAGTTCTCACTCGGGTAACAATCTACTAATATAGTCCTTTTCCAATGAAAAGATTATGCAAATCAGCATAACATGTACATAATAATAATAATAATATATAAAAAAAAAAATCATATTTGCCAATACTGTCATTGTAAACAAAAATAATAAATGAAAGAGGGCATAATTAATAACATATATGTATAAAATAAAAATGCATTTATATCTATGGTAGTGTCAAGTAATGCTATGAAAGGAGGTAATAAAGGAAAATCATGTACAAGGAAGGAGCCCCGTCATCAGTAAGAACTGAATGTACACAAATAAAACCCTAAACTGGGAGTATGTTGGTAGTATACACAGTACACAGGTTCTTTGTCACACACACACACACACACATGCAGGTGTTTGGAAAGGTCCCATATAAGGCAAATCATTGTAAGTGTAATAATTCCGCTTGCTCCTAACAATGTGCCTGCAGCTGCGTGGACTTCAAAGACACGACCGAGGTCCACCGCATCTTCTGCTCGCTCAACTTCTCGGAAACCCTGTGCTTCAACGCACAGCGCTAGACATCACCCCTTTGCGATGTCACAAAGAGAACTGATACAGCTCCCAGCTTGGTGCCTGCTGTCGGCGCCACCCACTTTAAACACCGCTGACGGCCACAACCGGTTTGACCTCCGTCCAAAGTGTCGCTCTCAGCAGGGAGCGGAAAAATCCGGGGGCGACAAAATCACGGGAAAATAATTCAACTTGAGTTTGAGGGTTAAAAAAAAAACAATCTGGAATATATGGGACCTTTAACACTGCAATAGCAGGTCGTTCACAGACCCAACTTAAAGAGACTGAGAAGTCAATTACAGGTTGGTTGTTGACTATCGGCTGGGAGAAGAGCTTGAGATGAAGAGGATGAGAGTTGATCCACAGAGGGGTTGAGGAAGATGTTTCTGATACTGTCGAGTGATTCCTGCTTGTTGCAGCCCGGCACATTTTTTAAAGACAATTGTATCGCTAATCGTACTTGTTGTAATGTGAGAATATAGTACCATTGCGTGGATGTACCGTATATAACCACGGACGTGTAGCATAGTACCTTCGGTGGATGTATAGAATACATATACAGTTTTTGGACACCTGATGCCTCTGTGAAGCACTGCATTGCTCTAAGAATCAACCTTCAGTCTCCAAGTGCAGTTTATTGTGGTGCAGTCGCCACTAAAGCACTGACACGTTCCACTGTCCAGCTGTACACCTGGATGCTTCAGCAAGATGACGTCACTTGCAGCACACCCAGAGTACAAGAAGTACAGGAATGAAGTTTTCTGATTTTGTTTTGTTTGTTTGCCTGGAATGCAACCAAACTAACAGCCAAGCAAAATTTTAACTGCGGCAATCGGAATTGGGGAAAATTTAAAGGGTGTCTGAAAACTTTTTGTTTGACCACTGTATATACACATACACTGCTGGGCAACACGGTACCACTGGTGGCTGCAGATACAACATCTCGCCTTTTGTCATGTTGGGCTTCACTATAATTCCCTGTGCTGACTGCTGACCACCACATCCTGACTGAGGTCTGCAAGCTTCTCCTCAGCCAGCTCCAGGTCAACCCCTTCATCTCAGCACCCTCACCAACCTTCAGCAATCTGCCTGGCCTGAAGGGCTGAATGGCTGCTCATCAACCTCACACTCTGGTTTTTCTCTCTTTTTAATAAGACATCATGAACTACCGGTAAACATTCCTCCCCCCCAAGAAGAAGAAAACCTCTAGCGCTAACAAAATACATCTTCCATCAGTTTGGACTTTTTGTCTCGATGCAGCCCAAGCACCATTCACATCCATCAATGTACCGTTAAAAGGAAAATGATGATGGTGGTGATAATAATAAAAAAAAAACCCAATGTGGACAAGTTCAGGTACCTGTGTCTCTAAGGTTAGCGTTTACCATGGTGGCGTAAGAATAAGACGTGAGTCAGGCCCCAACAGCAAGGCCTGCGTTTGGTCTCTTGTCACTGAACACACAGTTGTGTCATCAAAGCTCATCAAGTCCGACAGAAGAGGTTCAATATGGAATGACGTTGAATTGAGAACTTTAAAAAAAAAAAAATAATAATAATAATGATGACGACAACGTTGCGATTTTTTTTTTTTTTTTCAGTGGCCTTCAAAGTTGAGTTGTTACTCAGTACCACCACAAGAGGGAGCAACAGCACAACAGATTTGTCTTTTTTTTTTTTTTTTTTTTTTTTTTTTTTTAAGGTCAACGTGTGCCTCCAGATTCCAGGTTGTAACTTTGGTGTTTGAGTGAAACTAAAGCAGCTGTGAAGTACCAGACACGGGACTTTTACTCTACTCCTACTCTAAACTACATTCATTCGCCATTGTTCTTCCTCTCTGTTGACTGTATTTCCACTCCTCCCTCTCCAGGCCCCTCCCTCCACCGCCTTCTCTCGCTCTCTGT
The DNA here is from genome assembly GCF_046127955.1 of Nelusetta ayraudi. Taxonomy (NCBI): domain Eukaryota; kingdom Metazoa; phylum Chordata; class Actinopteri; order Tetraodontiformes; family Monacanthidae; genus Nelusetta; species Nelusetta ayraudi. The sequence continues at coordinate 1,601,515 of NW_027466056.1, read as the reverse complement.
CCCGTCATTCCCTGTTCCTAGTTGAACTGCTCTCTAGTCGTGCTCCAATCCTCCGCACCCCCCCCCCTCCTCCCCCTCCTCCTCCTCCTGCTGCTCTCTCTTTTAGTAAAGTAAACGTGTCGTGTTGTTAAAATGTTAGTACCTACTCATCCTCGCTCCATCACATTTTAGTAGCTAGCTGGTTACGTGGCTTCAAAAGAAAAAAAAACATGATTGCCATTCGTGCTGCTGCCGGTTTTCACGAGCCTCTGTGTTTCCCACCTCGTACCTGGTCTGTCTGTCCGTCTGTCTGTCTGTCTGTCTGTCTGTCTGTCTGTGCTGCCGCTCCCTCCTGCGGCTCCTTGATGTGCTTCCTCCAAACTGGGATGCTTGCTGAGACTCTCATTGGACAGGTTTTGCTGTGACTCAATCCACGTCTTCAACCGGTTACCGAAAACAAAGTAAAAATTTGTTTTGGGTCAACCCAAGAAAACGCCGCCGCCTCCTCCTCCTCCTCCTCCTCCTCCTCCTCCTCCTCCTCCTCCTCCTCCTCAGTGCTGGCAGGGAGACTTGGTTCTGGTTGACCCCTCCTCCTCCTCGGCTGCTCGCTAATGTTGTCTACAGTTTTTGGCAGCCCTCCTCACACTCCCCCCCCCGCCCCCCCGGCTCACTGGTCGTGGTTACTTCTCCACCAGTCCATCGTCCTCTGTGATGCCCTGAGCGCGGAGCTCTTCCAGGACGTTGTCCAGGTGTCCGGGATCAGGGAAGCCGTGGCCCGTCAGGTTGGAACCAAACTCTGTCTTGTGGTGAACCTGCGATGCAAGATGTTGGAGGTAAAGTGTGATTTTTTTTTTTGCAGTGAGGAAACTGTCATCCATGAAGTAACCACACGATGATGAAGAAGAAATATCGTCCCTGCAGATTTTCTCATGGTACTGCTCTTCAAGAACCACAGTAGCGTCCATGACTGTTGTCAGTCATATCCGTCTAGGTTTGACTGAGTCATCAGTTCTCGTTTCAATTTTCAATTTCAATACCGATACTGAGTGCTTGATATGGCCATTACATAAAAAACATTATTTTCCCCACAGATGTTCTGTTATTTGAACAACATTCCTCAGCATGTTTTTCTACAACACTTTGACTGTCACAAGTTTCATATACAATATATGAATACATTATATACAACAAATATCAGTATCGTGTATCGTGGTATCGGCACCCATTTCGCGATACTCGTATGCCTGATACTTGCATCAGTGCTACTATGTAAGGACACTGATGATGAAACTCTCTCCCTCCTGTGGAGCCACGCAGAGAGACTTCAGGCTCTCACCTCGTTCCAAATGACAGTGTCCGATTCTCCCGTGGTGCTTGAAGTACCCACTGAGAAGATCAACCTGCGGTCCCACGCCACCAGCAGCAGTCTCAGTACCTGATCGAGGTCGAGGCGATAAAAATAAACCATCATCAATAGAACACCAATGAAGATGGTCTCCATCAAGATAGCATAGAATAGAATGTCTGTACTGTCAGTGGACACATGGACAGTGAGATTGAAGCGACTCCAGTGCAAATAAACAGTAAACAGTTTGAGACCCCACTGTGAGGAGGATGGAGGTAGAAAACATTTTGTGTTTTGGAGCAATATTCAAAATATTAGAGCTTTATTGACCAGGTTTGTACAGGCCAAACAAGGAATTTGACTCCGTTTTTTTCTCTATTCTACTACTTTGGTTAAAAAACAAACAAAAGCAAACTACAGAATAAGTAAAAAGTAAAAAAAAGTAAGGGTAAACAAGTAAACAATATGCAACCGGAAGAATAAATAAACCATAAACAGTGTGCAACGTGGTAAAATAAGGATCTATATACAAGTCTACATAGTATATATAAATAAAATACATATGTATGCAAGAATGGCTGTTATATTTTTCTCTTTGATGACTTGTAAAAAATATTGCGTCTCCTCCTCCGTCTAATCAAAACACGCCATTCTCACTGGTCAGTGAACTGGTCACGTGACGCTGACGTGTAAATGCAGAAAAAGTGTTTCCATGGCACTTTTGCGATATCCCTCTCTATGGATACGTGTGAAAAACCACCTGATGAGAGCCTCATTTGAGAGGTTTTCCAAGCTCAGCTGCTTCCATCACCAGTTTTTCATTGCCATATTTAGGTTTAGCACAATTCAAGGGGTCATGGAAACACAGCTATTGCACACTGGCGCCTACTAGTGGTGGGTGGAAGATGCGTACCTTGCGGCCCTTCTCACTGTCTGGGAGGTAGCAGTGTCTGGGGAAGCCTCTCGCGGTGAAGGGCTTCCCTGCGTTCGGATGCTCTGGTCCCTGCAGGGAGACAAAGCACAGCGAGGATGAAGACGCTGATGCACTGACAGCAGGCCATCTCTCTCCAAGACCAGTCTGGATATGGGAGCCTGGAGAAGACAAAAGGTCAAAGCAGGAGGGAGTGACGGGAACCTGAATGCCGGGTGGGATGTTGTATATGATGCGTATGGTTTTGCAGTCAGGGTGTCCCGGCAGAGAGTGAGGGATGACGTGGTACTCCATCTTCCCAGCCGGCTGGTTGCCCGTCTTCACACCGTAGATGGTTTTACAGGTGGGACACTGGAGACTGAGGGACAAAGACGGAATGGTGAAGCTCAGCAGCTCCAAGGCAGGAGGATGTTCAGTGCACATTAACAAGAACGCTGCATTAGAAAATGTCTGGAAAGCCAGAGGAAGGAAGTAACATAGTACAAATACCTTGTTGCTGTAGTTAAGTAGATTTTTCTGGTATCTGTACTTGACTTCAGTATTTCTATTTCTGACAACTTTCTTACCTACATTTGTACACAAATATCTGTACTTCCTAATCCTTATATTCAGAAAACATGCTTGTAACTTTTTCATTTAAAAGATACAAATTCTATTGAAAGAAACATTATTTTTTAATAGTTGTGTACAGCGATAGTTATTATGGGTCACCGTTTGGTACATTTTCAGTAAAGAGGGAAAAAAAACCTGTAGAAAATAACATTGCTATTAAAACTGTTATTTTTACAAAAGTGTAAACCGATGAATCCAATAATGACTCACTGGTCAGAACCGTTAGTGATTACAGTTTGGTTGTGCTGCAGTTGTAAAAGAAAAAAATTAATGCTATGACTAGAAATGTTTGTTGATGTTGATTTGAATGCACTTTCTGCATCCTCGTTAATTAAGATCACATTTGTTTTATCATTTTTGGAGCAAATCTGTTTAAAGTTTGCTTCACTGTTTTTGTTTTTTTGTAAACACCTCTCTCTCCATCATACCTGCCATCCTTGTTGCCATTATTGTACATGGCCACCAGACACTGGAAGTGGTACTGGTGTCCACACTGCGTCAGCCGTCCCACAGACTCAGCCCGGGACACTGGACCCACACCTGGACCCTTGTACCCAGAGGGCCCAGCCAGGGGCTCCATGCAGATGGTGCAGTCCTGGGACAGAGGAGGGAACAGACTGCTCAAGACTTTCCAACTGTTGTCTCTCCATCCAATAAAGGTGTGTGCGAGAGAGGCCAAGGCCAAGATGCACGAGTCCATACCTCCTCAGGTGGACTTTTTACTTTCTGCAGGTACTTCTTCACCACCTCCTCCGGTGTTTTACCTGCACAGGAAGGTGAAACAGGAGCAGGATCACATGCGTGAACCTCGGCTGTGATGTATCTGCTCTGGCCGGTGCTGGATTAAGGGCCTACCCTTACGAGTTTGTTTCTTGGTGGTCTTTCTGCAGCAGTGGCCCAAACCCGGCACTGGTTTGATGTCGCTCTTGCTGACGGGCGGAGGGTGCAGCACCAGCTTGGGGGGCCTGGTCAGGCACACGGGCAGAGCAGCGGCGCTCATCAGGATCCCTGTGATTCCTGGGACGGGCCAGAGAGTCAGGACGGGACTTTAGGGCTGTCGTGACAGGAAGTGGGGTTGTGTTGTGTTGTGTTGTGTTGTGCTTACCTGCCAGTGCTGGGTGAACAGGACTGGATCCATTGAGGTTCTTCACTGGGACGGTGGGCACTCTGCAACACAAGGAGAAGACACTTCAGCGTCAGTGAGACTGCAGGCATGAAAAGGGAGGCAAAGGCGTCACCGTGGTGCTCACTTTGAAAAGCAGATGACTGTCATGTTCACCCGCAGACCACAGAGGGACAAAAAAAAATCAAACAGAAAGAAGCCGCAAAGTTCTCCTGAAATTGGTCGCGTTCTGTATCCGTCGGGTCGGCTCGCGCTCCTGGTCTCGACTGTGAGGGCGGCGAGCGTGTGCACGTGAGTGTGTTTGTGTTTGGAGCTAATCCACAGAGTTTCCATGTGCTCAGTGAGCTCAGAGGGAAGCGCGTCACACGGCCGCTGAACGGGGATTACACCCTCCTCAGTGCAGAGCCCATTATAATCAATCTCACAGACGCACACGGCCACTGACGGTTGAAACAACAACGGCCGCGGAGTCGCACAAAATCCCCGTCGCCTTTTGTTTTTCTCAAAGAGGCGGTGGAGTGTATAATTATATGTAATATGATGGAGCAGAGGCTCCAGAAGACCCCTGCAACTCTGAATGCAGAAGCAAGCAGGTCTAGAGGATGGATGGATGGATGGATGGATGGATGGATGGATGATAAAGCAATATAACAGCAGTTTGATGAAGGAAAAGAACCCTGCTTGGTTCTAGTGTTTGGTGGCCATATATACTGTTGCTGTTTACACTAAGCAGCAACCCAAAGGAATGAAAGCAACCCTTCAGTGTAGCGGTTTTCATGACCACAACATTGTCTTTATACATCATCATCATCATCATCATCATCATCATCACCACCACCATCACATTAGCTGCGTTTCCGTGACAGTTTTTCGCAAAATAAAAGCGACATTTCTAAAGAATTTCCACAGAGTACAGTTGTGATTTGCAGGTGTGTTTCCATTGAATGGTGCGAAGCGCAGAAGCCGAGATTCTGCTCAAATCTCCTCCCGCCAGACTCCACTGTGAGGAGGACGGAGGTACAAAATGTCTTGTATAAATCTGCATTTCCATGTCTGCTGTCCAGAACGCTTGTCATATTTTTCTCTTTGATTACTTGTAAGTAACATTCCGTCTCCTCCTCCGTCCAATCACGACGCGCCATTCTCACTGGTCAGTGAACTGGTCACGTGACCCCCGTAGGTAAATGCCAATAAAAGCGTTTCCATGACACTTTTGTGATATTCCTCTGCATGGATGCATGTGGAAAAAACTCCTCATGAGAGCCTCAAAACCTTTTAAAACACAACTACTGTTCACTTAAATAAGAACACACAGTAGATCTTTATTACATTTGTGATTTGATTCGGAATCTGGAGAGTTTTATATGCAATGACTGGTCGTTAGAAATGACCAGGGGCCAGAACATATGGATGACTTTCCCCTTTCCAAATACTTTGAAGCCAGCTGGTGTCAGACACTGACTGACTGACGGCTCCATGGACCAGCACAGCCGCTCTGACTGTGGTCAGGAGGCCAGGACAGCCCTGGTGAACCCTGAGGCTACTCAAGCTGTGTGAAATTACACACAAACTGACACGAGGGGGCCGTCAGAGGGGGTCACAGTGTTTATAGCGCTGGACTGTGTCCCCTCGTCTTCAACACTACTGGTGCACAGGGACTTTACAATCACACACAATGTCAAACATCAATGACCTGGACCAGAGAGGGAAACAACTGATCTGAGAGCTGACACTGCATCACTGGAAAGGGTGAGATTTATAACAGCGAGAGAAGCTTTGAATTAACACACACACACACACACACACACACACACACACACACACACACACACACACACACACACACACACACACACACACACACACACACACACACACAAATCTGATATTGACAATCACGGGACCTATTAATATTTAATAGGCCGCTGTGTTGGCAAGCAGGGCTTTACAGTGTGAGGTAGGAGTGAGACGGGAGAGTTGAGTCGAGTCTGATCCTCGCTAAGCTCCACGCAGAGCCTCATTAACACACTTTGCAGCTGCCCCGTAGCCTGATGACACATGCACGCGCACACACACACACACACACTACGTGCAGTGATCTCTCACACGTCACCACTGCCACAGACCTGCACTGCACTTTGAAAAGTGTCTGTTCAACATTAATATATATATATATATATATATATATATATATATATATATATATATATATATATATATATATATATATATATGTATATAAAACACATGTGTGTATATATATTTATATTTATGTGTATAAGTGATAGATAGATAGATAGATAGATAGATAGATAGATAGATATGATATAGATATGCAAGTATTCGTTAAATGTGTACATATGCCTAAAAAAATACCTAAATATAAAAAATATATACAAGTCTACATTTGTATAAATGGGGGTGGGAAGGAGGTTTGGGTGCATGAAAGGGTCTCTAGAGTGTTGACCCCCTGTGACCCCTGGCCGCCCCCAGACCCCGGCCTGCTACCCAGGACATCCCTCTTCCCCTGGGCTCTCTTTCTCTCTCTCTCTCTCACTCTCTCTCTCTCTCTCTCCCTCCGCTTTGTCTCCATCACTCCTTCTGCTTCTCTCTCTCCTGGCCGACCCAGATGGACATCAGCTGGACCCATTTAGACGGCAGACAATAACACACTCCCACTCATTCTCACGCACATATTGTAATGCACACACACACACACACACACACACACACACACACACACACACACACACACACACACACACACACACACACACCTGAAGCTATTCCAGAACACTCACACTTGCTGACTGTTTTCTCTTTCACGCAGGGTTACAGAGTTGCAGACTGACGCAGTGATTGGGGTCTGAATGAGTCTTTGCCAGAGGCAATGGCTCCCTCTAGTGGCCAAAGATAGAGGAAGACAATTTGATGATGAGCTCAACCTACATTCTCCTCAGCTGCTGCTGCTGCTGCTCTACTTGAAGCACTGAGGAGAAGAAAGTTACTCCCCCTCCTTTGTTTTGCACTACTTCAGATTTCATTTGCTCGCTGTCACAGTGGCGTCCAATCAAAGGCTGCTCGCTCAACAAAACCTCACAGCCCACAATTCAGTTCACTAAGACCGACTCACACATTCTCTCTGTAGGAGAGTCAATATTTACTTTTACTGTGTGGGGAAGAGAGAAGAACAATGTGTGTGTGTGTGTGTGTGTGTGTGTGTGTGTGTGTGTGTGTGTGTGTGTGTGTGTGTTTCCCCCATCGCATCCCTCTGCCTCTCTCCGACGTCCTGGCCTGATTTCTTCGCACCACTACGTGATCAATCTTTGACAGTTTGCTGACTCGTTTCTTTGTCTCGCACCCCCACCATCACCCCCCCCCCCTCCCCGCCTCCCCAACACACACGCGCACACACACACACACACACACACACACACACACACACACACACACACACACACACACACTCTCCAAACCCCTCCCCCTACCCGAAGCCATTCCCATAGGGCTGTGTCTTGGGGGTGCTGTCTGTGCTGCGTCTGAGAGCGTCTGGGCAAACACACACACATGACAATGCTGACTGGTGCAGCACCATTGTCTAGACCTGCCCCCACCCACCCACCCCAACATGCCTGAACACTCATGTGAGAAAAACTATTGGCATTACAAGAACTGCGACCGCATACACACAGAGTTGGAGCCACTTGTGAACGCCTGAGAGAGAGAGAGTGAGAGAGAGAGAGAGAGAGAGAGAGAGAGAGAGAGAGAGAGAGAGAGGGAGAGAGACAGAGAGAGAGGGAGAGAGACAGAGAGAGAGGGAGAGGGAGAGAGACAGAGAGAGAGAGAGCGAGGGAGAGAGAGACAGAGAGAGACAGAGAGAGAGAGAGTTAGAGAGAGAGACAGAGAGGGAGACAGAGAGACAGAGACAGAAGGGGAGAGGGAGGACGTCATGAAGGACGTCTTTGCTCACTTTGCGTCTGGGCTTCCCCTCACGACGTAAAATGCTCGGTTTTCACGAGAGGAAAAGGAAAAAAAAACAAGGTTTGAAACACATCAGCGAGAAGGAGAATAAAGGAAAGAGATAGAGAGTCTGGTGGTGGAGCGAGGGCAGAGGCAGAGAAGGAGAGAAGAAAGAGGAGAAAAGTGTTGGAGGCTGAGCTTTGTGCTGCTAATGTGATCCAGGCCCGGCTAATTCAACAAAGGTTACTGTGGAGACCAACAATGAGGCTGTCAGGGGCCCAGACTGCTGAGACGCGACGGGAGAGGAGGGTGGGGGGGTGGGGTTGGGGCAGAGAGAGGGAGAGGGGATGGCCTGGACACACAAAAAGAAAGAAATCTACATCTCAAGAAGCATCTGACCTTGATTTCGGTTTGAATGTCGCTGTGTGCGCTGTGTTTTTGTCTCCTCTAAAATCCAGTGGCAGGAAATGGAGCAACTTCCTGCGAGAAGACAGCAGGGTTCACTGCAGTGGAGAACCACTGGTGGAGAACCACTGGAACCGCACTGTCACTCCTCATCATCAAGTCGCCACCCAAATTTATTCCAAAAAAAAAAAATAAATAAATAAAGGCACAAGCCCACTTTTTTCAAATGATTGAATTGAATTGTGTGTGCTGCAGAATAAATGCTTCTCCACACATGTGTATATATATATATATATATATATATATATATATATATATATATATGTATATATATATATATATATATATATATACATATATATTAAAGACATGTATAATAGACTTATTAATATGTCAGTGTGTAGATAGCTGTAAATACAACTGTTCATAAGATGTAAATATCTTGATTTAGTCCTCTTTTATGATGTTTTATCACATTTAGTTTCATTAATACATTTTCCATCTTTTTTTGCACCATACAGTTGCTGTGCATATGCACATTTCCACACTGTGGGATCAGTAAAGGAGTTCTATTCTAATTATTCTATATATTAAAATCTATATCTAAATTTAAAACATAAAACTACAAAATATAAGGGGAAGCTGCGACCCAATTTGAGGAGCCACCAGCAACTCGAGCCACACGGTGGGATTGTGTAGATTTCAATGGACTCACGCAGCTGATGTTAGTGTTGTGAAGCCACCCAGCAGCACCTCAGACTGTATGCTGGCATCGACTGCACAATCACACAACTACACGACAAAGAGAGGAGAAGATGAGCAGTGGACAGCAGTGGCTGCAGACCACACTGGCAGGCCGCCGCTACAGACCAATGAAAACGCAGCATTCGCATTGAGGGCCGCCTGCGACAGGTCGGTGACGTCTGTTGGTTGAAGCTGGGACTGAATGTGTGCTCGGCCCTCACAGCGTCCTGCTTCCCAACTAAGCTCTGCCTTCAAAACAATGGCCATTCTACAGCAACTGCAGCCATCGCAGGTTCACATGGAGGCAGGAGGTCCTTCCTGGCCAGAGCATCATCAGCCTCCACAAGCAGGAGGTCCTTCCTGGCCAGAGCATCGTCAGCCTCCACAAGCAGGAGGTCCTTCCTGGCCAGAGCATCGTCAGCCTCCACAGTTCCACAACTCTGCCCCGCTGTGTCAACGATGGAGAGCACACTGGACCATTTTCCCTGGACTCAATGGGGAATAATGATGCACTAACGGTTAATAAAGCCTTGCTTGTCTGTCTTTTGCTCATCTGCTTTGGTTGTTTGTTGGACAAGGATTGATTTGAGTGTTTTTGTAACTACTATGTAGTTCATTTTAGACGACATCATCGCTCGCATCAACTTCCACACCGAGGTGGCTCCGTGAAGCCCTCAGGCTAAAGTAGCACTAGTGTGTGTCAAATAGCTTTAGAGAGAGTGTGTAGGGTGGGGGTTACTTCTGACCTCTGACCTTCACAGTGTTTGCCTGCCCTCTCCCACAATCCCTCAGTCTCTCCTCTGCTGCTCTACAGATGCTACTCAACAGATGGACAGCAGCACACAGGACATGGCTGACTTTGCACACACACGCACACACACACACACACAAAACAGTTTTTAGCCTCTGTGAACTCCAGTGGTAAATGTTTCACACTCATCATGAGATTTTTAAAGTCACCAAAAGCCCTCGATTACACCTGAAACTTCACCTCATCCACAAGAAATGCATTGCATTAAACACCTCTGATTCCTTTCCTCTCTTACTTTGTCACTATCAGCACCTCTGATAGCAACATGCCGGCTGCTTCGGAGAGAAAAAAACAAAAAAACAAAAACCTATAAGCAGAAGATAAAAAAAAAACCAAAATGCAGGAAGTGGAGGCTGGGTCGACCAGAGGAGCAGCAGCCTGTGATGTCAGGGAAAAGCAGCAGATGCCTCTGCTTACATCACTACACACCAGGGAGAGTGTATGCACTCAAGAGTGTGTGTGTGTGTGTGTGTGTGTGTGTGTGTGTGTGTGTGTGTGTGTGTGCGTACGTGGGGGATGCATTCAATGTCACATCCCCAGACGGATGCACGTCTGTGTACAAACGTTGCTGAATGCTGACTTCTCACGATGCATCTGCATGAACTTTAATGGCCTGTTTAAAGTCCATGTTCCGGTCTGACTAGGTCACCCAACATGAAGGGGATGTAATGTGTAATCTGTATCTGTAATGTAATCTTAATCTGTAATGTGCAGTTCTCTATGGACTCTCCAGCCGCGTAGTATGAGGTGAATTCATTCCTGGTGGACTAAATATGACCTCACTGATATCATAGGTGTGAAATGCACGGCCTGCCACTGGTAGCATGCAACACCTCAATGCAAGACCTACATCAATATAATGTGACTGTCTTATTTGTTCCTTCCAAGTCGATAAATATTTTTATTTTATTTCTTTATTTCTTTTGAATCAATATAATCTCCAATCTTTTCTACTGCATTGTTGTAATTACGCAAATTTCCCCAAGGTGGGATTAATAAAGGCTTCTTCTTCTTCTTCTTCTTCTTCTTCTTCTTCTTCTTCATCCCACCCGTTCCTAAAGCACTTTTAAAACCACAATGACCAATGGCAATGAACAACAAAATCCGTTTTCATTTGCCAAACCTGGTGGGCCGTGCAGCACCAACAGTCAAGTAGAGGAAGTCCTCGTGCACTCACCCGGATGCGATGAGCGCTCTGGACTGGGCCATGGCGATCCTCTGTAAGGCGGGTCTGCTGAGCCCGGCCAGGCTGGACCTCTGCGGCAGCGGGGCGTGGCACACCGTGGTGGCGGCGCCAGCGCCAGCAGCGCTGGCAGCCGGCCGCTGGGGCTTCATCACCATGGGCGACGGCGAGGGGACGGGCGAGGGGGGCGACGTGATGGCGCTGGCGGGGGAAACCAGCGTTGCGGTCGGAACCGGGTCACCGGCCAACGCCGCCGCCGCCGTGGAGGAGGAGGAGTGCTGCTTGGGCGGAACGGACGGAGGGTTGGCCGACGGCGGCTGCGGAGGCGGCAGGGACGGCGGGGGGGGGCGGCCAGACGGGGGGCCAAGGCCCATGGCCGAGGTGCCGGCTGTGAGGACGGCCAGCGACTGGGCGAAGAGCTGCGCGTTCCTCCGTGGCGAGGCCGTGTTCCTGGAGATGGCCAGGCCGTGAGGCAGCGTCTGGTAGTAGTTGGAGTTGGAGTTCGAATTCTGCTGCTGCTGCAGCTGCTGCAGCAGCTGCTGCTGCTGCTGCTGCTGCTGCTGCTGCTGCCCGCGACCAAGAGTGGCCGACTTAGACGGACTCAGGGGTTTGGAGGGGGCCAGGGCCAAGTTCTTGGGCCGCTGCACCGTCAGCGAGCGCCTGCCCAGAGTTTGAATCCCTGCCGCTCCCATGCTGCTCTTCACGCTCAGGACCAGCATGCACTGCTGGCAGGAGCACGGCTGACCCAGGCCCGTGGCTGGCAGGCCCCCGTTGGAGTAAACCGAACTTGCCATCCCCAAGCTGGCTCCTGACGCACCGACGCCCAGGAGCGCCCCCGTGAGGCCGCCGCCTCCTCCTTTTGGCACGGGGAGGGGACCCGACACCAGAGGGTAGGTCAGGTCGGCTCGCCTCTGGATCCTCCGACACCTCTGGCTCTGCCTGTTCACCTTCAAGATGAGAAGAAAAACATCAGCATCTTACAGTTAAGGTCAAGTAGAGAGGTCACCAACCTTGTTGAACCTGGCAGCTACTCAGTCAGTTCTATATTATTATTATTATTATTATTGTTGTTATTATTATTATTATTATTATTATTATTGTTAACGATACTGATCTACGTGAAGACACGGATCACATTAATGAGTTCTCAACAGTTATCAACAAAGACTGAGCAAGGATGGATAAAAAAGAACTTTAGATGCTCAACGATTTGCGCTATTTTTCAAAGAGGCCTGCGATGGACTCGTGTGGTCCTCAGGGGCGACCAGGTGCCTTTGGGCACCACGCTAGTGACCCCTGGTCCGGTGCGTAATACATTTTTATGGTAGCCCACCAGCGCATTTCGAACGTAGTGCACCGTCAAAAAAAAAAAGAAGGTTAAAGTCCCACTGACAGTCACATCCAGAAAGATGCTAAATATGTCCTCCGCATTTGAGCCATCATCCCCTGAGGGAGCGGAGGGCAGCAGTGGAGGGCAGCAGTGGAGGGCAGCAGTGGAGGAATCGCTGGGTGATCCAACCCCCCCCCCCCAAGTCCAACCCCAAATACTGAGTGCCAAGCAGGGAGGCAATGGCAACCATCTTTACAATCTTTGGTATGACCCAGCTGGGGATCCAACCCACAGCCTACCAGTCTCAGGGCGGACACTCCACCACTAGACCACTCAGCTGGTCTGGTGGGCATCCTTAAAGAATGGCTTTGCAAGATGCTAACTAGGAGCAAGCCCCTTATTGCTCTATGTGTATTCTTACAGAACCGTTCTAAGGATAGGAAAACCACATTACTTTGATTGTACTGCAAGAATACACGTTTGTTAATGTATTTATTCAGCTTCCCACAAACTTCCACACACCTGCGTCATTTTCTGAAAGTCAATGAGGTAGCAGAAGCCGAGTGGTGTCAGGTCCAGGCAGGGCTGCTGGCGGTAGTGGGCGTTCTCAATGGCTATGGCCACTTCGATGTCGTAGGGCGTCCAGGTCCCCGCGTCGTTCTCCCACTCCCACTGCCAGCCCTGGCCAGGGGCCGAGGCTGGGTCATAGAAACTCCTTCGAACTGGACGGATGGTTCCTTTCATGGAAGAAGGGAGAGAAACACATTAACTGGAGATCGAGTCATCAAAGGATTCAGACGCAACGCTCAGTCAAAGGAAAGACAAACGTTTTAGATGCAGAGCAAATCAAGTGAAGTTAGAATTCAAGAAAGAAAAGGTCGCAAACATGAAGCTCAATGAGGCAAAACAGCTTGCACGCGCAGGTAGGTTTGACGTGAGGTATGTGATCGTTCAATACCATGCAGTTGATGACAGCATTATAATGTGCGTACCAAACTGGGAACTGCAGGAATATGAGACTCTCCCAAGAAACTAATTCTATTGCACTAAAGCTACATAAGCCGGAGAGTGATTCTCATCTTACATCCTCCGAATGACTCGAGTATCTTCTGTCATTGTGGAAAAACAAGCCAAAGACAGAAAATCACTCTCTAGTACTTGCAAACTCCCACCAAAAAGTCTTGTGCTTGTTTTCAAGGAGGTTCAAGACTTGTTGGTTTTCTTACCAATTTACACTCTGTCGAGCAAATTTACTAAAGTGTATGGACTGTTACATTTGATATTCTAAAAGAAGAGAAAGAGAGCACAATTTAACAACAACAAAAATTATATATATATTATATATATATATATATATATATATATATATATTATTATTTTTTTTTTTTTGCCATGAACCAAAGCTGGGTTGACGTGGCCCCCAAGTGATGATTGATATGTATAATTTACGGCCAATGATATTTAGTTTGTTAACTAAAAAGAATTTCTCTCATTAGCGAACAATTAGCTCGTTAACCATAAACATTCCTACTTCATGGGTAAGGTTTACTGCCTCTCACTGCTACAGCTGAGAGCAAATGTGTTCAGAGAGAGGGTACAACTTTATATTTATGTCCACAGCAACATAATAAGTGACTGTCAGTACACCACAACAAGCTCAGTTTTCTAGAGAGTCAGAACAACACAAAGCTCTCGGCTGCTTTCATACGTAATCAAGTGAAGAAGTCTGGTTGTGGCATCACTGGATGAGCACTGCTCTCACTGCTCATTTGACACGCTGGAATAAAAACCAGGCACATCTGAGCATCTGGAGAATGAGAGATTGTGGACGGCGTTTGCGTTTGTTCAAAATGGGTAATAAATAAATAAATAAATAAATAAAGGTGAATGATGTTGAAGAACTAAATCAGTGTGAGAACTGCTGAGGAGACAACACAAAGGTCCGAGGCAGGTGGAGAGGGAGACGAACCATCTGCTGCTAATTGTTCTATTTACAACCCCCCACATCCCCACACACACACACACACTCAGGTCAGAAAGGGTGGAGTGACAAGCTTCAAGCACCCCCCCCCCCCACCCCCCCGCCTCACTGACCATGAAACCATAAACATCAGTAACTCAGAGGAGGAAGGTCAGCATCCAGGCTGAACCAAGGCCTACTCTGTACGAGGCCATATGCCAAGTAAAGCCATGTCTGTTTTATTGAAATATTAAACATTTACACCTCTTGACACCCACATTAAATGAAATATAATGAATTTGTGGATTCAAATAACTTCCTGGAGTCGCTACTCTGAAGCGGTGCTCTGGATTGGGACTTCCATGCATTACATTTGTCTAATTAATACATATTCCATATGTGTTCGTTGATAGGTTTGACGCCTTGAGTGACAATCTACAATATAAATAGTCATGAGAGTAAAAGAAAAACCATTCAATCAGAAGTACGTGTCCCAAACCTTTGTTTGGTGGTGTGTATTGACAGAATGTGTTGGTAATCCATTACACTAAGCAAAATTAAATGAACTCAAGTGTAAGGAGAATTCAAGACAAACCATTGCCATCAAACACGTCAATTGCCATAGTGAGTAGAGATGAAGAACAAAATGGAGGCAACAGTCCCACAGCCCCCCCCACCCCACCCCCACCCCGCCCGCCTTTAAAAGTCATCAGATACACAATCCAACAACGCCAAGTTGTGACACCTGTGTGAAATAATACAACATAACAAGACCGAGCTGTTTCAAGAAAAAAGCCTCGCCAGGACCACATTCCACACATACCGGCTGGGCGGAGTGATTTCTAGAGCGCATGATGAGCGCAGCTACCCCCATCATCAAGAAAATATGTGTTGAGAAGAAGCCATGATCTGGTGGAGGCGGACTCTGTGTTGGATAGTAATGGTATAAAAAAAAAAATCTTTGGGAACCAAGACCCAGAATTCTATCTGTTTGAGCACCAAACCAAGTCAGTCAGTACGCCGCTGTGTCACTCCACCCAGTGATGAATTAAAGAAAGGAGTTTAGAGATGTGCAGTTTGATATGCATAGCTGGGTCTCAGTCACGTGGATATGATAACACGCGAAGGTGGCGCAAAATCGGTTAGAGCGATTGGAGCAACCGTGACCCGGGCCAATCCTTCTGCTGTATGAAACATCCTCAGCAAATAAGCTCCTTCTCACTTCCTGCCCTCCACCTCCAGCTGTGTGACAATGACAAATTGGCAGGAATGCGGTAAAATCTTGACTTTTCTTCCAACCATGGGGGACCATGAGGGAAGCACTGCAAGTTTTTTTTTTTTTTTTTTTTTTTATGTATTACATCCAGTACAGTACACATTCACATATTGATTATGCGCTTCACACCATTCATTGGAAACACCTGCAGAAATATCGCTTTTATTTTGCGATAAACTGTCATGGAAACGCAGCTGCTGTTAGAAAACAGAGGGGGATGACTGTGCAGACACTATCCACACCAGCATTATAACCAACGCTGATTAGAATTCAAGTTACTTCTAACTACAGTTGCTACTACTAACTGCTCTTTCATTACGTTGGGGGGTGGAGGGGTGGGGGCAGAAGGCACAGTTAGAAGAAGTATGAGGACCATGTCCAAGGCATACCCAACGTCCCCATGGTTGGTTGGGAAGAACAGGAGCTGGCAAAAACTGGTTGCCCACCACAAAATAAATGTTTAGGAAACACAGCTGAGGGAATGTTTCCATCTCCCAGGGTGACAGAACAAAAGCCCAGCAAACAGACAAAACATTCCTGAGGACTGACTTCTCTGATTTTTTTTTTTTTTTTTTTTTTTTATTCCCTTTGCTCAATTCCCCGTATCTGACCTGAATGTACTGAGTTGTGCGTGAGTTGTGGTGCAGAAAGTGAGCAAGGTCTCCAGTCTCCTGAGGTCTCCAGTAACTTGACACGCAGAGTTTCACAACAGCACACAAAGGGAAAAGGCAGCACGCTGACCCTTCCACCTTTTTCATCTCGCTCTCTCATGGTACCCTCCTCTCCGCTACTCTCCTGTGATTTATGTGGTGGCCACTGGGAAAACAGACATTACATGCAGCTGGCAGTGCGCTACCTCAAAGCTGAGTTACTGAGGTGACGGCTCCAGATTTTTCACTTGTATATTTCTACAGTACTATTTCCTCCCTACGATATGAAAACACCAATAGAAAACAATAAAAACAAATTATGACCATGGCATTTTAAGCATACACTTTCCTCCTTCTGTCACAGTAGCCAATGTTTAAAAGCTGCATACACAGAACATTTCTGAAATCATCATCTGAAACAAAATATTATCATTTAAATACACTAAACTACAAGTTATCCTTCATCAAAAAACTTTAAATATGCTTTATTTTACTTTCTCTTTTTTTTTTTTTTTTTTTAATTCTTATAATAGTTTCGCTGTTCCATATCACCACAAACCACACACAACCTTGACCTCTATAGTGCAGCTTAGTGGCACAGAACAGAATGGGGGATCCACAAGTCATGATTGAACCATTGTTCTCAAAGGGCAACGCTGCTGTCAAGATTTAAATCTACTTTATTGAAATCACATGTTGCATCAGGATCCATTTTGTTTAAGAAGCATGTTCAGAGAACTGGGAAAATGTTGCGACGGAAACCACAAAGTCTCGCCGAATGAGAAGAACTGCAGAGTCAAGAGTTTAGCTGTTGGGGTACAGCGTCCCTCTGGGCCATCTTAGTACTTTTATCATTTTCCAGAAAGCGGTATTCCGTCTCCTCCTCCCTCTAACCCCCGACTCTGCTGCGACTCCCACTACCCCCAGCTTTCTCGCCATCATTGTTCTCACTTTTATGCGACCTTGAAAGAGTTCAGTCCCCTGAGCTTGGAGTCAATTTTCAGCTCCAGAGAGTGAGAGGAAAAAGCAGAGGAAGAGAAAATGATGGCGAGGACAAGAGACAGACAGCAATGGACAAACAAGGTGGCCTGGAAGAGAGACGGGAGACAACGGAAGCCCATCGGAAGTGTCCTAACACTCTGAATGCCTGCTGCGCTCTGTATATAACCACGAGTCTCGGGTTAATGTTTGGTTCCACTCCCTTCCCCCACACCGTCACCACAATCTACGAGCTCACTCCCATCTCAAGGGAGTTTTTCATTCAACTTGTGCCTCACTCTCTTTTACGACGTTCACACCAAATCCAACACTGAAGTGAACCCGAATCTTCCCGAGTCCTGAACCAAGACGGTCGGCAGGGTTGGTGACCGGTGTGGCGACGGGGTCAAGTCCTGCACTTCTGTACTGCATTGCTGTCACAAGCTACGTTTCCATGACCCATAGAATTGTGCAAAGCATAAATATGGCAATAAAAAAAACTGGTGATGGAAAACAGCTCAACTTGGAAAAACCTCTCAAATATGACTAAAAGGGTTTGACACTCTCATCAGGTGGTTTTGTCAGACGTATCCATATAGAGGAATATCGCAACAGTGACATGGAAACACCTTTTTCAAAATGACACATCAGGGGACGTGAGGTTCACCGACCAGTGAAAATGTGAAAAGTGGAGATATTTCACTCTACATCCACAGTTCAATGACATCACACAGCTCATTAAACGTATCCCGGTTCATTCTGAAATTCTGAATCCACAATTGATCTGCGAATTCCTCGGTGATGATCCTCTCCCCTCATTCTTGTCTGAAGAATTTGAACGATCACCCGCTGCCTTCGTCTCCTGATGATAACAGCGGCAACAGCAGTATTGACAACTGAAATAGCTGCACCTCCGTAATTTTAGAAATATCACTTTTATTTTGCAAAAATCCGTAATGGAAACGCAGCTACAATGTCAACAGGTGTGATTGGTGGCCACGGTGGAAAATGGACTGCGTCTACCTAAAGGCAGTGCCAGGCTCAATTGCAGGCCAAATCTGTGACCCAAGTCCTCAATGAATCCACCGTTGACTGATGCGGCTGTACTGCAGGGAGCCAACTGATAATAAGTGGGAGCCACTGCAAGTCATTGCGGTGCTGGGTTTGGTCAGAAAACAACTTAATGTCCCAGTTTGGGTATGTGCTTCCTTCAACAGGACCAGCAAGAACTAACGCAGAACAGGGCTGAGGAAATAAAATAAAAAACGACAACAACAACAACAACAACAACAACAAAAGAAGCACATTATCATGCTGTCAGAGTTCACACAACACTTCAAGCTTTGAATGTCAGCAAGTTGTCTTCACCACGTCTACTAGTTGCTTATTAGTTGTTTTTGTTAACAAGCTATTTTCCAATGAGCATATGTGTTTTTGTGTATATATACACATACAAATACATAGAAACAAACACATTTGATGTCAACCACGTCTTTTTGTTGGCAATCTTTACAATTCCCACAAGTTTTTTTCTCCAAAAAACCTGGTTTTGATTAAGACACAAATTTGGTCTTGGTGGGTAAGAATTGTGTTGCAATGGCTTTGTTGACGTCATGCAAAAAAAAACTGTTCACCGTAAATGAAGGAATTGCAGTGGAAAAAGGGAAAAACAGAACTAAACACAATTGACAAACATTTTTCTGATTAACTTTTTGTAGCATTTTCATTGGCAGTAATGTGAGTGTGGGAGATGTTTTTGTGGGAGGAGGAGATTTAGCGGTGCAATAAATCTATTCTTTCAATTCTTGCTCCAGATTGCTGCTATCCAACAAAGAAGAATGCGTAAACAGCAAAGCACGCAGCATTAATCAAACGGAGCTGATGCCAGCAACAAATTCCCAGTTTGCTCCGGCAAAGGTCTTTGATTCCGCTAATTTCTGTTATTAATGTTAAAAGTGAAAAGATGATAATAGAAGCAAAAAGCAACAAACTTTTTTGACAAATGGAGATTGAAAACTCAGTTGTGTCAAGAGCAATACTTTCTTTTTGCCTTTCTACCCACCTTTCTCAACTAAACTCTTGGCACTCATGAGTCTGTTTAGCACTCTTCTACTATATATATATATATATATATATATATATATATATATATATATATATATATATATATATATATATATAAAAACTAAACAACTCACACCTAGCCAACACAACCTAACAATGGTAGAGGAGTCAAAGTGAGATTGGAAGAGAGAGAGATAATACAGACTCCCCAATTATATCACTCCTGAAACAACCACTCCCACCGTACTACCCCCAACACACACAACCCTTTTTGTCACTCCCATATTGGATCCAATACCAAAAGGCCCCAGGGACTTAGTCTATTGACGAAACTGAACACTTGTAAAAAGGGGAGGGCGAGAAAAGAAAGCAGGGAAAGTGTGGGGGGAGAGGGGAGGGAGATATGAGGAGACAACTTTCAGCTCACTAGACATATTCCATTCTTGCAAGGAAAAAAAAAAGCATGGTCTTCCTTTTACTTTCATATAATGTCAGAAATCTGCAGCTGCTGCTAGTGTGCGTCTATGCTAAAGAATGTATCCAGCTGAATGGTGTGGTGCTCATTTGCAGCTGCTCCACAACATCATACTGATGGTTGTCAGCTAACCCACACACTCATCCCACTTAGTTCAAAACGCACCTTAATGCTATCATTTATTGCTGTCATTGTGTGAGTATCTTGTTCATTCTTCTCTGAGCTTTCAGCTACACAGAAAGTTGCCTCTTTTTTTTATTCTTTTTTTTTTTTTATAAAGGTAAGTAGTTTAATTGTTGTAGATTCTGTTCACATGCCCTTTAAAATCGCGTCAGTGTCTCAGGATACTTTGTTGACAAAAGCAATCATGGAACAAACTGTTAACCAGCCCAATCATTTTATACTATTCTATTAGATGCACATTGTGTATTTTTTTTGTCAAAACTCACCATTTAGCATAAACCTTGAACCATGCACGCACACAAACACACAGACACAAATTTAGTATA
The DNA here is from genome assembly GCF_046127955.1 of Nelusetta ayraudi. NCBI lineage: Eukaryota > Metazoa > Chordata > Actinopteri > Tetraodontiformes > Monacanthidae > Nelusetta > Nelusetta ayraudi. Next base: position 1,581,180 of record NW_027466056.1, on the reverse strand, counting down.
TGTCTTTGGGGATTTTGTCGGGTAATGCACATTGAAAATCAGACACTGTAAAAATGCTGGGAAAAATGCAAACCCTAAAGAGACTAATTGGTTGGTTTTTTTTTATGATCTCTGTACTGCATGAGAGTGAAAAATGAATCCAATGGTTCATGTCAACAATAACAAAACCCTCCTCAGAGTTAACCTATCTGTGCAACTAATATTAAGTTGGCAACAAGCTGACAAACCAAAACAGTCTAGATCAGGGGTGTCAAACATGCGGCCCGGGTGCTGTATCAGGGCTGCAGACGTGTTTTTCCGGCCCACAAGATGATTTTACAAAGTTTAAAAACAAGCTTAATTTTTTTTTTTAATTAAAGAAACTGCTGTTCTCCTGTCCACTGGATGCTGCAATAGCATTTTCTTCTATGAAAACAAACTGTTAACACCGGGGCTGAGCAAGTGGGTCCAAGTACAGCCACTCTGAAGCTACGTTGCTTTGTTGTCTTCATACCTACCCTATTACATCTCCTATTTGCCACTCTCAATGCCCCAAAAATGTCTCTGTCAAAAAAGAGAAAAGTGCATGCAGAGTGTTCCTAGAACACGACCAAAGTAAAACAAAGAAAACAATGTAAAGTTGTTGTTATTTTAAGTTATTATTATACTATGATTTTACCGGTCCGGGCTGCTTTGGAATATATTTTCCACTATTGACTAAAAGGAGTGTGACACCCCTGGTCTAGCTGGAGGAACAACAGGTGTGATGCTTTGGGTGATGATGAGCTTTCCCTTGACTCATAGCACTTTTAACACCCACACGATGTGATCAATCAAAAGCCAAAACGAAACGCCCCGTCTGCACAGTGTTTGCATTCTCCTCGATGCTTTCTTATTTACCTGTGTCTTGTCTAAACTGGTGCATGGACTGGAGGTCTATGATGTAGGGCGAGAGCCGGCTGTCCACCTGGCCGAGGACCACGCTTCCTCCCCGGGGGTCGCTGCTCCGAATGGCCGCCTCGATCTGGTGGGAGACGGCTGGGCTGTATGGCCTCCACCGGCCGTGTTCGTTCAGCCATTCCCACACCACCACGGCGGAGGCCTGGAGCATGTTGTTACTGTTGGCCCTGGAAGAGAGAGCGACAAGGAGGTTGAGCCGAGGCAGCGCCAGTGAGTCGGGGAGTTTGGGGGAGCAGGAGCGCCATCGCGGAGCCGCTGGGAGTGAGGGGAGGGTTTGCTTTGGGACTACGGGGAGGAAAAGGCTTGTCCATAAAACACGGGTTATCGTTTTGGTTTTTGGGAGAGGTGAAAGTGGGCTTGGCTAGAGACGTCTACGTGAATTGTGGTGGCGGTTGTTCGCTGTTTTCGGTCATTAAGCTACGTTGAGCTTTTAACGTGAAGCGTTTGAGAATGTCCCTTATGCTTGCCGAAATAAAGCACGACCATACGACTGAACACATCATTCGAGCATTGCTATGATCCACTGTAATGCTTCAAGACGCAGACATGCTTGCTCTCTTGAGAAGGCAATCAAAACAAAACAAAAACAAACAAAAAAAAAAAACCCCGATGATGTGCAAGTCAACTAAAACAAAGGCGGTGTGTATCTTACATTGGGCCGCTGGTGGGCTAGCGCCGTGCTAAGGCGGTGCATTTTACGAAGATCCAGACCAGGCAGGCAGGCAGGCAGGGGGGGAAAGAAGTCTCGCAAGTCCTCGCCAAACCAGACCAGACTGTCTCGGTGGTGTTTTGTTTTGTTTGTTTGTTTTTTTTTAAACCCCGCAACACGATTTATAAAGCAGCGTTGGACGAGCGAATACAAGGCGTTCACTAGCAGACACGGATAGCTTCCACCGGCGGCTCCTGTTATTCCCAGCGACGGCCTCTTGGTGCCATTCCTGGTTTGGGTGGAAGAAATGTCCTTAGCATGCGGGAAGCATGTACGTCGAAATAAGGCGTTGGTTGTTCAAAAGTGTGCAACATGAGCTCGATATGTCTGCATGTAAACATGGGCGGAACCGGCCTCTGCGGGGGTCTGTCTGGGTAGCAACAGCCAAACCAGTGGGTTTTCCTCCAGACACACAACAAGCGTAGATTTGGGCGTAGAATAGCGAAATGTTGAGAAAGTAGCGCAGCATCAGTAACAAGAGGCGCTCGGGTTGCGTCACAACTCGCTCAACTGGTCCGGCAACATGGAAAACGACCGTAAAGAAAAGAAAAGAAAAATACACCTTCGACGAACTGTGCTGTAGTGGACGTCACAGCTACGTCTCAAGACGACGCTTTTTTTTTTTTTTTTTTTTTTTTTGGGTCAATAAAGCACAAGTGAACCCGTCTTGATAGTCGTTGAACGTATCCTTGCACTTCATATGGCTTATTTTTGACCTGTCTCCTCATTATTATTTGTTTTTATACTGCTCAAAATTATAATTACCTGCCGATGTGTACCGGGGCTCCACTCTGCCAATGTAAGAGATTTGGAGCAAAACCCAAATAGACTTCATGGATGAAAATGTATCTTTCTCTCCCTGGGCTCCACCATGGCTCCCCGATCACGTCTCGGCTGCTCGCACAAAGCCAACTCTCTTTTCTTGGAAGCCGGTCAAAAAACAAAACAAAAAACGACGATAATAACAATATTAATCCAGACGGACCCAAGGCGTAGATTTGCTCTAACGAGTTAAGGGAGGACGTCTGCAATCCCAAGAATGCGTCGACAAAACGTTTCCCATGGTTTGCCCCAAAGTTATCCTTTGGCGTTCATCTGTTTACCGAGTTTCGCGAGTGATTGGGAACCGCCGTGAGAAGTGGCGTTCAATGGGTGGTGGGATAACCGCCTCTGCCCCTCACCCACAGGCGGACTCGAGGCTCCCCTTCTCCCTCCACCCCCATCACCAGCCAGCCCCCTGCTGCCCCCTGGGGGAGCGAAAACACCCATGGACAGGTCACAAATATACATTGTACACAATATACAAGTATAGCAACATTTTATTCTTAACATACTTAAAAATATATATATAATTTAAAATGTTCCATTTGTGTTCACCTCTGTCAGAACCAACACCCCCTATTTTTACAATCAAGTGGACTAATCCATGAAGGGTCCGCGAAAGACGAATGTAGGAACCAGGAAATAAACACAGCGCAAACGAAGCGACGCCACCTGAGTGGCTACAAATAAAATAAAATAAAAAAACAGTGAAAAACGAAAAGAGGCCCACGGATACAGCGCAGCGCAGTGTGTCGAGTTTTCGACTTCATTTTTTTTTTTTATTTTTTTTTTTTTTTTTGGGGAGTATTAACGTTTTGAATCACCACGACAAAACGATGCGTTCACTTGGTTCACCACCTCGTTCTGTTACACTGCATTTCACACGGGAGTGCTGTTGTTTACACAATCATGTGTGACTTGAATGATGTAAATTTATTAGTAAAGTGTTTTATTACTGGGCAAAACTCTCGTCGTCTTTGCTCGTCTTTGCATTTATGCAGAGGAACCAAAAACTGAAAGACAATGAAGTAACAAATGTTGGTTGTCTTCTGACGATGCTTGCTTTTAATCATCTTGTGAAAGGTACAATAAAATTGAAAAACATTTCCCATTAACCCAAAAATGAAAGTCATAAGTTGATTAGACAAGATCACTTCAGAGGCGTATTGGTCATCAAGCCTCAATATTTTCTTTGGCCTTCTCCTCTGCCAGCTTTGGCTCTGCTAAAAATTAATATTAAAATGTGTTATTATTCTTCAATTTTGCCATGGCGCACACACACACACACAAAAAAAAAAAAACAGTTCAAAGCAAATGACCACATATTGAACAGTCAAGATCAAACACAGATTTTGTCTTTAGTTACACGGTTCAATACCTGTGGATGATCCAGCTGCCACATGATTGTGGTGACAAACAAACAAACAAACACACAGAGGTGAGGACACATTGAAACAAGTACATTCAAAAAATTCCAGACAAAATCCAAATCATTTTTCAGTGAAATGATCAGTGAATCGGTTAGCCAATGACAGTTTGCCACGTCATTAAAAAAAAATCCCCGGAAATCTTGGACCCCGGACAGATTTGGTAGTCCGGACAGATTTTGTCGAGTACCACACGGTTCTCCTTTCCAGTACTGGTAGTGTTTTGAATCGTGAAAATTGTTGTAATTTGATCACGTAAGAGCACGTAAGCGACCAACGCATCTAACTAACAATGTCCCTAGTGGCGATTCTATCTGTCAATCTCTCTCTGTTTAGGAATAAACCAGAAACAATCTCTGGTTTCTTCATATTCAGGGTGAATTGTATTCGTCAGATTTAAAGATAAAGGCAGCGTTTTTGCTCACCGGAAGTCAATACTGTGATTTTCTGATAATTTGATATATACTTTACTTTTAAATCAAGTGTTTGTTCGTCATTCGTTGTGAATGGCTCCATAGCTCAGGGGTTAGAGCACTGGTCTTGTAAACCAGGGGTCGCGAGTTCAAATCTCGCTGGGGCCTTCTTCCTTTTCATCTTCTTATTTTTGCCAAGCTCACGCATATATGCATGCGCTTACTTATTAGCCTACATTTATATCGGTTTGCATTTTATCATTGGGTTCTTCATCGTGAAAGCGTTCGGTAAAACATGGTAATGTACTTAAAACAAAAAAAAAAAAAAAATGGCGCCGCTACTCCATTCTCAGGCCGGATTGATCATCGCGCTGGTCACGAGCAAATGACACAATCGTCTCATCGAATGTTCGTGAAGCTTGTCATTGCTGCACAAATTACCTTGTTAATTAACATTACTCCTGCGTCCAGAACTTTCGGTTGTCTACGTATTTTGAGTACGTTATCTCCATTATATATCCGAGCCCGGATAGCTCAGTCGGTAGAGCATCAGACTTTTAATCTGAGGGTCCAGGGTTCAAGTCCCTGTTCGGGCGATGTCTTTTTTTTTTTTACCCTTTCTGTCTTCATTTCTTTTGGGATGTCCACCAAAAGAAATCTAAGCCTATTTTCCTCATCATTCATTTTCCTGAGATATGTAAATGACTTGTAAATTCATTTTATTTCCTTATTTATTTATAATTCCTCTCTTTGCACTGTACAAGTTACCATAACTATGCAAATTTACTCAATGTGGGATAAAAAAATAAATAAATAAAAGGGGGTGGGGGGTTCTTATTCTTATCTACAAAAAAAAAAAAAAGGCCCAGGTTTCACACTGAATAAGCATTAATAAATTAAGAGACTATACTTTCATTATTTGGCTTTTAAAAAAAGGTGTCATTTCGTAGTAGTTTTGGTTGGTGGTGATCCATGGCATTTTTGTAAGGTAAAAAAAAAAAAAAAAATGTGGCGTGTCTCAAAAAAGGTTTAATAACACACTCATCTAAACATCCATCCATCCAGTTCAGTTGAGTCGAGTCGGGGAGACGTGATGACGTCAGACGTTAAAGGTCCACTCAGCGGCGACGACGACGACGACGACAACAAGCAGCAGCATGTCAGTTATGAGGCGACCAAAAGTCAGCTGCTTTCGCCCGTCCTGTTTTTGTCAGCTCATTTGTAACTACCCTATGACAACCTAAAACAGCTACACACAAAAAGGCGCCACTTCTAAAGTATCGACTGCGTTTAAAGGTAAGTATCCCTGCTTGCGGCGGCACATGAACATTTAGCGTTTAGCTATGACGCGCTAACAGTAGCATGCTGCTAAGCCTTTCCTGGCCGTCAGCGTTATCGTATATCGTAGCTCGTGTTTGCTGTCGGCAGCTAATTTTTGGATATTGTCAGGCAACACAAAACGTGGAAGAGGCGTTTGAAACAGCGTAGGCGACTTAGTTGAAGCACAATTGAGGATGCCACGTGTAGTTCAGTATGGGCCACGCTAGTGACAGTGGTGTTGCTTCCAAACATTTCACACAAGTTTCTTGACACGCATGTGAGTAAACCAGCCTTGTTCGTCGGTCAGCTGTTGAAATGCGAAATTAAAGGGTGTGCGGCTGTGGCAGTTTTGACCCAGATTACGAACTACTGCCAGCCATGCTAACATTTAGTTTTGGGTGGGTCAAATATGCAATAGATTACATACACGCCTTGTTTACCGCACTTGTTTACAAGGCTCAAGTTAAGACTAGATTCGTTTTGTTTTTTTAGTGTACTGCGCACTTTGAGATTTGCCCACAAATGTAAAGTACATTATAAATAAAATGTATTATTATTATTGTTGTTGTAGTTGTAGTAAAATGTATTGTTGTTGTTGTTGTTGTTGTTGTTGTTGTAGTAGTATTACTATGATTAGTATTATTATTATCATTATGTGCGTTGTTAATGACTCAACATTTTCCTTGCTCACGATGTGGGTGTTTGTTGCTTTCTACACAAGACTGGAGTTCATGCTGCATTCAGCTTCACTCTCTAGTGGTGACAAAAAAAATTGCCTTGTTCTTTAAGGTGTGTATGAGCCACTATTGCGTTCCTGTATCACAATATCAGAGATATTCTGTATTTATATGGGGAAAAAAAACACTGACTGATGGTATGTAGTATACTTTGTTTTAGGATGGCTGGAGTGTTTGACATTGACTTGGAGAATGAGGACATCAGTGATACGGAGGTGTGTATTTAGCAGTCACTAATGAGGTGGTTGTTGAAAGATTAATAAGTGAAAAACACACAATTAACCTGGATTTTTTTTTATAGCAATGCTTGTTTGTTAAAACATGTTACAAATGTGTATGAAAGCAAGTTTTCCAAAAAATTTAGAAGATTTCTATTATTTTTGGCAATTTGGCTTATTACCAGAATCTCAACAGTCATGAATTGGTACATTCCCTTTGATTATCAGTGACTGTCGTTTTTAGGTCTGAGGATCAGGTTGTCACCTGCACATTCACAACGCTATGAAATAATAACATAGTTGTTGTGTATTTAATGTGAGCGTTGAGGGAGGGAAACCTGTATCGTTGACCTTCAGCAGGCAGTGATAAGGGAATGCACCCAGTCATATGACTATATTGATTATGACGGTAGCCAATGTTGAACTATCTCTTGAAAGTTAGATAAAGTGTTTTTGTGAATACAAACACATTTGGCTGCAGTAGGATTTTCTTCACTCTCTCTCTCTTTTTTTTTTTTTTAACCATTTACAGGATGATGACTGCGATTTCACAGCAGCTGAACCAGAGAAGTAAATGCCATGAAGTATTTCAGTGTTTCCCATGATGCCTTCATACCAACAGTTGTCTGCTTTATGTTTATTCTAGTGTTCAGACAGAGGAGGTGGAGTTGACCAGTGAAAGTGTCAACAGAGACAGCGAGAAGGTTGGACCTGACTGCTTTGAGCTACTTACTGTGTTAGGAAAAGGAGCCTATGGGAAGGTGTGTATCGTCGTTTGCAACATGACTCCACTCTGCTTAGAAGTCAGTCACGTGCTTCCAGTCATTAATATAGGAATTCATGAATTCAATCGTTTGTTTTATATGTCCGTACATATGTATGTATTTTTTAAACATTTAAATATGCATCAGCTGATATCTTTTCTTAGGTTTTCCAGGTTAGGAAAGTCCAAGGCGCTCAGACGGGAAAAATATTTGCCATGAAGGTCCTGAAAAAGGTACTCTGTCACGCCTTCCTGTTATTACACCTAGAGGCATTATTCTGAGTTCTGCTAACAGAAGGCAAACATGTCCAGCTCGTTCAGTCAACACGCACATGCTTGCGTCATTATTATATATTTGAATGATCACTCAACATGCTGCAGAAGTGGCGAAAGACATCGCTTCTTGCCCAAAAACAACTATTTTTTTCTGTCCAGTTGTTAGCGGCGCTTTGTATCCAATGTGTTTCATTTTTTTCCACTCTTTCGTTCTGTTTTCTTTTTGTATGTCTGTAGGCAAAAATAGTGTGTAATGCAAAGGACACAGCTCATACACGAGCAGAGCGAGAGATTCTGGAGACGGTGCGACACCCGTTCATTGTGGACTTGCTTTACGCCTTCCAGACCGGAGGAAAACTCTACCTCATACTGGAGTGTCTCAGTGGTAACACACAGTTCTATTTCTACTATGACAGAAGGAGGTGGGGGGGTGTGATGAGACGTCAAAAAGCAGTTGATGTGACAAAGACTAAATCAATTCTGCTATGTTTGGTAATCAGGAGGGGAACTATTCATGCAGCTAGAGAAGGAAGGAATCTTCATGGAGGACACTGCTTGGTAAGGACTCATGAAGTTATGATTGAATAAAATTTATTTCTCTACATTTTCAGCTTAACAATCGTATAACTTTGCAGTGTCATATCATAAGTGTGTTTTCTGTGTAGCTTCTACCTTGGGGAGATCACCTTGGCCCTAGGTCACCTCCACTCCAATGGTATCATTTACAGAGACCTCAAACCTGAAAACATCATGCTCAACCAACAAGGTAACACAATCCGAGCAGATCTGTGCCAGAGACTCGTGTATTCTCGTGTAGACTTCCTCTGTTATAAACAGGGGAGCAAGCCAAGAACTGATTTTTATCTTTTGTGATGCGATATCTGGAAATACCTCTGCACTTCACATGGTAATGGCTAAACAACAGTAGCATGATAATATCAGCTGTGTCTCAGGGCCACTTTATTGCCACTCTGCCAGTATGACAGCCAGTAAGGGGCCATCTGCCATGGACCCCTGATGTGGCTTCCTTTTCATGCTCGTAAGCCGATAGCCAATCAGAGGTTGCGAGGGCTGAACTTTGCTTTTTACCGCTGACAGTCACGACAGTGTTTCCAGATAGTAATACCGTTTCATGATTGGGAATTTAGTCGTCTTTCGCCATGTTTGCACAGCAGAAAATGGGAAAGTCAGTTATTCACACAGAGCCTAATGAGGGAGGTCCATTGGTGCACTAGAATTTGTTTTTTCTCTCAAACTTAATATTATAAATTAAATAAATTAAATACTTAAGAAATTATAAACCGCTACAGTGTTTAAAATTATTCATCTGTTGTTCTTTCAAATTTTGTGGGATAAGTGAAGTTTTGCCTTTAAACATCAAAATGCATTTGTGATTGTGTAAAGCAAATATTGTCATCTGAGAGATCTTTTTGCTGTTTCTGAAGGACACATCAAACTGACAGACTTTGGCCTCTGCAAGGAATCAATCCACGATGGCTCCGTCACGCACACCTTTTGTGGCACCATCGAGTACATGTGTGTATTGCACCATCCTCGCTCCAGTGTAGCACACAGCTCACTCCAAAAACAGGAGCTGGTTTTCCGCTGCTCTCCCGAGGTTTTCTCTTTAACGACATATCTGAAGGAATAAAACCTGGCCTTATCTAAACCTGAATCACCTCTTACAAAGAATTGCAACGGCTTCTCCACTTTGTCTAGATAATCTGTATCATTGTCTCTTTCACTTTATTTACTTTGGGAAAATACCTCTCTCTTTTTTTTTTCATACACATAATTCAGCAACATGACTCTGGAAAGAACTCATCTTTTGGCTTCATGTTGTCCATGTTCATACATCTTTTAGTTTTGTCATGTACAACAAAGTGACGGAGCCCCCTGGTGACATCGATGAAAAAAAAGAATATGTGGCCATGCGTTAATTATTCCGTGGCCATGAGATGGTAATGCGTGGCCACACATTATTATTGTTTTTCATCCATGTCACCAGGGGGCTCTGTACAAAGCTAAAAACATTGATACATCCAAATTACTGACCTATATTATAATGCTGACCTATATTATTCTATTATATATTTTGCACTTTGTGTCATCATCATTTTGCCCCTTGCTTTACATGGCCAGGGCCCCAGAGATCCTGACCAGGTTGGGTCACAACAGAGCAGTGGACTGGTGGAGCCTGGGGGCCCTGATGTATGACATGATGACGGGATCAGTAAGTTAAAACTGCACCGGAGGAAAAAAAACAAACATGAATCCGTACAGAAGCTGTAAGGAGGTGTAGATTCCTGGCTGACTCACTGGCCGTCTGTTTCGTTCATGACTGACCAAAATCTTCCTGTCATCCTCTTCCAGCCTCCTTTCACGGCTGAAAACAGGAAAAAGACCATTGACAAGATCTTGAAGTGTAAACTTAATTTACCTCCGTACCTGACCATTGATGCACGAGACCTCATCAAAAAGGTAGGGACACAATAACGTGGGGAATGTTGCGCTTATTTACAGTGGCGAGGAGAAGTTGTGACTGACTCTTGGTTTTTTTTATGGTGTAGCTGTTGAAGAAGAATCCATCCCAAAGACTGGGCTCAAGCAAAGCGGACTGTGCTGACATCCAGGTATCTTTGTCCCGTCACACACTTTCTCTCTCAGTGTGGAGCTAAGACACTGGTAAAACACTGGAACCGGTGGAAGCCGATGCCTAATGAACTGCTGCAGCGTTTTGGTATTTTCAACCGCATAAATATTTCACGTAGAGAAGGCAGACAAATCATTTAACCTTCTACCTCCAAGACTTCCTCTTTAGTTTTTATCATTGTGTGGTGGAGTCGGGATCTCTAACACTGTTGGACTGTATGGAAACCTAAACACATTTCTAGATCTTGCCAGAAATATTCTATTGTTAAAGGTTCAGTGTGTACTATTTGGAGATTTTGAGAAGAAACAGCGACATCAAGTGGTTTCATTTTAGATTGCAGCGCTCTTTGGCTTGCTGTCCCTCTCCTGAGCTGTGCCAGTGAGCTACACACACACAAACATGTTCACCTTCTTCTTCGTTGGTTTATTTGAGGAACCTAAATATGAAACACGCTGTCAGGCAGCGGGATTGTCCACACCAGGTTTCCTTAGAAATATGGTGGTGCAAGTTGGCAGCTAACTAGGAACAAGATCTTTGCTATATGTGTATTCTTATATATAAATAAGAACTGTTCTATGGGTTAAAAAAAACAAACAAATTCTTCTTATTGTACACTTTTATAAACACTTTTATTAATGTATTAATTGGTAGTATGCTAAGTTTTTACTAATATAAAAATCATCAGGCCAAATTTTACTCAGTGGCCCTTTAAGCAAAATAGTAAATTAAGCTCCATATACCTGAGTTGCCATGGAGAGAACACCGTGATTTGTAGGCTGCAATGCACATGTAAATAATAAATTGAGGAATATTGTTTTTTCTTAAATAGTTTTTAATGTGTTTTGTTGTAAAGTACTGGTTTGCTTGTGTGTGGCCCAGGAACTGAAATGAGTGTGACACTGAGAACCAGTTTGCGCAGTTTGAGGAACAGGATCTCTGCTTTCCTTCTGTAGAATCACCCGTTCTTCAAGCACATCAACTGGGATGACCTGCTGCAGAAGAGGGTGGAGCCGCCCTACAGGCCGCGCCTGGTATGTGACCTTTGACCCCGATGTGGTTGGTGTGTTTGAAAACATTTGCAAGGGAGTGCCTTCCAAGAACTGGGTTTTGAAGGACCATCCGTCCATTCTTTGACATCCTTTCAAACATCCTTCTGTGTTTGAATGATGTCATCACTGTATTAGTCCTGGTTACTTGGAGGCTCTGGATGTTGCAGGGGAGCCATGTGTCGGCACAAGAGCCCAAATGAGATCAAAGCTGTGTGTAGGTTCACATTCACATTGATGAAGGCCCAAATGCATCTAACAGTGACAAGATCTCACAGGGAGGATTGAACTGGATCACACACTGGTTTTACACTACTGTGTCCACAAGATGGCAGTGTTTTGTTTTTGTTTTTGTTATCCTTAGTTTTGGTTGCTTAACTCATCAGGTCCTTTATGCTGATATCAATTACATAAATAATGTCTATACATTAACTATATAGTGGCACTGCTAAAGTTTTCTCTGCCTGAGTTGATTTAAAACAGCTAAGCAATAAATGCCGAGTTCAGTCTTTATAATAATAATAATAATAATGATAACAATAATAATAATAATATTACATTTTATTTGTTGGGCACTCAAGGTTTCATGGCACTCAAGGTCACCTGACCGTAAACTAAATACAAAATACAGCAGCAAAAACCCTGAGAACTTAAACAGTTCTATTAAGTTCATTAGATCTTCTATGGTTTCTTTTATTACAGACATGTATGGTTGGTTACTTTAGCTGACATGTTTCGGCGTGGTCACATGGTGTTGGTGTGACTCGTCCTCATCAGCTGGCGAGGACCATCAACAGGGAGCATGGATGCTCTCCCACACCTGGAGCAGCATCCTGCATCCTGTCAAACTTGATGGGTTGGTCACACCGTTGGAGACACCCGCTGATAAGGACGAGTCACATCAACACCATGTGACACTGATGAAGGCAGTGGCCAACGCCGAAACATGCTGGGTAGAATAACCAACTGTACATGTCTGTAAGAAAAGAAAGCATGGAAGATCTAAGCAAGGAGAGACGATGTTCTGTGTGTGTTCTGCATGTTGAACTCTCCATCCTCACCTTCTCTTGTGCCACTGACTGCAGCAGTCGGACGAGGACGTGAGCCAGTTTGACACCAGATTCACCCGACAGACGCCAGTCGACAGCCCGGATGACACCACACTCAGCCACAGTGCCGAGCTCGCCTTTGCTGTGAGACTTTGTTCTTTCTTTTCCCTTTTCTGAGGGAGTCTTTTCGTTCTTCAGTGACGACAACTGGCCCGCAGCGAAGGCTAAATGTTTTAGTCCTACTGCTGGGTTAAAGTTTCATTCACGGCCGTACATGCTTCAATATCGCTGTAGTGAATTATTTCTCTCCCCCTACAGGGCTTCACCTACGTCGCACCTTCTGTGCTTGAAAGTCTGAAGGAAGGTTTTTCATTTGAGCCGCGAACACGAACTGTACGCAGACACAACAGCAGCCCACGCACACCCAACAGGTAACGCAGAAATAACGTCTTTGTTTGAAGAGCCCCTGTTATGGCCATTTTTAAATGGATGAGTGGTCTGCTCCCAACAGGCTGGTTGGGCCGAGAGGCTCCTAGTTTGAGCCTATCAAACCAGCATTTCTCTCCCTGTGGAGGCTGCTTTGGTTCTTGTTTGCCTGTTTGGTTCTAGCTTACATTGTTGCTACGCGCCAGCTTGCATTAAGGATTGCTACTAGTTCTCAGTGACACCTCGACCACATTATTAGAAAAAAAAAAAAAAAGAAAGAGTCTGCAGAAGTGTAAATATGATAATCAGCTCCATTTCTTGCATAAAAAAAGACTGACATTTGCAGTGCACAAACACGTGCACAATGTTGTCATTTTTCGTCCTTGGTGTGTTTGTTGGCAATGCCGCTAATGTAAAAAATACATGTTTAATGGACTGAAAAAGGTCATGTTTTTCATATTGGGAGCCCTTTAACTCGCTGCCTTTGGTGGAAAATGGCTAATGGGCTCCTGAGGGGAGAAACTTCAAATGCAAGCTGACCTTTTGTACAAAACTACACTATAAAGGACTCAATAGTGGACAATATGGTCTTCAAAAACCAGGTTTAGCTGGATTTTTTTTAAATGATTTATTACTTTCAATGAGATGCATATATATTTCAAAAGATGCATAGAGCGTCTCAGTCCCCCTATAGGGCAGTGGTGGCTGCAATGCTGTTGCTATGCACAATACATTTCCAGTCGATTCATACCTTCTGAAAGCTGAAAACTCCAAACTCACTGTGAATTCAAACATGGAGGAAGGCAGTCCTGCTATGTTTTGTGTCTGTGGTTGAAACGATGCCGTCACAGCTGTACAGCTGAGCACCAACATAATATTTGGCCCTGTGGTCTCACAATCACTGACGTCACTTCTTCAGTCTCGGCCTCGGCTCTTCGTAAGGTCCAAAAAGTTTGCCGCTGACCAGACGTGCGGTTGTCAGAGCGAGCGACTCACTGCCTCACTCTGTTCCTTCTCTTCCTACGTCCTCCTACTTCCCGTTTCCCGTCAGTCCTTTAAAATTTTCTCACGCCGGACCTTTCAAGTCCGCCGTTGACGGAGAGCCGGACCTGTTCTCTCCCACCTCTCCCCCGGCAACAACACTCCCCTCCACGCCCCTGGATAACGGAGCCGCCAGTCAGCCAATCAGGACGCCCGCCAGGAACAAGAAGCAGAAAGGACACCGCAGATAAAGAGGAGAGGCCTGAAAGCCGATGGTCAGCTTCCTGCTTTAATACTCACTCTGCACTGCAGGCTGTCGCTCTCGCTGGTGCCCCAAAGACTTTTGGACCCCCCCCCCTTTTTTTTTTTTTTTTCTTAAAGAAAAAAAATACAGTTGTTCTTGGTGCTTGGTCTTCAGGTCTTCCTGTTTTCATGGAACCATCTGCATTGGTAGATGACTTTGCTCTGTGGAAGTGGATGATATTGGAGCAGCCACGTTTTCCCTTGATGGGAATCTGGTCGCTCACTCAGATGCCATAAAGTTTCCTACGTCCGCCTGTACATCTCATACTAACGTGTGCAAACAAAACTTGTCTGAATGCGTTTTTAAAAAAATTGGTCAATTAGAAAAAAGGGGCAATTCAAGGTGGTGAGCATGAACGCAACGCCCTGCACTTCTGCTCGTTTGATCTGAGCAACTGGCCACGTTTCAATCCGCTCAGTAACTCTAAAGGAGTTTTTCAGGGTTTGTGCAAGAGGTCAACCATCACAGGTCTTTGAACTAATAAATGGTCATTAAAATATACTTGCATACAGTGTCGTATCCGATTGGCCCGAGGAGGCCTTGTTGTTTTGGAAACATGACGGCGCGAAGGAACAGCAGGTGTCGCTCTGCTCGCACCGGGGGAAAAAAAAACTGCTCAGCTTTTGTTGCTTTCATTTGTGATGTGATGCAGCAAATGGGGCTCAGTGTTACTTCACCTCCAGTGCACTGATCAGCTAGTCACACCTATGCAGCCTGCAGATGCTCTCATTTAGAAATATGTCCCTTCATAACCTCAGTTTGTTCTTTTTCAGTTTAATTTAATTTTTTTTTAAATAATTATATTCAGTAGGATGGAGAGCAGCTTTTGTGCCGGTGCACGGCTGATTCTCCTTCAGGAGGCTAAAGTGACCAGTGTCCTCTGAGGTTAACGTAATAATAATAATATTAATAGTAACAATCATGAATTTTATTTATACTGCGCTTAACATCAAACGAACAATCTTGAAGCTCCCACAGTGCATTAAAAAACATGAGCAGTGCATAAACTAAAATGGCAGCAACATATCTAAAAGATAAAATACAACTAAAGGAGAAAAATGCATACTTACTATTGACTAATATCTTGTGTAACCTTGCTACAGAAAACTGGAAATCCCGATAAAGTTGCAACGTTCTTATAGAATTTATAGAAAAATGAAGTGAAATTAGAAATTCCTGGGACTTGTTTAATGAATTAATCATTCATAATTAATAATGTTTAGTCATGCAGTGAAACCCATCAGCCCATGAACAGCATCAGTCTGATTCTGTCGCCAGCAGTCAGGTGAGCTGCTGAAGCTTCATCGTGTCCTCTTATTGTAAAAAAAGAAAAAAAAAAGAAAAGTGTTTTGTAACTTTAGAAAAGCTGCACCTGAACCAGAGGAAGGTCCTGTTTGGATCATCGCACCTGCGTTTCATCACAATGGCGCCTGTGCAGACGTCCAAGTAGTAGAATGTCCAATCAGACCGGGCTATGAGTGAACAAGTGCACTATTTTCTAGTATTTTGGGCTGAAAAAACAAACAAACAAAACAGCTATTTTTACACACCATGTTAGGTCAAATCATTATTACCATTGTAAATATCATGAACATCTGCCTTGGTCTCTTACACCAGAGTGATGTATGTTTGCTTGAGTCAGTGTATCTCAGTTCAGCACAACAATGAGTCTCTGATTTTCTTTCTTTTAAAGAAAATCATTTTAAACATTGGCAGCAGATCTCTTCAAGTAACACGAAAGAATGGAATCAGTCACGATTGTAATGGAACACAGTCGGCCCTGACCTCTTCGTCTCATCCATGGATTAACAAGAGTAGCTACCACTTGTTTAACACTTATCAAGGTTATTTTATGAATTGTGACACTTTTCATTTGCTTAACTGATTGAATTTATTTCATATTGAATAAATGTATCTTCCACTGCAGAGGTTCAGTGGCGCGACACAAGGTGTCGCGCCTTCATCCATTAACTTCATTGCATAAACCATCTGTAAATTTGAGAACAAAAGACAATCCCACAACCACGTGTAGAAGTTTTGTTAATGAGATTTTTGTAAAATGAAAACAGAGCTTTACTTGATTTTTTTTTTTTTTTTTTAATTTTGTTGTTGGTTTAGTGTTGGGCAGCTAAACCACTGTTTTCAGTTTTGTGTATTTAGCCAGTTAGAAATGACGATCATGGGGTGAATTTAATTGCTGTGAAAAAGAATGTATAATTTGATAGCTTAAAGTGCAGGGGAGGGAAAAAAGAGTGCATCTGTTTATTCTTGTTGGACTCCTCATGCTTATTATTCGCTCTTTCTGCAAACTGATGAATGTGTCATGAGTAAAGGTATTTATTGCAAACATGTTCAAGGTTGACGCATTACCTCCAAATAAAAAAAAGAAAAAAAGGGTATTGAATTATGCCATGTTTATTTCATTATTTATGTTCCCTCTTTTCAAGGTTAGCCTGCGGATGCTATTGTTCAACTTTTCATTCTGAAAGTAAAACTGGATTTTAAAGTAAGTATCGTAAAACTCCTATTTTTGACCAGCGTTCACCAGTGTTATTGTTGATTCTGGCTTTTGACATCACAGCTGCTGAGTGGGTCCAGACTTCACCGTCACCAAAATTTCAAAATGTTCACATTTCTTTAAAAAAAAAACCTGTTGTGCCATGTATTTATTATTTTTTATGTTCATACAGTACTTATTGTGCAGTATAGCATATTGGTATTTTTATTTTTTTATTTTTTTGACTTGGATGTAATGGAGTAGAGAGAGTACAGTTCTACTTGGCATCGCTGTACTTCTTTTGATCACAATTGTGCAAATCAAAGGAACTCTCTTCAGCTCAATTGGGTGGCTTCCCAAATTCAAATTGCAAAGAAAATCAATGTAAACTTAATTCATGTTACAGTCAAAATAGACTGTTGAGGGGAATTAAAGGACTGCAGACATTACCTTGGTAAAATCTCCATGCAAGTCGGAGCTGCAGCCAAGTCGTGTCGCCAAGACATATTAAACAATCATTTATGAACATTCAGAATTCATATGGGAAAAAAAAAACTTTTATTCACAGCACTTCACTTAAGTCACAAGCTCATCACCTCTCATACACACTCAGAACAATAATGCAGTCGATCCCACCCAAAGTACAGTATGTCGTATGTGTACAAATACAGGGTGTACACATCTCGGCAAGCGCATCAGCAGTACTCGGAGCTGTCCTCGTCCACGTAGTTTGCTGGAAAGAAGCCCACCTGGCAACAGAAGCAGTTAAGGACACATTAGGAAGGACCCCACGGCACATGCCGTGTATTATTATCATTTTACCGGCAATATTCTTATCTGCGGCTGTTAGCGGATCTCTCACCCGGCCATAAACTTCCCCCTTCCACCATCCACTGTGGCCTTTTTTGGAGAGAATCTTGATAGTGTCCCCTTCCTGCAGTGACAGCTCTGAGCGGTCACGAGCAGAGAAGTCATATCTGGCTCTGGCGACGCCAAAACTCTTGGTGCTGCCTCCTGTCGGACATTATTGACGTAAATGAGAAACGGATGGAAATCAGATCGATGGCGTTTTTATCAGCCGAATTTGATTCTTCCTTTGTCTTTCCACGATGCAACGAGGAGGACATGCTGAGTTTTCAGAAGTTAATACACATAAATTACATTTATTCCGACCACATCGCAAGTAAAGATATGTTAAGATATGTTAAGCTAAGCTAAGTAACGTTAAGTTGCGTTACGTAAAGTTACGTAAAATGAAGTCAAGTCCAGCTAAGTCAGGTGAAGTAAAGTTACGATTTAAAGTTACAATAAGCTGGGTCAAGTCGCGTAACGAGTTGAGTTAAGCTCAGCCAGGTTGGATTATGTTTTGTTAAGTTGTGTTAAAGTAAACCAAGTTTTGTTACGTTAAAGTAACACTTATTTGTTTGGATCACCTGTGTTGTTAGGGCCAGTGCAAGCGAACAAGACCTTCTTGATTTGACTGTTCCCTCCTTGGCTGACCACGACCAATCACCTGCCTACCTTACCTGTCTCTGGCCATCCCCTGCACCCTCCTCTCCTACACCAACTAATGACTCGTCTTTGTTCAAGCCAAAGCAAAACAATTAGTAATTTACCAGAGAATCGAAAGTCTCCAAGAAATTCACTCAAAGCAAAATGCTAACATTTTTCACATATTTATTTCCTCGAGCGTGACGATATTTCACGGCAATAAGTCCGCTTCAGTAAAGTGCCAGAGAAGTGCCGTACTTGGTGTGGTGTTTGGCGTGTTGTTAGGTGTGTTGCTGTCCTCCGGTTGCTTGTAAGGTGTTCGCAGCGTAGTGTCCACCTCCTTAAAATACTCCTTTAAGGAGTTCTGCTGGTAAAACTGAATCATCTCCTAATGCAGCAAAGACACAGACAGTCGGGGGTCAGGCGTGTGAGAACAAAATCCTTCAGCTTCATATGATGAGGCCGTGGTGTGAGATGATGGCCAGATTGGACATTATCATACATACTATTAAACCCTTGAAGGCTTTCTTGTCATTGATGCGGAAGAGGCCTTCAGTAGACGTGATCTTGATGTGTCTGATGTCCATGTTGAACCTTGAGGGCCAAAAACCAGGAGTTTTGAGGGGAAAAGAACCACTCAAGTAAAACATAATAATAAAAAAAAATAATAAATAACGTATCATTTTTTTTCCCCCTTCCTTTTTGTGGCACTTACTAGTAGTCGGTACAATCCAGTAAAGCGGAAGGAAATTCCCAAACAGTTTCATTTCCAGTCGGTGTTTTTTCACCGATTCAGCGGAAACTTTTCACTTTCGCCAGGTTCCGCTTTAGTTATTGAAATGATGCTTCAATAACAGTACAACAGCCATATAAATATTGTAATTGACACACCTTAGCAGCTATTTGGCAGTGTTGCTGGACAACCCAACTCACATTTAGACGGTTTCCACATTTCAACCACATTAAGCTGAGTTGAAGAAACAAGGACATGCACTGAAAGGGGGGGAGGGGGTTATATGTAGGGACTGAGAAAGAGGAAGAGGAGTGTGTGAAACTTTACTTGATGCTGATGGCAAACTCTCCTCCATCTTTCTGCCGCACTAGGAAGGTCCCGTCAGAGCGAGGCATCAGCAGGTTCTTGGCTGCAGTTCTGTCCATGTTCCCTGCAAACCTTGTCACAGGATTGTTGAAAAGTTCAAATTGTTTGATGCGCTGTACTTGAGCGTGTACTTTAAGAACACTTGTCAGGTAAACTGTATGTATTGTAATAGGTTGTGCTTTTGTTTAATTGCAGCATTTGTTTTTCAAATGGCTTCCAACACCAATCCTGCTTATTAGCGACAGCAGCAGTAGAGATAAAAAAAGAATATATATATATAAATTGCTAAAACTGCTTTTAAACACAGCTCAGTACAGCTGCTACTCTGAAAAATACTTACTATGAAACTCATGTATTTTATCTATAGAGTGCCTGTTAAGAAAACACATGCCAGGGTTTATAAAATGCATTAAGCATTGAGCGGCAGAAAACTAAAATGTAATAATAAAAAAAATGGTAAGGAGCAGTTCTGAATATCAATGTTCCAGAGTCACAGCAGTTGCTGAATTCTATCCTAGTTGTCTTAGAAGAAACATTGTGTTTATTCTGCTAAAGTCAATCATTTCATCACTGGGCCTCTCACAGACAAGCAACCGCTCACACTGACGCCGACGGGCAGCTTAGACCATTTACAACTGTATTTTGTCTAACTTGCGTGTATTTGGAATGCGTGAGGAAGACAGAGTACATGCACACTCGCCAAAGAAAAACTCTTTTTGAAGAGTCTTTCCTGCAGTGCATTTCAGTCCGGGATGTCGCAAAGCTGTGTGAAGGTTTGGAGAAGGAATTTCACCTATTTCTCCTCGGTACTCACCAGTGATAGCAAGACAGGTCGGACGTAGGCTTCTGGGCAGAAAGGTTGCAAACAAACTCCAATTAGACGTTACTTTTAGTAAAACTAAGCCACTTTCAAATTGAATCAAGCCTTCAGTAAGATACTCACAGCAACATAGGGCTGAACCTTCTGATAAGGAAACCATCCCATTTGTCCCACGGTCAGATTCCTTCCCTGAGTTACACACAGACGTGAACATGTTGCGTGACATGGTAGGACCAGCGACATGAAAAATGATCAGAGCAGTGTGATGGGATCAATAATAAGTGATTTAGTGTTGCTCTCATGCGTGAAGCAGGTTTTGCAGGCATCGCTGTTGCCACTGAACTCAGAGGGCATCGGTCTTGCTTCACTCTGTGTGTGTGTGTGTGTGTGTGTGTGTGTGTGTGTGTGTGTGTGTGTGTGTGTGTGTGTGTGTGTGTGTGTGTGTGTGTGTGTGTGAGAGAGAGAGAGAGAGAGAGAGAGAGAGTCCTACCTCCCACCACGCCAGGTCAGCGTCAGCTTTCGTCAGTTCGATGATGTCACCTATGGAGAGGTGCAGCGGTTGGCCAAAGCCCACGGGTGGTGGCGGCAGACCATAATATTCCTGGCTCACTTCCATCTTCGGGTATCCTGAAGCAGCAGGGGGAATAAGGTCACACGCAGATCTTACACGTGATGGAAGCGCTTTAAATTTGCACACATTCAGTGGCTGAGTCTCTTACCGAAGGTGGAATGTCCAGAAGCTCTCTGTGTTTGGATCAGAGAGGAGGAGAAAAACATTAGCGGCGATATTTCACACTAATATATAACAACACTGGGCCACTAACAAGAGACATGCAAGAACTCACACTGACCCCCCCCCCCCCCCACAAACAATTGAGACCATTTAGAACTGTAATTCACCTTATTTGTGTGCATTTGCAATGTGTGAGGAAGACGGAGCACATGCAAACTTGTCAAAGTTTGCATGTGATTTTGAGCGTTTTTTTTTTTTTTTTTTTTACAGTGCATTTCAGTACAGTGTGTACCAGAAACATTATCAGCGTTATTTCAGACTAATATCACTGGGCCACTGACAGAGACCGGCGACTACAAAGAGATGTAGACCACCAGTCAAATGTTTGGACGCATCCTCCTGATTGAATGGTTTTTCTTTTCATTTTCATGACTATTTACATTGCAGATTGTCATTGAAGCTAATGAATGTGTTCATTCATAGCTTCAAAGCTGATTAATGAACACATATGGAATATGTATTCAACAAAAAAAGTGGGAAATAACTCAAAAAAAGTTTTATATTTTAGATGATGTGGAACAGCCACCTTTCATATAAAATATATAGAACATAACATATTGAGGTATTTAACATTTCTTTTATTTTGCAGCTGGAGGTCAGGCTGGCACGCATGCTCACTGGAGGAGAGAGATGTGCAATACCTAAATACACCACCGGTCAAAGGTTTGGCCACGTACTTCTGGTTTTTCTTTCGTTTTCATGACTATTTTACATCACACATTGAGGTATTTAAAAAAAAAAAAATTCTTTGGCCACATTAATCCAAATATCTTGCTCATATATCTTTGATGTCTTCAGTGTGGATCTACAGTGTAGGAAGTAGTCCAGATAAAGAAGAAACACGAGTGTCCAAACTTTTGCCTGCTTAGCGTAGATGTGAAAACCAAAAACGTGAATTTGAACATCATGTAAAATACACAACACACAAACATTGTTTTACCTTCTTATTGCTGACATAATCTGCAAGTGAGAGGAGAGAAGCGATGCACAGTCAGTCAACACAGTTCCTGAACTGGACTTGAGCGAAAGTGAACAAAACAAACACACGAGAGCGAGAGCGAGACCTGAGTGTCGTCCGCATGCGGGGACTCTGCCCAGACACTCCTTGTGCGCAGCCATTTTGCAGCGTGTACAGCGGTAACCCTGGAAGAATATCCCCCTGCACAGGACAGCATGGAGACGTCCAGGGTGAGAGGAGAGTGAGAGCAGAGAGAGAGAGAGAGAGACGGAGAGAGAGGGAGAGCTGAAGGAACCTTAGCAGCATGGAGCAGGCCTTGCAGGAGGTGGTTTCCTCGAAGCAGTGCATCTGGAAGTCATGGTTGTTGGCTGTGGAGTTCTCCGGACACATGTTGGACCTGCAACATCAGCAATGAGATGGACAGTGGTTCACAGACAGTCTTCACCGGCACCGGCTGACAGCACAAGGCGGCTTTTCAGGAGGTTTTTCTTTTTTTTTTTTTTTTAGACAAAGAAGGCACAGGTGAAGCCAGAGAAGGCTCTCTTTCATCTATCAGAAGTATACATTATTTTGCCTCTACAGTGTTTTAAATGAGAGATGAAGCAATTACATGTGAGTCAATGATCCCAAGTGCTACACACACAAGTGTATAAATATTTAATTTGTGCGAGTGCTTCGATACAGAGAGACACCCCTTTTAAAGTTTGATCAAATTATAACACTGTGTAATGTGTGATTTTTCCCAGCAGATGGCGCTACGGTATGCTGCACACATACTGTAAATGTCAGGAAGCCAATATGTATATACATATACGTTAATGGCATATTTTCCATCATTGATGTTTTTTTTTTGTTTGTTTGTTTTAAATCAGTGACAGAAAAATCTGAAGGCCGTCAGTCATTTTGAAAGATTGCAATTCACACCCCTGACCACTTGGTGGCAATGAGCATATTGTAACATCCCCTTCTGACACATGGTGCAGAGGCGTCACTCAGACAGTTCCTTTGCGTGTCTCAGCACTCTCGCTCACACACACACACACACACACACACACACACACACACACACACACACACACACACCTCTGACATGCATCTGCTAAAGACTGGAACTGCAACCAACCAATGACTCTGATTAGAAAGTAAACTGTGAGGACAGTTACAACTGCAGATTCTAACAGAATTAGAAATTCAAATTTAACAGTTGGGTGCCTGCCTGCCAATAACCACACACTGCGTTGACATCAAAAAGACAAAACATTACAACGTTACTGATCCCATTTCACTCCCATCTTTGCTTGATTTCGTGTGTGTGTGTGTGTGAGATAACTCACAGAGCCATCTCAAACTGCTCCATCCATTTCTTCTTCAGCTCTTTGGTCTTAAAGAAAAGGTCATATCCACATCGTCCGTAGCAGTCCAACAGCAGGAACACGTGAGACCACTGCTCACACACACACACACACACACACACACACACACACACACACACACACACACACACACACACACACACACACACACACAGTCAGCTTCAGTAGATTAATGCTGGTGAAGTGAAGGACCAGAGACGCTGTTGAAAGACCTTCTTATTCTCCTTCTCTCCCGAGGTTTCATCTCGTATCTGGTAGTTCTGTAGTTCAATGATTTCCTTCAGCTCGAAGGTCTCGCCACTCTTTTTCTTGCAGACAAACATGGCCTTGTCGAAGAGGAAGGCGTACCTGAGGACGAGCAGGACAACAGCCAGAAGATTTTATTTCAAAACAAAAATGAAATGATTGAACACGAAGTCCGGCCTTTTTTGTACAAATTGCTTGGAGCGGAGCGGAGTCGTGCAGCTCCCTCACCTATCCTGTTTGGACCTCTTCTCCTGGCTGCAGATCTTCAGCTCTCCGTCGATCTTGGGCCGGCCGAAGAGTGCCAGAGACTGAGTCTGCGTGGACGGAGGGCGGACGGAGGTGGTGAGGAGCACGGAGGGCAAAAACCAAAGGAAAGCCACGCAAGTCTGGACCTCACCATGTTTTCGATGGACAACTGGAATGTGGTGATCTGTCTGATGATCTCATTGTCTCGTTTCACTTCGTTCACACTCTGAGCCAAGTCCTGCAAACACACACACACACACACACACACAGGCGAGGCCAGAAATGTTTCTGTGAGAAGCAGCGCTACGAAGTGATGAGGCAAAACGCACCTCGTGCCCACTCACTCTCATAGCATCAAGTGCTGTGCGAAGGTTCTCCTTGTCTGCGGGGTCGGTGGTGTGCTTCATCAGCTCCTGGTGTCACAACCGCACAAGTTTAGTGGAGAAGAATGTGGCATCAGGTCTGCGTGTCACTTCCGTACAAGCGTTTTGCACTCGCTGACTCATTTCTGCATTGAACTCCATTCTAACCAGCGTCATGAGATAATGCTCTGAGAAGATCACTAGTGCAGGAGAATCAGTCAGGACGTGCTCAACATATTACGGGATGGCTTTGACACTCGTTGCCTTGAACGTCTGATTGACAGTGTGCAATATGCAGCCATCGTTATACAAGTTGAATGCTTTGAAACTGCTACAGAAAAATGCAAACATTTCAAAAAAAACAAACAAACAAACAAGGCTTTGTATTATAATCACACTTGGTTGTGTGTAACACACCATAAAAGAGCCATGAAAGCAGCACGGTTTGTATTACAGGCTCTTTAAAACAGTCGACTGTGAGTGAGTTCAACACATCACTTTCAACGAGACGTTGGAAATGGTTTGCGTTCAACATTAAAATGCTCCCAAAAACTTTATTCGGCAGAAAATACTGTAGCACTACTTTGGGTCTTGTAAGAGCACAGTGTTACCTTACACCCCACTAAACAACAGCGAGCAGCAAGTGTAGGATTTACACTTTGGCAGGTGAAACCACAGAAGGATCTCTGTCATCAAGGTACCACTTTGAATGAGACATTTGAAATGGTTTTCATTAAACACCAACACTCCCACACTGCAGCACATCTTGACTGAGTGATCGGTATGTCATTCGACTGGTTAGAATGGCGTTCGGTGTAGAAAATGAGTCAGCAACCCCAATTGTTTTTGAACAGTAGGAAAAAAAAGAAAAAGAAAAGCCAAACACGTGTGAACACACCTGTAACAGCAGGTGATACTTGAGAACCCTCTGCATGGGAACCATGAGCAAGTCTCTGAGGGTGAAGCGACCGCTGTTGGCTCTGTTTGAACACTCCTGAGACACACACACACACACACACACACACGCGCACACACACACACACACGCACACACGCACACACGCACGCACGCACGCACGCACGCAGGTGGAGGAAGTGAAGATCAGCAGCAGACCATGAACTGGTTTTAGAGGCTGTTGTGAGAAACTGAGCTCAAACCAGACTGATTCACCGCCGTGTGGTGAGAAGCGACCCAAAATGTCAACTTGCAGTTTTAAAACCCGTGTGTTTAAGAACCAGAAACAATCCCACGGTCACAACCTTTGAGGGATTCAAGCAGGATTTTCTGACAGGAACCCAAAGGTTGTGAGCGAAACGCTCACGGTTGCCTTGAAGTAGAGCAACTGGTAGCAGCACGGAGCGAGCGTTAGCCAGAGGTGGGGAGTAACTCAGTAACTCAGTACTAATACTTTGTTACTGTGCTGAAGTACATTTATGTACTTGCTTGAGTCTGTGCTTTACTCAAGCGTTTCTTTTCTGACAACATTTTACTTTTACTCCCTGCATCACGACACAAATATTTACTTCTTACATTGAAAGAACTTGCTTGGTACTTTAGTGTTTGAAAGATACAAATTCTGGTCAAAGTAATTCAATTCTTGTTTCTTAAAGTTGTTGTTGCTTGAGTTGGAGCTATTTGAACTATGCAGTTTGGACTCATACTTCTGATTGAATGGTTTTTCTTTCATTTTCATTGTAGATTCTCACTGAAGGCAACAAAGCTATGAATAAACACACAAAAGTGTGAAATAACTCAACAAGAAACAAGTTTTATATTTCAGATGGTCTGGAACAGCCACCCTTCATATAAAATACATACAACATAACACACACTAGCAGTCAAACGTTTGGACACACCTGTTCCTTCTTTATCTTGACTACTTTCTACACTGTAGTGACACAGTGGAGACATCAAATATATGAAGATGTGTGGATTAATGTGGCGAAAGAAAAAAAAAAAGTTAAATACCTCAATATGTGACGTAAAATAGTCGCGGAAACGAAAGAAAAACCATCAAATCAGAAGTACGTGTCCAAACCTTTGACTGGTGGTGTGTTTAGGTATTGCACATCTCTCTACTCTAGTGAGCATGTGTGCCAGCCTGACCTCCAGCTTCATCCTGATGTCCTCCCTGATGTTGGAGAGCTTATCCAGGTGTTTGGTTGCTGTCTCTACCTGACTGCAGTACCGTCCGTACAGCAGCAGTCTGAGAGCAAGAGACCACGGATTACAGCGCATTCTGACTGAACGTCGGAGTGTTCGCGAGTACTACGCTGCCATTGCCAGTATATTATTAAATCGTGAGGGGTGGGTGTGTGTGTGTGTGTGTGTGTGTGTGTTTGTTACTGACCTCTCTTTGTAACTAAAAAACACCTGGTGGAGATTTTTGGCTCGAAAGCTTAAAATTGAAGTTCGAACCTCCTCCAACAAGTCCCGGTGTGTGAGCGCCAGATCCTCGGAAGAAACCAAGCAAAAAATCCAATTATCTACACGTTTAATTTATACATGTACTCAATACACAAACATGCACACTACACGCTCTTTATTACCTCTATGTTGATGAAGATATTCTCCATATCTTCGGGCTGTAGGAACTTTCTAAGAGGCTTCATGAAGTGCTGCGCAGAGACACGACGGTGCGTTTGAAAACCGTTTCAGCGTCAAATCGACAAAAAAACGTCAAAATCGTCAAACTTGTGGCTCGACGCGGAGAGAATCTTTCCGAGAACCCGTACCTGTAAAATCGACTCGAGCGTATCCGTGTATTTCTCCTCCGTCTGTCGGATCTCCTGCAGGCAGCACTCTCGCTTGTCCACGCCAGTCTTCTGCTGCTGTGTAAAGACGCACCAGAGGAAGCGGTCAGAGCCCAGTGAGCTCCAGTGGGAAGCTGCGCTTGCACGACACGTTGGACGCTTCACACGCCGACACCGACTACTTCAGGCTGTTCGTCCGTCCGCATCAGGTCCTCGTAGATCTCGTCCCCTTTGTTCTCCTCGTCCTCCACAAAGTCGTACAGGTCGTCGTCCTCGTCCACCGTGTCACTGAGGCACCAGACACACACACACACACACACACACACACAATGTTGTGTTGAACATTTTCACAGGTGTGTCGTTTAAAAGGAATGGAAAGCGACTCACTCTATTTGGTCGGACAGGCCACTGTAGATTTCGTCGTCCGCAGCGCATCCCTCCAGAGGAAACGGCCTGTAGGAAGAAGAGGAAGAAGGAGGAGAAGAAGAAGAAGGAGAAGGAGAAGGAGAAGGAGAAGAAGAAGAAGAAGAAGAAGAAGGAAGGAGGAGAAGGAGGAGGAGAAGGAGAAGATGAAGAAGAAGAAGAAGAAGAAGGAGAAGAAGATGAAGAAGAAGGAAGGAGGAGAAGGAGAAGAAGAAGGAGAAGAAGAAGAAGGAGAAGACCTTTATTTATCCCACGGTGGGGAAATTTGCATAATTACAGCAGCAAAAAGACCTGTACAGTGCAAAAGATTGAGAATTATATTCATTAAAGAAATAATAATAAAAAAAAAATCTGTAGTTATAAACAGAAAAATAAAGAGCATATACATGCTCATATACACACATATACACATATATACACAGGAATACGTGCGTGTGTATTTTTTAATGTAATCATGGTAAGAATGAAAAATGACTAAGTATTAACTACCATACTACCAGTCAAAGGTTTGGACACATATTACTGATTGAATGGTGTTTCTTTCATTTTCAAGACTATTGACATGGTTGATTGTCACTCAAGGCACCAAAACTATGAATGAACACATATGGAATATGTACGAAACAAAAAAGTGTGAAATAACTCAAACAAGTTTTATATTTTAGATGATGTGGATTAATTAGATTCATCTATTTATTTGTTTTTTCTCTTGCCACATGAATCCACATATCTTGCTCATATATTTGATGTCTCCAGTGTGCATCTACTGTGTAGAAAGTAGTCAAGACGAAGAAGAAACAGGTGTGTCCAAACTTTTGACTGCTGTGACTGTGTAGATGTATGAAGAAAACATCATAGAACAAGTTCTATTTTAAACATGCAGTCATCAAAGGTCATTTAGATTGAAACGCTTTTAAAGTTAAGAATTAAAATGAAGAATTTAAAGGGAAAATTCTATTCAAATCGTTTCATTTTGGCGCATCTTTGACCCAGGAAAGTGGAGGCATTGTTAAGCAGACAGTCGCCCATGACTGACTTTGATGACGCAAGATGTTTTTTGTTTTTTTGTTGGTGATTTTAGAGGATCAGCAGCAAAGGCAGCTCTTAAAAGGTAGAATTTATTGTTGGTGGTTGTGTCAAACAGGAAGCGCGACTCACCGAAATCCTCTCTGCGTGGCGACGGCGGAATGAGAGAGGATCGACAATGTGTCAATGACCTGCAACACACACACACACACACACACACACACACAAGAGGAGATGTGAAGCTGCAGCATTGCGTACAGAAAGACGGAACGGAAGAGAAAGAGCCGTTTCACACTCTCAGCACTGACAGTGGGAAGCTGTGCGGAGCCGCTTGCAGTCTGACTGCACTTCTTCACCGAGACTGAGCAGCGTCACGCCGAGCCATCAAAGCACTCGGCGCTCAAAATCAAACTTTTCCTTTCTGACACTGCTGCCATATGTGTCTGTGTTTGCCAGCGGCCCTCTGTCCGTGACTTCACTGTGCAAATAGAGGGGACGGGCCTTGTTTGATGAGGTTGGATGAAGGAATTGAAAGAATGGAAACAGTAACGGTCCCGGTGTCTTATTAACTTATTCTCTCACCGCATTCCTTCGCAATGACACATTGTGTTTGTGCCATCATCGCTCATCAACTGGTAAAATGTAGGCCTGATGTGTCTGTTTTTAAAAAAAATCTCAGTCTGATCATGATGATTGACCATTTCTCAATGCCAATATTCAATCAATCAATCAATCAATCAGCCAACTTGTATTTGTACAGCACTAAATGGCATCCAAAGGTGTCTCAAAGCACTCTGTACAATCAGAGGGAAACTAACTGACATTGAAAAGATGGAATTTTTTTATTTAACACATTTGTGTTTTTTTTACACATTTCAGTTCACGTGACGACAGGAAGACTTTTGGTTTGTACAAATCACACACTCCTGAAACTAGAAAAACAAACCTTAAAAAAAGAAGTTGTGACATAGATGTTTATATTTCATCACGAAATGTACACTGCCAGTCAACAGTTTGGACTCACCCTATGAATCGAATGTCTTTTCTTTCATTCTCATGACTATTGACATTGCACTTTCTCACTGAGGGCGTCGAAACTACGTATGAACACACATGGAATTATGGAGGAAACAATGAAAGCGTACAATAACTCAAACACGTTTCAAATTGAAATTCTTCAAAACGGCCACCTTTCATAAAAATCATATTTAGAGTGATTGAATGTGATTTCTTTGCTGCATAATGACAAATATCTTGCTCATATATTTGATGTCCTTAGCATCTATGTGCAGTGTAGAAAGTTGAAAAGATTATTGTCCAAACCTTTGACTGGTAGCGTGTGTATTGCAGTATGTAAAGTTGCATCTGTTATGGTATGGTTTGGTTTTTTTCATATTCTTTCCCCTAAAGCTCTCATGAACTTTAGAATTAAAAGCTTGAATATTCAAAATAGTCGACCATCCTTTGGAAAAGTAAGAATTTGGAGAACGGCCGGATGGCGCCGCAGCCTCAAAGAGATGGCGTGCGACCTTGTGAGCAAAGCAGCAACTGTGAGAGCGTGTTTGGTGAACTGGGCTGCAGTCGTCCCCGACTGAAAAAAAACCCCTTCCTTCTCCTGTGTTCACTTCAAATCAGTCCCGATGGTTGCAGAGCTTCATTTGCACCGCGTCGTCAAAATGAGGAAAATTGTGAACTTCTCAGCTCACTTCTTGGCTCAGTAGTTTTATGAAAAACAACTACTTCCTGTGAGGGGTATGTGGGTGTGTGCAAGCTGCAGCGAGGTGTCAGAGTGCACCAGTCTTCCACCATGATCATCACTAAATAAACGCATCGTCTGCTTCTGTCGACTGCTTTCTCAGAGCCGAGCTCGTCCCAGAGGGGCCGGGCCGGGCTCGGCTCGGCTGCGACCGACGGCCTTTTTACCTTTCCAAAGTCCCGGACGTCAAACAGGTCGAAGGCCTCAAACAGGTCGCTCTTCCTCAGGTGAAACTTGCAGTGACAAGCGCCGAGAAAGGTGCGGATATTTTTCAGGCACAGAAACTGAAAACAGAGGAGAAGACACGAGTGAACCTTCAGGGCCGCAGCCTCGCCATTTCCGTCATGTTTAGACACTTGAACACGTCTGCCGAAAGACGAAAGAGTGTTGCACACGCTGCCAGAATGTGCTGGAGCGACGAACAGCAGCAGCAGCAGCAGCAGAGGAGCCAAACGCTACAGTTTCTCCGTAGCGAAAACCACAGCAAGCAGAGTGCGCTGAATATTGCTGGTCAGACGCGCTGCTTACTCAACTTCCTGAACCAGCGCCTCGAGCTATTTCTCTGTTTCTCTCTCGCTCTCTCGTTCTTGCTGTGTATATAAGAGCAGTGGGAAATGTGGAAGTTTAATTTGAGAAAAGGGGAAACACTGGGCTCCAGCAGTGCTGCGCGCAGCTGAGGGAGATCCACACTGTCTCACAGTAACCCCAACCACTGCTGCAAAAAGCAGAGAGACGGTCCTGCTATTGTGTAATCAACTGTGAAGAAGCATGTGTGTGTGTGTGTGTGTGTGTGTGTGACTGGACTCGTCGGTGTGGAATCCCACATTCTGTTAATCACCGGATGTTTCTTCAGCGCTCTTGACCTCAGAGGATTTCCCAGAGTTTCACCGTGTCACAGCAAATTCACCCAAATGCATCAAAGCTGAGCGACGGCGGTGAACGGCGTCGCTGTGAACACCTGACACCTGGTGTGATTTCCCTCCAGCCGGGTACGGGCCGGTCAGTCAAGCGACACACTGTCTCCGTCTCGTCGAACGCCACTGATCTGTCAAACTGTCAACCTTGATCTCAGAGCTCGCTGATGCCCCCCCCCCCCCCGCCAGACTCTGGTTTTAGAGCAGACTGCTTGTCGTCTGCTTCTTCTTCTTTTTCTTTTTTTGGTTTGAGACACTTGCAGGAAATTTAAATGAGAGAAATGCAGTGACTTACGCAACACATCAATGCAGTGGATCTGCTTTTCCCATCAGCGCTACTCACAAACGGCCAGTTTGCATCAAAAACAAACAAGTGATATCCAGGCTCTATGGAGCCCGAACGAGGAGCAGGGATGTAAAATGATGGACAGAAGCTGCAGTGACTATTTTCCCCTTTACTGCCTGTCTTTAAGACATTGCTGAAACACAGAGTAGCAGACTTTTTTTTTTCTTCTTATATTCCCTTCCGACAATCCCCCCCCCCCCCCCCCCCCCCCCCCCCCCCCCCCCACCATATATGTTTGTCTATGCTCACTGCTCTCGCCGCTGCGCACAATCCAATCATGCTGGCAAACCATTTTAACTGACTGACCTTGTTTGAAACATTAATCGAAAATTCCAAAGGAGTTTCCTTCACAAAATCTGGCCATTTGAGGTACTGAAACAAATTTCCCAAGCTTACGCAAAAAAAGAGAGAGAGAGAAAAAAAAAAAAAGCGTAGTTTCCAGATCGTAAGCAAATTTCTTCCTCAAAAATTGCTATTTTTTTCCCCTTCAAGTTGTGGATATCTTATTTTTGATCACGTAATACAATCTGTACACCGGCTCCCCTCATTCCAACGATACAAATCACATTATTTACTTATCAGGCTGCCTCGGAGCCCTGGCACCTGACCCTATGGAAATTGAGCAGGAAAGATTTTTTTGTTTTGTTTTGTTTAAACGTTTGTGTGTGTGTGTCTGTGTTTGTGTGTGTGTGTGTGTGTGTGTGTGTGTGTGTGTGTAGCATGAGTTACCTGGGACATCTGTGGCCGCAGGTTGATCTCTCTAAGGTTGACCGCCTGCGGCAGTAGGTTGTTGAGTAGCTGACAGAGCAGGACGCCGTCTCTCAGGGCCTGAGCCAGGTCGCACACCTGGTTTCAAAAAAAAAAACCAACACAACATTAGAGCAGGTGAGCCGTGCCGTGCCGTGCCGTGCCATGCCATGGCTAATGGTGAGCATGTGAGCCAGTCACCTGAGCGCCCTCCCATGTCACCCGATGGTTATCAGGAAGAACTCTGCATTCTATCAGCCACACTGCACACTGCCGCCACAACTCCATCTTTGTTTTTCTGAAACAAAGGGTGCAAGAAACGAAGAAACGGGTGCTGCAGTGTTTAGCAGCGATGGTCACTGGTCACAA
Organism: Nelusetta ayraudi; assembly: GCF_046127955.1. Taxonomy (NCBI): domain Eukaryota; kingdom Metazoa; phylum Chordata; class Actinopteri; order Tetraodontiformes; family Monacanthidae; genus Nelusetta; species Nelusetta ayraudi. The sequence goes on along the minus strand of NW_027466056.1, from coordinate 1,548,878 downwards.
GGAAGAGTCAAACACAGAGTGAACACATTGGGATATTAATAAGCTTCACTTCTGCCCAAACACACAGTCGCTCTGAATCTCGCTCCCTCAAAGACTGAACCTCATCACAGCAACAGAGGCTGGAGTGTCATTCAAATGGCCTCAGATCAGATTATTACAAACCAACGAGACCACAGACGCACTGTTGTCTTCTTCTTGTTGTTGTTGTTGTTGTTGTTGTTTTTCAAATAAACTTTGCGAGGGGGGGGGGGGGGGGGAATGAAATATGAAAACATATATTTTTTTCAAAAACAACAACAACAACAACACCTGAATCTCTCATGTTCAAATCTATACAAAGTTTTATTGGGTGGATTTCTCACCTTGAATGGCAACGGGCGGGTTCCGTGTCTCCTTCCTCTGCTCTCTGCGTTCACCTCCCTTGCTGCCTCCCTTTCATTTTCTCATTGTCAAACTTGAGCTCGAGCGCCTCTTGTTCTGCCTTTCTTCCGTGGTGGGTGTTCTGCAGCAGCTCGTGCACCGCGTCGAAGGCTTTTAACTCCATCCCGCAACTTCCTTTTTCCTCTGACGCACCCTCACTCACTCACACACACACACACACACACACACACACGACACACACGCACACGCACGCAGTGTTCTGCAGTGCAGTGCAGTGCATTGCACTGCAGACAGATAACGCCGGCGTGCGGCGCATGTTGGTTGCTGTGTCTAATTGCGCGTCGGTCGGTCTGTCTATGTTTAACGCGGCGCGCTTTGAAAAAAATAAACGGGCGGTCTTAAATATAAGTTCGTCTGGTGAAGTCCAAACACGACGACAGCGAAATCGAAATTCATGTGTTGTTGCGACCGAAGCGGAACGTGGATGAGAGATTGTACGAAAGAGAGCACAAAATGGATGTTGTGGGAGAACTGTGTGTGTGTGTGTGTGTGTGTGTGTGTGTGTGTGTGTGTGTGTGTGTGTGTGTGTGTGTGTGTGGTTCTTGAAATTCTAATACTCTGTCGAGTTATTGTGTGATTTACAAATGTACACCGCCGGTGAAAAGTTTGGACACATACTTCTGATTGAATGGCTTTTCTTATGATCATTTACATTGTGGATCGTCACTCAAGGCATCAAAAGCATGAATGAGCACATGTGGATATGAATATGGATTCAACAACAACAAAAAAGTGTGAAATAACTCAAACACGTTTTATATTTTTTAGATGATCTAGAATAGCACACCCTTCATATGAAATACAACATCACATATTTAGGTATTGAACATGATTTCTTTTGCCACATTAATCCACATATCTTGCTCATACATTTGATGTTTTCAGTATACACAGGTACTACCTGAAAAATTAGAATATCAAGTAAAAGTTGTTTTATTTTGGCAATTTAACATAAAAAATGAAAGCAACAAATTTTATTGAGCCATTCCACGCAAATTGACGTCTCAAGCACTTCCTTGTTGTAACTTTGCTGATTAAGATTTTCAGCTTATTAAAACCACATAGCCACAAACTCAGAAAATTAGAATACTGTGGAAAAGCTTCAGTTTTGTAGCTTCAAAGAGTCCAAAGAATCCAAAACACCTGCAAAAGGCTCCTGAGCCTTTAAAAAGTCTGTCTTGGGTTGTTGGCTCAGAAGAGTTCACACATGGGCAAACACAACAAGCTTTTCAGGAGATTCTCATTCTCTGGGCAGTACTGTACAGTAGCCACAATGTAGAAAGTAGTCAAGATGAAGAAGAAACAGGTGTGTTCAAACTTTTGACTGGCAGTCTATATGTTTTATTATCATGCCTTGTAGGGGAAAGAAATACTGAACCCAACAAGACGTCTGGAGAGTTTCTCAAATTCACAGAAAGTTCTGGAAGCACCGTCGCACACAGTTGGAGTCGGAGTGAGCTCTTGAACACTCTGGTTGAAGCTACTTTAGTCGATCTAAAGCGGTGCTGGCTCCACGCAGGTGCTATTAAGAGATTACAAGTGAAACAAGCCTCCCCTCATCTCTCACCTCCTTGCAGCGAGTGTGTCTTCACCCCCTCCTCACCTCCTCCCAGAGGTGTTGTATGCTTAGTACCTCTGGCTCTGCACAGTTTTGTTTCAAACTGCTCAAGGATTCAATCAGGGCGGTTTTCTCAAAGCTCACTCACACTTGGTCCCACATTCCACTTTCGGCAACTGCTGTCCTGCAATAGAAAAAGTGTCGACTAAATAGATAGCTACAGTGTGTAGATGCGTTAAGATTAGTTTCAAATTCAAATGATACATGTATCACATTCTGATCACAGTACAATAATACTGATATTGTACAATAATCGCACACAACGCTTATTCATTTATTTGGTTTTTAACCTAAAGATGACTCGCCATGTAAACTTCCTCGTAAATAATTTGATTGTTCTTCACTGGCATTGTGTAGTCGGCAACAATTTTACTGCTGAATCCATCAATAGCCAAGACGTGTGTCACTCCTAACATTGCCAGCTTCTCATTCTGGTCGAAGTTTGTGGCCCACAGACTCCGCATGGTACGGAACAGGGTTCAGATTCGTGCTCCCTAAAGCAAGTCTCGATCAGTCAATGCAAAGCAGAATTACATAAGTTAAACATTCAAAGAATTCATAAATTAAACACATGTATGGACTACTAATCAATTCTCAATATAATATTTGGTAAATTGAGTAATTTCAAAATTCAAGTGTTTGTTCTTAGTGAGTGACTTGAGAGCTGGACTCACACACAATAATAATAATAATAATAATAATAATAATAATAATAATAATAATAATAATAATAATAATTATTATTATTATTATTATTATTATTATTATTAACATTAACATTTGTGACTGCCCCTCATCTGTGCATTGCTTGAATAGGCCCTGAAGTTTATTTTCTGTCAAGCATTCAGGTAAAACAAGCCTGTTGTTCACGGATTTGACCACTAGATGTCAGAGTCGAGCGGACGTTCATGTGGAGGCCGACTCTCTGCCTGCATACCTTCCCTGACTTGACATGCTGGCAGTTTTGGATTTTCCTCTTCTTCCCCTTGTCTTTGGAACTCTCTCGACAGGCCTCCACATGCACTCTCCGCCTCCCCAGTGATAATGCTAATTTTCAGAGCTGTGATTTGTTGTTTTTTGGGGGAGCCGTGCTCCCACCGTGCTCTGTGATTGGCTCTCAAGGTGCGACGGCTGGTTTTGAGGGGAGGTGGGGCGGGCTTTCGCCGTGACCGCAGAGAGACAGTATATGCAAGGTAGATTTAATTAAAGAGGTTGAAAATTAGGTGTGTGGTAGCTTGCAAAGAGGGGACAACAGTGAGAAAGTGGAATAATAGGACGATTTAGGAGGCTATCACAAGGAGAAAGAGAGAATTTGGAGTTCTGAGTGCCACGCTGGACCTGGTTCACAGGTCAGTGCTACATACTGCAGCTGCTGGAAGCCAAACGACTCAGATTGTTTTCAACTCAGTTAAGTGTGTTGCTAATTTTCCTTTTTAAAGTGCACTATCAGACTGTCCTACATTTGTTTGTCTCTCTGAGACTCGAGCTGTAAATACATGTACAAGCATGTGAGTGAGGTATGTAGTCCGTATCTTTTCTTTCCCTGCTGTTCAGACATGAATAATCGTTCCATTGCCTGGTGGCTGAGAGAGAATGGCCTGTCCCAGTACACAAAGATACTGGAGCGCGGGTACTACGGTCTGGAGGTATGTGCACACATTCACTAAGCTCTTCTGTTTTTTTTTTTGCTATGGTATCTAATCTCCAGGAAAAAAACATTATCTTATTATACCCGTCTGACAATGCCTGATACTGTCTCATCCCAGGGTTTGCTGAAGGTAACAGATGGAGAGCTGAGGGACGCAGGGGTAGAAGATGCAACTCACAGACAAACCATTTTAGATGAACTTTCAAGGCACCGGCAGGGACTAGACCCACGCTGTGGCAACAACAAAGGCAGGTTTACATGCTGATCACAGCCCAATTACATAGATTTATTTAAGATGCGATGAGGTGCAATGTTAAAAAAAAGATTTAAAAAAACAAAAACTAAACAAAACAAAAAAATCAGTTGCAGTGTAAATTCTCCGTCTCAATATGTGATTGATGTTAAATTCAACTAATATGTATTTTTTTGTATGTGTATATGCATATACATATTTACATATGTATGTATACATTCTAAACAATACACTACCGTTCAACAGTTTGGGGTCACTTCTACATTTCTACATTGAGCACCATAATAACTATCTTTATGAAATAATCTATTGGAATGCTTTAAGAACCTTAGAAGTGCACGGAAATCAATCCAGATATGCTGAACACATTATGGGATGGCTTTGACGGTGACAGAACGCCAAATTGAAGCGTGCGGCCATCATTACAGAAGTCTTCAATAGCCACTTCCTCCTGCACTCAGGGTCACAGGGGGTCTGCTAGGGCCCGTCCCAGCTGTCGTGGGACGAAGGCAGGGTTACACCACCAGTCGGCAGTTCATCACTGGGCCACACAGAAAGACAAACAACCATTCACACTTAAGCACACACACACACACACACACACACACACACCTACGGTCAATTTGGAGTTTCCCAATTCACCTCACATGCATGTTTTTGGAGTGTGGGAGGAAGCCGGAGAACCCGGAGAGAACCCAGCAGAAACAGGGAGAACATGCACACTCCTCACAGAGAGATCCCAGGCCTGGGAATTGAACCCACAACCTTCTTGCTAACCACCGCACCACCGTGTCGCCCTTACAGAAAAACATGTAAACATTTCTAAAACACAAAGCATCATGATTTAGATTTTTTTGGAGATGGTTTTCTTTAAACCCTAGAACGTCCCCATACCTGTTGTTTAGCACACCTTGACTGATAGTTATGCACTCATAATGAGTAAGTTTTTTTTTCTTCTAATTTTGTTCTCTAGATGAGGCAGTAGCACGAAGAGTCAGCAGAAAATACTCTCTGGGATCCTCTTTGGATCTGGTAGGAACACAGCGTTGACCTTATAAACAATATACAGTATATCCCACTAAACAATGGCAAGCTGCAAGTGTAAGACTTACGTTGTCACATCTCACAGGTGAAGCCGAAGAAGGATCTCTTTCGTCAAAGCGTCTTGCCCCGCCTACAACGTGCAGATAAGAAACATCGTCTCTCCGCTTCCTGTTCTCAGCTCCGCCCACTCGATGAGGACAACACGTCAAGCCAATTAGAAAACTGCCAGAGCAGTAAACACAGGTGACTTAACCTCCAATGTGTGTGTGTGTTTGTGTGCACTGTGTGCGTGGAAAGACTTTGTTAGATAATATTTAACTTGGGGGATCATAAAATTCATGTCATAGTTTGCAGTTTCTAATATTACTTCATCCAAGACCCAATATAGACCTGGGAAACAGCCCGTATGAATTTTTTATGCAATTGGGAATTTTTCACAAAAACCTGAGTGGTTGGATAAACCTTCTGTCTGCCACATCCAAAGTGGATGAATCAGATTTTTACTGCCACACAGTTGATCATCATATCAACAGTTGAGAGCTTTCTACCGCTGCAAAGGGCCCATTGGATGTGTGCCCCCACTCCGTGGCAAGCCACAATATGCCTTGACGTTTGAAGTATTACCAGAACTGCATGAAAGAGGGGCAAAAACATCTTTTCCACAGAGGATTGGCTTCAGCGTCATCGTTCATTTAATGTGAAAGTTCCCTCCATTTTCAATTTCCAACTGCTGCTACTTGGTCATCGCAGCGCCGGCTAGCTCACTGTCTCCCTGGGACCTCTTCCTGGTTTCTTGTGCTTAATTTGCCACTAATTTCTGGTTTGGTCAAAATGGAAAATTAGCCAACCGGTTAACAAATACCTAGAGCGACTAAAAATGTTGTAGAGTTCAGAGATTTTGAAATTCAGCTGCTCGACAAAAACCTCAGTTGCAGATCTTGAACGCACCCCAGGACAATTATGACATAACTCATGTAATAGTCACGCTTTCATGCTGAGACGGAGCACGCCTGAGTGGCTGTAAAGCAAACATGACCTAGTGTTTGAGAGTGAGAATTAAAAATGTTACACATTAATGCGCTGTGCCAAAACAAACAAACAAACAAACAAACAAAATCCACTATATCCATTATATTTTCCTATTTTCCCTACATTACTTTATACCACTGTGGTGGCTATGCCGCATGCGTGTCCATAAAATTGCTAGTTCTGGTGTTTCATTGACTTAAAACTACTGTGAAAATAATTTGTGGCGCAAGTGCAATAGCTTAGCGACGCTTTGCTGTAGCAAGAGGCTAAATAGATAGATAGATAGATAGATAGATAGATAGATAGATAGATAGGTTCTCGCTGTCCAATTGCTTCTGAAATAGTACCTGCTAAAAGGTTACTACCAGGTGCAGAGAAGGTTAAAAACCTCAGAGGGCCAAGATAGATAGATAGATAGATAGATAGATAGATAGACAGATAGATAGATAGATAGAACTTTATTTTATGCCTAGGGAAAATCCTACTGTACTGCAGCTCATTACAAAACATATAAAGTGCAAATGTACTTCTAGGCAGCCATAGCACGCTAATGTTACACTGGACTTGAGATAAACAAGGTGTAAAAACGTTGCAACATAGCATACCAGAAGTTTCATTCAAAATTTTGAAGTCAAACTCTTAATTCAAATTGTCCAAATGGGTGGTAGGTGATGTTCTTTAGCTGCCCTCCGCCGTGTTTAAACTCCGTCCGGGCCAGGTGATGTTTGCTCACACGGTGTCGGTATCCGAAGAATGCCATGCGGAGAGCGGTCGTTGTGTCAGGCCGACAGGGGTGCCTGCTGCCAGGGGCTGGGAGGGGAGGGGAGGCGACGAGGGAGAGGAGCGCAGACGGAGCTCAGGAATCAAACTTGTGGGAACTCGTAAGGAGGGCGCGCAGGGAGGGACCAGAGCCGAGCGGGGCTGGGACGACACAACTTTACAGCTGTTGTTCGGAGGTGTTTCAGCTCTGGCCGCAAACAGCACAAACATGTCCGAGACTGTGTGAAGACCAAGGACAGGTAGGAGCCTTCGCCAACCGCTGCCAGCACAGTGCTGGGGGTTACAATGTGTGTGTGTGTGTGTGTGTGTGTGTGTGTGTGTGTGTGTGTGTGTGTGTGTGTGTGTGTGTGTGTGTGTGTGTGTGTGTGCTTTTTTTGTCTGTTGTTGTTGTTTCAAGAGAGACAATCAATTGTTCCTTCCAGGCTACACGCCGTCCGCACTGCTTGTTGTCTTCATAAAACGTACTTTCCCCAACATGTCACCTTCGTATTTTTAATTTTATTTTACATGGGACACATTTAGAGCTTTTCACATTGAAGCTAATCAGCCGTCGAGTGCATTTCGGCCAGCTCGGGGTTTACCTGCTACCTCCCTGGCTAACGTCACCCACCTCTTGCACAACTCAGGAAGGAATACCGACACGCCGAGGCTCAGGCTGTGAGACTTTTTCCCCTCCCGCCCCCCGGCTTTACGGGGACCATTGTCAGCCGTGATTAGCGTCAACGTGTCAGGTTACAGCGAGGTTTGCGGCGTGACTGCCGAAGCGGAGATTTGTCAATAGTTGGTCTTGGCACACTGAGTGACCGCACAGGTGTGTGTGTGTGTGTGTGTGTGTGTGTGTGTGTGTGTGTGTGTGTGTGTGTGTGTGTGTGTGCACCACCTGAGACAGACAACGCCCCGCTAACAGGATGTCGCTCCCTTATCAGCAGTGACTGAACTGCCGAGTGGACGCTTCTCTGTCTGTCTGTCTCTCGCTCTCTCTTTGTCTCTCTTACACACGTATATGTACATGTATACACACACACACACACACACACACACACACGCACGCACGCACGCACACACACACACACACACACACACACACACACACACACACACACACACACATACACACACACACAACCGTTTGCTTGTACTACAGTTTGGGGTCACTGGCTCATTTCTGTGATTGTAGAGAATGGATGTCAAGGGTACAGTATGCAGCCATCATTACACAACTTGAATGCTTCATTAAAATGACTGAAAATGTAAATGTTTCTAAAAAAAAAACCAAAGCTTTGCATTATAAACACACTCGGTTGTGTGTGCTAAACCATACAAGAGTGAAACAAAGCATCGTGGTTTATATTTCAGGCTCTGTGTGTGTTTGCATAGAATTTTGCACACTTGGAATTCTCTCAGTCTTTTTTAATTAGACACTGGAGTTGGTTTCAATTAAACACTAAACTACTCCCACACTTCCTCAGCACATCCTGACTGATTTCCCTGCACTCATAATGACTGCAGAGCATTCAAGATTATTATGTCTTCAAACTGGTTATAATGGAGTTCAATGCAGAAATGAGTTGGAGACGCCAAACTTTTATACTTTCACTTACATGAATATTACTTTTATATTCTATATTTTTGTACACGCATGCTCACACACTTGCTCGAATGGCCAGCAGCCTGGTTGGACAGACAGGCTGGCAGTTAGGTTACCTGTGGTGATTCTCTGACTTGCTGATCTCTGTGTGTACAGAGGCAGGAAGGTGGGAGCTTTGGGAGGAAGGAAGGAGGAAAAGGAGGCAGGCTATTAAAAGTCACTCAATGAAAAACACAGACCTTGACAGCTGCCTTCCTCAGTGCACCCTTGTCAAAAAAAGGCATCATCCTCTGTAGTTCCCTGCAGCTGAGTTTAGTGCCTTTATTTTGTTTGTCTTTCAGCAAAAGGAGGAGTGTTGGCGCTTACTTCAGTCAGCTGAAGGTAAGAGGCATAGTAAAATTCTCAGTTTTCTGTTTTCTACATGTTGTGGTTTTTGATGTGTTCTCCAGCCCACTGTGTGTGTCCTCATGATTACAGTTGGAGATGTTTGGTGGACGGAAAGAGATGGAGTCCTTTAAAAAAGAGCTGGAGGAGGAGCTGAAGCTCAGCACCGAAGACCTGAGGAGTCACGCATGGTACCATGGATCACTGAGCCGAGAGGTGCTCAACATTATTCCCTTTTTCTATTCTTCTTAAATACAAATAAGTGTTTGCAGTGCACACATTAGTATCCAGCAGTAGCGTTGCAGTCCTTAGCATTCCCTGAAGTTGCCGAAACACTACAACTACAACACACAAACTCGTTGCTGCTTTTGAATTTAGTTTTACACTGTATTTACAGTGTGTAAGTTGAAAACCTTTGACTTGTAATGCAAATTTCAAATGTTTTTCATCAACGTCTTTCAAGAAGAGATATGAATCAATCAGAGCTGTTTGCCCTCCGTAACACAATGTTTGGCTGTAATGTGTTGCTGTACAATGTTTGGTGCCACTCTGGTGCTTGCAGGATGCAGAGACTCTGTTGGAGAGTGAAGGAGACTTCCTGGTCCGAGATTCCAGGTCTGCTCCTGGCAACTACGTCCTGAGCTGCTACGGAAAAAATGGGCCTTTTCATTTCAAAATCATAAGAGTGGTTCTGAGACCCAAAGAGGTCAGTCATGTTGTGTGCGTGTGTCAGTGCTGTGTTTGTGTCAGTGGGCTTTCAAATGCTCGTCGCGTGTTCGATGGTACATTCTTTCAAAAAATGTCTTTTTTTTATTTAACAAGCTTGTCAAACGGTACATAAAGGGATGTTGTATACTAATCTGTTTTATTAATGTGTTTTCTTAATGGTTTGATTATAAGATGCAAATAAATTGTTGGTGTTTGAATATTAGTGATGAATCATCACATTACACGGTATGATGTGATCGTGATTACATTATGGTTTGATGTCATTACACTACAAATATATTGTACCTCATAAACCACGCCTCTTAATATTTCAATCCAAGCAGTATGCATAAGAAATGAAGCTATAAAGCCAAAGATACTCCTCTCCTGCGGATGGATGGATGGATGGATGGATAGATGGATGGATAGATGGATAGATAGATGGATAGATACAGGTACTACCCAGAAAATTAGAATCTCCTGAAAAGGTTGCTGTATTTCTGCAATTCAACTTAAAAGGTGAATTTGACATATTATATAAAGGAATAATATGCAAATCAATATATTTCAAGTTTTTATTATTTCTTTGGATTTTGCTGATCAGGTCTTGCAGCTTAAAAACAAACCCTCAAATTTTATAATATTTTTCTGAGTTTGTGGGTTTGTGGCTTTAATAAGCTGAAAATCTTAATCAGCAAAGTTACAACAAGGAACTGCTTGAGATGTCAATTTGCGTGTAATGGCTCAATAAAATTTGTTGGTTTCATCTTTTATGTTACATTGCCAAAATAAAACAACTTTTACTTGATATTCTAATTTTTCGGGTAGTACCTGTAAATCTTCTTGAGCTCCAGGAGAAATCTGCAGGTTGTGTTGAGTGTGAGATCTTTTTCAAGCGCTGTTTAAATATTTCTGTGCGTGCCTTCCTCGGTGCCGCAGGGCTACTCTCGGGAGCTGTTCCAGTTTGAAGACGATCGTTTTGACAATGTTCCTGCCCTGATCCGATTCTACGTCGGCGGACGTCAGCCTATCTCCCAGCGCTTGGGAGCCGTGATCTTTCACCCCATCACGCGGACTCTTCCTCTGCGTGTCATCAAAGAGAGATACTCGGAGCACGGCAGCGCTGCCGCTGGTGCGGGGGGGGACAAACACGCAAACTCCAGTAAAAGACGTAGCCTCAGCTGTGCCCACGACTCTCTGCAGGTCATTAATCCGCTGCTCAGGTAGGAGGCACCCGCTCAGGATGTAAGCTGCAAACACCCACAATAAATGTGTTGATGGCTTGGTTTTAATGTGGCAGGAGTGGAAGTCAGCCGGCCAATCTGGAGAATGTGGGAAGACGGCCCTCGCTTCAGTCTGCGCAATCTGACAGCAACCTACAAACTGGTATTTTATCCCAAACATGTCAGCTCATACTTGTTTATCACCAACCACCATAAAGTTCCACTGTGTGCAGCACAATCTGTCCAGCATCTAATATTTCCCAAATTTACTGTGTTTTGATTTAATTTCTTTTATCCATTGTCTAGCATCAAATGTTGATAATTTAGAATTACATTAAATGCCTTTGTTCCAGAGATGGAAATGCTCAGTATGTGGCATCTTTTGAAAGATCCATCTACACTGGCAGTCAACAGTTTGGACGCACCTGTTTCTTCTTTATCTTGACTACTTTCTACACTGTGGATACACACTGAAGACATCAAATATATGAGCAATATATGTGGGGAAAAAAATGTTCAATACCTAAATATGTTATGTTATATTTATTTAATTTGAAACAATAAAACAAATAGTATCAAACAAATGCTTAGATACTCACAGCAAAATCTCCCCACAACCCAAAGCCTCAGCTAACTCTGCTTTTCGATCGCTGCTCTCCAGGGGTCCCACACAACGCCAAGACGGGAGATGCTGCCCCTGCTCCTGTCTTGCCTGTGTTTCGGACAGGCAGCGAACCCCTGCTGAGTCCACGGCTACGACCTGCACGTCCCACCCTCCTCGGTAGTGTAAACACACACACGCACGCACGCACGCATGCACAAACATACACTCACATGGTTTGGGTGTCTAGGCCACCGCAGTTCACTGGCAAGCTCGGGAGAGGGAGGGTGGGAAGTTGAGCACTGAAGTCTAAAATGTAACCACTTGATGTCACTGTTTCTTCTATATAATATATCTAATAATATACAAAAGCAAAGTGACAGGAAGAGGTCAGAAATGACTTAATGTGTCTTTTTTTGGAGACCAAAGAAAAATCTGACTGTCATTCACTTTACATACAGTTTAGCGCCACCTTTGCCTCACGTTGCTCCCTCCCACCTCACGCAGGTGGTGGTGCTGGTTTGCAAGGCTCAGATGGGCAGCTTCACACCAGGGCGCCCCCGAAACCTCTCAGGGTTTCTGCCATCTTCCCCAATTTCATCCCACCTCCGCCCACTGACAGAGACTATGACCCCTCCACTCTCTACGATGAACTAGTCATACAGGTGAAGCACTCTGCCTCGTACGCTGTCACATGTATATACAGACTATGAATCATCTGCAAGTTCCGAATTCAGGACGTCTCGTTGTGATTGTGCAGGTGCCACAGAGCAGGCGAAAGGGCCACGTGGACCGACTGCGTGCAGAGGAGAAGTGGCAGAGCCGTGCACGCCTCACAGAGACCTCCTTCACCTTTCTGGAGGCCCAGAAGAACGAGGAACTGTCCCAGCTCCCGTTACTGCCACAGAAGAAGCCCGCAGGGGAAGTGGACGACTGGCATTTTGAAAAGCCACAAGTTTGTAAAATATGTTACTATACATTCACATTGCAAGCTTAATTCTTTTTTTAGCTTTGTAGTTTTAACATTGTTGGCTGCTATGAGTTTTTTTGTTTTCAAATATGACAGATCAGTTAAATAAGACAAATGTCGACACATGGTACAATTTTTTTTCCTGAAGTCTGGTTGTAACCATGCTGCTTATCCTAACATCTGAATTTTTCATATCCATCAAATTGTTGTTCCCCACCGGTAATGAAGGATTGTTGGACTGTTATGGCCACCAGGTGTCAGTGTGTTACATCGTGGAACAGACTTCTGTTTATAATTTATTAACAGCACATGGTTCAGTCCTGCATCGAGTTCTGAAATTCTTCTGATGTGATGGCAGGTAGAGTTGGACTCCAGTTTCCAGTTGGATCAGTTCAACTCGCTGCTTTTACCGGAGAACAACCGACCTCTGGAGCCCAGTGTGCTGCTGGCACTCAAGGAGCTTTTCAACCGATCAGATGCCAAGACGTCAGCGCTGCACATGCTCAGTGTTGACTGTCAGGTTGTTCTCCAGCTTTTTCATTTGATCCTCTGCATCAGTTATTGTTTGCACAGTTGATTGGTGTCGACCACAGCTCTGCGGTCAATATTTGATTGGTTAATCTGGAATATTCTGATGAATATCCTTTTGGGTTTAGAGGATAGTGCACAAGCAAACACAATTAACCCTATCACGTTTTTAAACCAGTCCATGTGAATAATTAAGCCGAGTGACAATGACAAAGAATGGCCATGCATTTCTGATTGCTTCGCCTCACAGGTGGCACGCATTGTCGGGGTGACCGAGGAGCAGAGGAGAATGATGGGCGTCGAATCGGGTCTGGAGCTCATCACCTTGCCACACGGACGACAGCTGAGACAGGACTTGTTAGAAAGGTGCACGACACAGTAGAAGAATATCACGCTCACTTCTACCATCGTACAAGAGCAACAAAACCCAACCACATTGGAAGACTGGAATGTTGCTTCAACATTTTCTGGTTGAATTCTTGCACAATCAAGTCTGGATGATACTGGGTTAAGTTGATGAATGTAATGTAAAAAAGAAAGCAGACTTTTACTAACAGTCCTTTTTCATCAACTGATTTTCATGCAGTTGTAATGATGGCAGAGCATTCGAGATCATTATTTCATCAAACTGGTTAGAATGGAGTTCAATGCAGTAATGACTTTTGAACGGCAGTGTATGTTTTCCTACGTCATTTTTGCAATCAATCACTCCTGAACCTCCATTAATTCTGCATTGTTATTGTTTTGAAGGCATCATCTAATAGCACTGGGAGTTGCAGTGGACGTCCTGGGCTGCACAGGGACTGTGAGCCAGAGGGCAGCTGTTTTACATAAAGTGATTCTATTGGCTCAGGCATTGAAAGAACATGCCCATGACCTGTACTCCTTCTCGGCCGTGATGAAGGCTCTGGAGATGCCTCAGGTACGGCGTCTTGTGACAGAAGAGATCCTGGTCGGCTGGTGGTCGAGGACCCATCTGTTTCTGACTGTCTGTGTATTATTTTTCCACGTGCAGATAATGCGGCTGGAGATGACGTGGAGAGCACTGAGAAGGAACCACACGGACACAGCGGTTTTATTTGAGAAGAAGCTCAAACCTTTTATGAACTCATTGAATGATGGAGACAGTGAGTGGCTTTGTATGAGACAGAGATCCATTATCTTGCTGAAAGCTTTTCAGGCTTGTTTGTTTGATCTGATTGCAGCACTGCAGACTATTTACGCAGTTCCCTCCACAACCATAGAAATCCTAATAGCAGCCGGCTGCTTCACTAGCAGAAGCTGTACGCACCTTCTAGTGTGCTAAATAATCCAATTCCTCTTTACACAGAGAGGAGATCCAAACTGAATTGTTAACAATGACAATAACAACAGTGATGCCCGCAGTGGGCCAGCATTTCACGTCTAGGCCCTCAGTTACGTCATACTTAGTCTTAGCAAAAATATCCACATTATAATACCTCTCGTGAATTACAAAAAACCTGAACATTAAGTTTAGCAAAAAAAAACCAAACACAACAATACAATACAACAATATATAGAGAAAAAAATAGACAGAATATATAGAAAATAGAAAAAATGCAACAAATAGACAACATTCAAGTTTGTCCAGTAAACGACGTATTGTTGCTGTTTTATTTCAGACATTAATGAGTCAATAACAAAACAAAATATTCCTTGAAAATAAAAGCAAACAGATTATTAGCATATATTTTTGAGAAGATGCAATGTTTTCTCAATAACGTGGCAAGATTAGAGGTGGATGTGGGGGGCATATAGAGTTGCTTGTCATCTGCAAAACAGTGAAACCAGATATTTCCTTTTCACCCCAACCGGTTCAAGCAGATGAGCGCCCTCTGGAGTCTGGATCTGTTCTAGGTTTCTTCCTTCAGGGGAGTTTTTCCTGCCCACTGTTGCACCTTACTGCTTTGGAGGATCAGTCGGTTTTCTCCTAATTTTACAGAGCGTTTCGAGATGCCTTTGGTTGTGCTTTCGTGCTTTACAAATGAGAGTTGAGTGATAATGTTGTGGGAGGAGGGAAGAGGAGAGGGCCATGGACAGAACCCTGGGGAACACCAGAGCCACAAGGGGATGGATGAGAGCTCAATGTTTTCAGTTGAACAAACTGTGAGCAGCCAGAGAGATCAGAAATGGCTGAGTTCAGCAGGAGGGGGTGGGGGGTATGAAATGGCAAAACGCCAAAGTCTGTTTTAGCAGCATCTGTCTTAGTCTATTGGTTTGGATCAAGCTCAACGTTTCAATATTACAGTCCCCTTATTTTTTTCTTCTTACTCTTTTTTTAAAATTTTTTTTTATGTTGTAGCCGCTGTAGTCGGTGGACCAATAGCTGTGCCCCACCTGGTGCCCCTGCTGCTGATGATGGAAGGTGAGGACCCGGTGGAGAACAGCGAGCAAGGCTGCCAACTCCTCTACAACGTCCTCCAGTCGGCTCGCAATGACGCTCTGCACGCCAAAGACTACCAGCAGCACGCACACTCCCTGCTCACAGGTACATGACACAGAGTTGACCAGACTCCAAGCCCAACACACAAGCTCTTCTGTTGTTTGTCCCGCACAAACACTCCCTACGAATATATCACAGCCTTTTCAGCCTTCGGTGGATGTTTCCAACAGTGGTATAAGTCAGGCCATTATCAAACAATATACAAGAGATCTACTGTGAAATGAATGGAAAAGGTGAAAATATCAAACTAGGTCCACAGAATGAAGAACACGGCGAACGTTTTGACCCGTGGCCCATAATGGGTTCTAAAATTTGACAGAGGTGGCCAGACCCGGAGCAGAGTGTTTTGGTGACCCACCTCATTGGAGAAAATATACATATCCCAAGATGTATGTAGGAAACTTGTGCTTTAATGTCAATTGGAAATTGACAAAAGTGTATATATGTAAATATCTGTCTCTGAATCCCCACGGTGTTTAGCTCTTTATTGAAATTACACTGGAAACGCTAATAAAAAGGTGATATACAGCTATTTTGTTAATTACCTACAAAATAACTTCTTCAAGTTTGGCGGGCCGGATTAAAAAGCTTAATGGACTGCATATGGCCCCCGGGCCATAGTTTGTCCATGCGTGACAAACTCAATTGGAAGAATAGTATCAACTGGATGATGACTTTTTGTTCTCCTCGTCCTCGCTCAAGTTGTCCATTTACTAATTATTATTTTGCATAGACTTGTGTTGGTTAATGTCATTTCTTTATCAACGTTTGTTCAGTTTTTGCTTAGTCAGACCACCGAGTGTTATTCAATGTTCTGAATAGCCCAGGCGTGGGCAAACTATGGCCCGGGGGCCATATGCGGCCCGTGAAGCTTTTTAATCTGGCCTGTCGAACTGAAGAAATATATATAGCAAGGAAGTCATGAAATAGCTGCATTTCATCTATTTTTTTCAGTGTTTTTAGGGTCATTCCAATAAAGAGCCAAATACTGCACGGCTTGAAAGACACTGATTTTGTTGTGTTAATTTTCAGTTGAAATTAAAGAATATTTTTCCTACATATTCTATGATATATTGTTTCCTCCTATGATCCATCTGCTGCTCCGGCTCCTCTGTCAAATTTTACAACCCATTGTGGCCCCACCAGTCAAAAGGTTTGCCCAGCCCTAGAATAGCCAGTCAAAGATAAACAAGGTTTTAGCAATCCATTATCCAAAATAATAAATTTTCTGTGTGAGATTCCGCTCTATCTATTTTCACATTCCCTTCACGGTTTCCAACAGGAGGTTGGGAGCCGATCCCCGAGCTGCTGGAGGCTTTCCGCACTGAGTTTGCCCTGCGGCTGCTGTGGGGTCAGAGCGGCGCGGCGGCCGACAGGCAGGAGCGCTACGACAAGTTTGACAAGATCCTGTGTGTCCTCTCCGACAAACTGGAGCCCGTGGAGCTCATCCCACAGCAGCACAACCCTCTGGCCTGAGCATCACGGCACACTTCACCAAATGAAAGGTGAAATCTGCCCAACCTTCAGTCTGCGGTTGTACTGCAGTAGCTGGAGGGCAGGCGACTCGGCTTGGGATGTCACTTCCACGAACAGACCAGTGAGTCCAGTGGCGTGAAAAGTAGGAGCTGATAGGAAAAGGGCTGTGATGCTGAATTTATCCTGGACAGTTTATTGAAACCACAGAATTCTTCATGTTTACAATTAAGAATGCTTGTTTTCTAATGGGGATTTTTGAGAAATGTTTATATGAATGCTATGAATTGGTTCTATACATATGAGCTACTGTTGTATGAAAGACTGTTTATTGTGTTTTGCATTTCATTATTTTTTTAAAGGAATAAAAACAGTAGTTTATTTTTTTGTGTGTCACAGTATTTGGTCAATGAAAAACAAGAGAGACAGAAAAATATTATTTTTATGACAACGCATGTAAATACATTTTTCTTTTTAGTAAATGTTTAGTTTTTAATTCAGAGAAAACATCTTGTGGTGCAGGACAGTTTGGTGGATGAGATGGTGTTCAATTACAACAAAAAAAAAATTCAACATAATGTTCAAGGTCTCTTGGTTGTTCTAACCAAACAGAGATGAAACCGGTGTACAAGTGTGTCTTTGGACACATCTGAATAACATAAGAAGTTAAGGCAGATCCAGAGAAACCAAAATCAAATCAGTACTTTTAGTTGTGGACAAACGCAGCCAACCTGCTGATTGTGCGTAAAATAACCAGCTGAGGAAGGTCATCTTGTTTTCCTGTTTGGACTGCTGAAGGGCAAATCAAATGAATCAAAAAATTTTAACTGATATATATTATGTATATCTGTTAAACAGGTAAATACATATCTTTAAAAAGCTTCTGTATATATTCTAAAGTAGTTGGTTACAAAATTTTAGCATGCGTTACTAAATATTACATTTAAAAATGCATGTCGAGATTTTTCTTTTGTCACCTCAAAATTGAATGTGAAAATTCCTCCAAATTTATATCATAAATTCAAGGTAAAAGAATTCACTCATAATTCAGATTTTTAAAATTCTCCCAACGTTTCTTTTCCCATTTTGGGGACAAACCTATTAAAGAATAGAGAAGACTAAAAATAAAATCAATTTTTTCTTTTTCTTTTTTTTTCTTAGGAAGAAAATGTTCATTATCTAACTTTTTTTATTCCAACGTCCTCCCTTTGACAGGATAAAAACAGATGAGAATTCCAATTAATAATTCCATTTTAATTTTCAAGGAACACACACTAAAACAAAAAAAACACCCCATGATGTGATATAATATCTAAACCCATGACAACAGAGCATTATTTTTGTTGTAACAACCATCAACTGCTTCAATTCAAACCGTGTCAAAGCCTTGCAGTGCAGTTGTTCACCACTCACACTGGAGGCCACCTCGCGAACAGTCGGTTATTTTGAGCAATTTCTGAAATTTCAACGAGTTCAGCCTGTGGCCAACATAGATTGTTTCCATTAGACTCTGCTTTTTTTTCCTCAAAAAACTCCCTTTTGAGTAGTGGTTCTCATCTACAATTAAAAACATCACAGCTCTGTGCTTCAAATAAAATCACATTCTCCTCCAGGAAAAAAAAAAGTTTTGGCAGAAGACTGGAGTAAAAACAATGGACAAAAAAAAAGTTCAGTAGGATATTACAAGTGGCAGCGAGGAAGTCAAGTGAGTGGATATAAAGACGAGAGGAGAAAACGTAGCGTCTGGCGGCTACGCTCGTTTCTTTGACAGTAAATTCAGGCATACATTCAAAGGTTTGTTTCAAAAAGCGCGCTGTACATGAGTAGAAGACCAAGGTCAGCCTTTACCAGCTGCAAAAGACAGGACGTGATATGGCAATAAGCCAATCAGGAAGCTTTAAGATCACCCATTCATTACACATCTGACTGCACAACATCACCGACTCTGAGAAGAGCAACAGGAAGCAGTTCCATTGACATCGTGTTCAGCTTTCATCTGGGCTCACGTTCTCTCCGAGAGAGAGAGAGAGAGAGAAAGAGAGAGAGAGAGAGAGAGAGAGTGAGAGAGAGAGAGAGTGCGTGTGTTACGGGTTGGGTTTAACGTAGGATGAAGGTATATATCCCTCATCCCCGTTGCTCCTGACGACCCTCATCCAGCCGTCTCCTTGATCCTCCTCCACCACACTCAGCTGCTCCTCCGCCGTGATAGAGATGGTGCCCTCGTTGTTGCCTGAAGAGACGCAACGCCAGCCAGGCTTACAAAAAGAGCGCTAGCGCGGCGGTGCGAGTGCCAGAGAAGAGCGGCGTGCAAAACTGACTGACACGTACCTTGGAAGTCGTAGAGGGCCGTACACTGTCTCTCCACGTCGTCAAAGTCGTCCTCGAACTCGGCGTAGCTGTTGTGAGACTGGTGGTCCGCTGCCAGGGGACTGACAAGCACAGAGTGCCCGTGAGTGAATTAATGTGTACTGCCTTGGTACAACTGGACCAAGCTATGAATTCATAGCTCGGTCGTTAACATTTGTAACATCATTTGTAAGAACAATAATAATAATGATAATGATAATAATAATAAAATCACATTCAAATGTGATTTGTTCTATGCTTATTTCCTTATCCATTTGATTCTATTCTACGACCCAACAGCTAAGCTGCAGTGAGCTCAACATAACACTGTGAAAATGAGTATCATCTAGCTTGACATAAAGGTCCAGTGTGTAATATTTGGATTGTTTATAAATTCAATTTCTTTTCAAAAGAAGAAGAGTATTCCAGACTCTAGGACTGCCCATTTGTCTTTTGCTTGGTACGGGGCACCACTAAAGGGAGAGGTAGAAACCAAGACTTTGAACCGGATCCTGACAAACACTGGAAGACAGGGTGGCCGGTTTCAAGGATTTCTTGGACCTGCTGATCAGTCTCGCGGTGACATTCTGCACCAGTTGCAATTTGTCCAGTGAGGACTTCTTGAGATGGGTGAAAAGTTAAAAATGTTGAACCCTTTCCATACATTGAAGGTCCAGTGTGTAATATTTGGCCTGATTTACGATTTTCATATTGGTAAAAGCATGATATATTGGCCATAAATACATTAATAAAAGTATATAATTGCAGAACAATAAAAGTGATTTGATAAAACGAATAATCACTGTAAAATAAAAGCAATTTGGTTTTGGATCTTGCTCCCAGTTAGCTGCCATCTTGCACCGCCAAATTTCTAAGGAAGCCTGGTGTGGACAATCCAAATTTAGAATCGGGGCAAATGCTCTCGTTCTGAAATAAACCAAAGAAGAAGAAGGTGGACGAGGTATCCAGGGTGCACAGGCCACCGTAGTACACTGGCAAGCTCAGTAGGGGGAGGGAGAGTGAAAGACGCTGCAATCTAAAATGTAGCCACTTGGTGTCGCTGTTTCTTCTTTAAAATCTCTATTAAAAAAATGGCACGCTGAACCTTTAAGAAAACTGACATTAACCCTGAATCAGACACAATAATGTGGCTAGTGGAATTCCTCCATAAGGGAATACACCGTATATAGAAAGAGCTACAGAAGGCGTTATTATTTATAATGTAATATTTTTGTTGCTCGTTGAAATGAGACTTAAAACATTAACAGAAATATGAAAGTTGCAATACAATGGAAACAAAATATCCCTGTAGTTAAGATAAATATTGATAATTAGTCATATTACTCATATAAACATCCTAACATCTCGTAACCAAGCTGTTTATCTTTGCTTGAGAGAAGTCTATGCTTCTCTCTCTCTCTCTCTCAAGTCTTTCTTACACATGCTGAGTGTTATTGTTGACGGCATTGGATGACTCCTCTCCTCCCACCGCTTCAGAAAACCATGCCTGCCATACAAAGCAAAAAAAAAAAAAAAAAAAAAGTCAGAAACAAAAACAGATGTTAAGACTTGCACACGCACTCCAATTTGTCACACTCTTTCAGAATGACTAACTAAATAAGGCTGCAATAACCTCATATTTGCCCAGCTCCCCCGTCAGGCGGCCGATGATCTGGTTCGTCTCTGTGATCTGCGGCTCCAGGCTGGAGGGATCCCCCAGCTGAGCGTTCTGCACGTACACGCCCTTCATCTTCTCCAGTGCCTCACTGGTTTCAAACAGGGCCAGCAAAATGTCAGTGTCATGGAAGGTTTCAGGTAAGATCCTTACACACCGGGAAACAGGCCAAGCGACACGAGTAAGCAAACTTTTCAGGGCGCCAAATTTTTCCTGGACATACGTAGCGCAAGGGCGAATATGCCAATAAAGTTTCTCAATATTGTTCTTGAGAGAGGAGATGGGTGAGTTCAACACCACCATCCAGGAGCTCAAATTTGACCCTGTGAGCCGTCAACTGGCTCCACGTTTGCAGAGGGAGAGAACAAATTGCCGAGAGCCCATTGATCCAGAAGAGCGAAAAGTTACATGTCTGAGGTAAAGTCAGCACGTCATTGACACGCCAAGTCGCCAACATCATTTTGATTAGTCGAAAGTCCAGCCGTTCGCCTTGTCGCCTCCTCAAAATTCAACACAAGCGAAAAAGTAACAGACGCTTTTTCGCGCCGTTAAAAAAAAGTGAATTATTCGCCTCGCAAATTCGCTCCCGAATCTTTAAGCTGCGGAAGATGGAGCACTTTCATGTCGCTGGAAAGCGAGTGCCCCAAACAACCTTGGTTACAGTTAGAGGTCATCTGCCATATTTCTAAGGAAGCCTGGTGTGGACAATCCAGCTGCCGGACCCTTAACCCTGAACGGAATGCTGTGATTGTGACTGTGCAATGACAATAAGCACGTTTTGGTGGCAGGGAGACGGGGAGGCCTTCACCTTTGGTCCCGATATTTCTGAAGATCCTTGGCGATGTCGTCAATTTTCCCCTTTAGCCTGTTCTTCCTCTGCTCTGGGGGAAGGTGAGAGAAATCCTCTGCTGGTGGTGGCTAAACACCACACACACACACACACACACACACACACACACACACACACACACACACACACACACACACACACACACACACACACACACACACACACACACACACACACACACACACACTTTATTGAACTGAACGTGGTGACCCATGCTCACCATCAGATGTTCCTCCTAAACTCGGTTTCCCTTTTAAAGATTAACGCAGAGGCGCCAGGTTCATAACACTAATTTGTCAAACACTTACAACTTCTTACTACTCAAATACTTATTAACTGTGGCTAATTAAGAAGAAAAAGGTTAAGAAGAACAACCACCTCATCAAACAGACCTTTTCACAGCCTTAAGATCATCACAATCAGCTCGAACCGGTTGGCCTATTTATTGGAAAGACACTGAAGGGAACTTCGACCTAATCATTTTGGAATGGAACTGGACTTCCAGTGTGTTCTCTTGAACACACTGGGCTGCTGTGAAGAGGTCTATTAACATGAATATTATCCAATCACCTTTTGATGTAACAATGAGTACATACACAACTGCAAACGTAATGCCACACTTTTAATTCAGATTCTCTTCAGTTCCACAACTCACTGTGTTTGAAGTTGAATTTTGTATTCAGTTCAGCAGATGATCGAATCAAGTAAGTTTTTTTCTGAAAAATGTCTATAAATAACTATTATGATGCAGGATGTATTTAAAAAATGTGCACCATTGAGAAATGAGTTGGCATCGGCATGGCATCACCAGTACCAACTTTAAGAGTTTTAAGGCTCACCACAGTTAATCATGTTCCCGCAATTAGATATTAGTAAGAAAAAAAAAAAAGAAAGAAAAGTAACTGCACTCCGTTGGGCTGCTGCTGACTCGGAATCTGTCTTGTAGGCATCAGATGTCTGACTGACTTCAGAAAATCGAGATAAATGTAAATTAAACTTTTTGTTTGACGTGACTCAAAACTCTGCCAATTAAGATTCACTTTGTTTAGATTTTACAGAGATTGAAGCTGTTGCAGTTTGTGTAATATGCATGATAGATAAGGGTTTGTAAACAGGACATAAGGAGGAAAACAACTTCCAAACTACGAGACTTTCAAAGATCAGATTATTGTTCTGGAGTGACGAGGCGTTGAGAGGTCAGCGCAGCACCATCCAGAGTGAAGTTAATCTCAGCAATAATTGGGGGGGGGGGGGGGGGCAGAATCACCACGAGAGACTATAGGCATTACTTTAAGGTCCGGTTGGCAGGAATTTGTGGCACCTACATGTGGCTTCTGGAGACATTTTACACATCATTAGATTGAGATAAAAAAAAAAAAGAAAAAAAAGAAGCAACAATGGTTTGGTGGCCTTCGCTGCCACTTTTTTAGAATACAGTAGCGAGCGACACAGCTAGCGCTAAAGTGAGCAACCATATCAATACCCGAGTTACGCGATGATCATATACACCAATGACGACCTCAAAACATCTGCAGCGGTCTTCTATAGCCTGGCTTTGAAACTCACTTTTCTGAGGAAATGAACCTCATTATCTTTAACCACTAAACTAGATAAGGATGATTTAGACTAGGAGCCACATCCACAGATTAAGAGTGCAGCGGAAAATAACATCGTTTTGCTGCCACTTTAGCGTCGTATCCACCTACGCCCTAATAATATTCAGGAGCAAAAAATGCACAGAAATAATGAAATGAAAGAAAAAACAGTATATCAGAGTTTGTGTCCAAACTTTTGAATGGTAGCGTTATAAATGTGCATATCTTACATCAGCCAAAAATATTTCAATATTATTGACACCTCACAAGCTTTGCACTCAGCAGACGCCGCTAGTGTAAAATCTTGGAGAAGGTGCTGCTGTTTCTAACGAGGCATATTAGCATAAAAAAGGTGACATTTTGTGCGAAATGATCAAGTAAAATATATTTTCTGCCGCTTTTCTCCTTAACTAATTGTGGACAGGACGCATTTTTTGTTGTTGGCCTCATTGTATGAAAGAAAAACGAAGAAAATTTTGGGGGATTTTAAGTGATGGAGCTGAACACAACCGTCGACATGAATGTTTCACTCAGTCCACTGGAGGAGCAGCTGCACATGAATCCTGCACACTGGACCTTTAACACTGTTCTACACATGACGATGACGAAGTGTTACCGCTTGTTTTTCAGCATGCGACATCTACACAAAGGGGGAAGACG
>NW_027466056.1:1255000-1520000 GCF_046127955.1 Nelusetta ayraudi | reverse complement strand
CCATATTTGAGAGGTTTTTCCAAGTTGAGCTGTTTCCATGGCATTTTATTGCCATATTTATTATTATTATTATTAATAATAATAATAATAATAATAATAATAATCATAATAATAATAATAATAATAATAATAATAATAATAATGTTTTTTATTTATAAAGCGCTTTTACAGGTTTTGCACAATTCTAGGGGGTCATGAAACCGCAGCTACAGACAGGGAGACACACGCAGGCGGTTATAGAAGATATTAAGGTTTTTAGAACCAAAGATGAAAAATAAAAAACAAACAACCAGCGCAGAGTTCTTGGAGATTAAAATGAGATGAGATTTGTTTACTTTCTCAACGTCGAGTTTGGTGGCATTGAGGTCGCTCTCTGTTTTCTCTGCTTGCTGGGAGGCTTTTTCAGCCTCGGCCCACTCCTTGGCATAGCGCTTCTTAGTCTGCAAGACACACACACACACACACACACACACACACACACACACACACACACACACACACACACACACACACACACACACACACACACACACACACACACACACACACACACACACACACACAGAAATCAATCAGGATATGGTAATTTCTGTCTTTTAAAGCAGCATTTCTCAACTGGTGGGTCGCAACCCAAAAGTGGTCGCCAAGCTGTTTTGACTGGGTCGCGGCATCCCTTTTCTTTGTTAAAAGGGATCTTAAAATAAATATAATATATTTTTTATATATTTTTATTTATGACAATAAATTACAAGGAAAAAAAAATGTTGGTCCTAAGACTCCACCAGTTGAGAAACACTGCTTTAAAGCAAACAAACAAGCGCTGCTATATGAAATATATCCTTTTACACTGCAGTGATCTATCAACATAAAAAGAATGAACAGAAGGCGTTTAACGGCTGGATGAAGAGACATAATATGATTAGTCTTTAAATTTGAGTGCACCTAGAAACCACGACATTAACGAGACTCACACTTTCGAGGTGTTTAAAGTTGCTCTCCAAAATCTGCTGGGCCTTCTTGGCGTCAGAGAGGTGCTGAGGAAGGAGGAGAGGACGGCGTTAGAGAGCAGCGCCTCGCCCCACTGACCGCCGGGTGCCCAGCGACTCACCGATTTGCGCTCCTGCTTCAGGTCCTGGAGGTACTTGGTGAGCTCCACGCACACGCTGGTCATCATGTTCTCAGCGATGAGCTCCCGCTGGCCGGCATAGTCGTTCATTTCGTTGAGGATCTCCTGGAACGAGCCGTGGTTGCTGAATCTGCAGCAGAGGACGGACGAGTTGGGAAGAAGCACAGCCATGATTCCATGGTTTGTTGGGTTGCGCTGAGGGATGCACCGATACCGGCATCAGGTATCGGCGTATTAGTACTGATACAGATATCAGTATCGACATTGGTTTAATATACCGATAGCAAAATATTGGTATATTAGTGCCGAGATCTGATACTGGTATCGGCACTAATATGCCAGTATCAGGTATTGGGATACTAGCGCAGGTACCGATATCAGTATCGATATGTTGGGTCGATACCAGTATTGGTTAGCCGAGACGATACCGATAGCAGTATCAGGTGTCGGTTGTCGATACCAATAAGTGTACCTGTGCCGATATGATGCAAGTATATACTGTAGTCTTGGTGTGAGGTATTGTGGCGATACCAATACCACTATCGAGTATCGGTTGTCGATATTGATACGCATACCTGTGCCGATATGATGCCAGTATATACTATACATTGGTCTTAGTGAAATACGTACCGATACCACAACACCGATACCAGTTGTATATGTATACGTATGACAATTTTGCTAAATTTGTGTTTGTACTGCTTTGCAACTTGTGAGTTGCCCTGTTTGAGATAAACAAGCTGAGGAATGTTGTTGAAATGACACAACATCTGTAGGAAGAAAAATCTATGTAATTCTATGATTTGTAATGGCCTCATCAAGTATTCAGTATCGGTAACGGCCAGTGCTGAAATGCAAGTACTCGTACTCTACTCGTTCTGTAAAAATGCAATCTCTCTAGTTCCCCTGCCTGCGTTGTCTCGTCCTTATTTCAGGAAGTGAAACGACTGCTGCTGGGAGATTCACCTGATCTGTTGGCCGAGGCTGAGAAACTAGTTTGCACATTCTGATTCTCTTTCTCACTCTCTGCCGCTGCCTTCAATGGATTTTTGTGTATTGCTAGTATTCTATTTTTGCTTAATGAATGATCTTGTGTGGCACCACAATTTGGCAGACTGAAAAAACTGTAGCACTTAAAAGGCATCATGCCTTGTGGCGACAGTGACATGGTACAGAAAGATAGAATCACGTAAACTGGATTTGAAAAATCGGAAGCTATTCTTTCTTTATTCAGCAGAATTGCATTTATTAATCTGTTGGTGTAAAATATATATGGCTTTTCAAAATGTATCTGGACACACGGAGGATCATATGTTCTGATGTATTTATCCTTATGGCATGTTACAATTGGGCCACATCTCAAGTTCACTATCCACCTATCAATAGATTGGTTTATAGTGTGGCTAGATGAAAGAAATAGAAAGCTGGCTGGTTACAGCACCTTCTGGTATGCAATAAACAATTATAATAATAATAATGAAAATGATAATTGTACGCTGTCTTCATTACGGTGAAAACAATTTCCCATTTCAGTATTTCAGAATCAATATAATGATATAACACAATCACTTTTCCACCATTCTCATTTTTACCGTCTACACACTGTAGCTATATAAGGATCACAACATCAATTCAGCATGTGTCAGTTTGTTTTTAAATGTGACTTTTCAAAGACGCCACTTTGTGTTGCCGAGAGAAAGATTTGGGCACGGCTCGACATCATTTATACACCAGCTGGAGAAAAGCAGCCGCCTGTTTTTGTTTAGCTCTGAGTGAAATTAAACCCCGACGCTGATTGAAAGCTGTAAGGGGGAACGTGTCGTGGTTATTGTGCTGTGCATGTGTCGCACGTAATGAAGCTCGGAAGAAACGTCCATTCAGTGACAGATAACCAAGGACAATTCCTAAACAACAAAACAACCGAGTTTAGGGAAACAAAAACACTTTATTTGGTCTCTTACTTGCATTCCAGCTCTTCCTTGCTTCCCCGCTTGGCATATTTCTTTGTTATGCTCCTGTTAGGGGAGAGGAGCAGGCTTATTTTTTTCCCCAGCCCAACACATTTCAAGGCAAAAGGAGAGAAAATGGCAAAGAATTCAAATAAAAGTGCAAAAGACAAGCTTGGACAAAATGGATGCACACACCTGAGTTGCTTTGCGTAGGTCTGCTCCACCTCTGTGCGCTCCTTCACAAACTTAATGTAGCGGTCCAGCAGGTCAAGGC
The DNA here is from genome assembly GCF_046127955.1 of Nelusetta ayraudi. Taxonomy (NCBI): domain Eukaryota; kingdom Metazoa; phylum Chordata; class Actinopteri; order Tetraodontiformes; family Monacanthidae; genus Nelusetta; species Nelusetta ayraudi. The sequence continues at coordinate 1,516,651 of NW_027466056.1, read as the reverse complement.
CTGATTGTGTGTGCTTGTCAATGTGATCGTACTGGTCCTGAAGGACAAATGGGACAGATTGGCACCGTTTAATATGGGGCGGATGTGGTCGGCTTTCAAGTACCGAGATCGAAATGCAACTGTGATTCCAAAGCAGGCATGGGCAAACTACGGCCCGGGGGCCATGTGCGGCCCGTTTAAACTTTCCAATTCGGCCCGCTGAACTTGAAGAAATCATATTAATAGTAAATAAGTCACAAAATAACTGGATTTCATCCATTTCTTCAGTGTTTTAAGTCATTTTTAATAAAGAGCTAAATACCCTCGGGGTTCTAAGACAGATATTTTGTTGTACAGCTTTTGTTCATTATTTAATTTATATCAGAGCACTTGTTTTCTACACATCCCATAATACATTTTTTTTTTCCTCCCATGAGAAACCATCAGATTTTAGAACCCAGTATGGCCTTGAATTTAAAAAAAACAGGAGCCTTTTGTGACCACAAGTTCTCCTTTGTTTGAGAGCTCGAGCTGCTACAATAGATAGACGGCTCAAGGACAACACTCACACACGTTTCCAAATCACAGTTCAGTAAATCTGTGGGAACGGCGGTTGGCCTGTTCTCCTCAGAAACAAACGGCCGTGTACGGGGTCAGTCCCAGCCCAAGAAGATCACCGTGGGGTTACACACACCAACATCGGGGCTCAACTCTGATGGAGATCCTGCGTGAGCTCCGCCACAGTTGTTCCCGGGCTTCCAACTGAAGCACTGGGTCTAACAGATGGTTCAACATTTTTAGGAAATTCTCCCATTGCCCTTTGGTCATTGGAGCCTCTTGCTTTGGGATGTGGGGTTCACAGACATGAGCTGCTTCTCTAAACTCAATGGAAATAAACAGGACAAAATAAGTTGTGTCCTGCACATAAACTAGCCTTGGAGATAATGTTGTATAATGCTGTAACAGTATGACACATTCAAAGAAAGAACTTTAAACTATTGTCTAGTGTGAACCTTTGGGTGGAGTGACAACAGTGCTTTAAGAGCTGGAGTTACTTTGTTTTTGGCCGAGATGAATAAGGTTCTGTGACTCGCTTAGTAAAGAATTCATCATCGTCGTCGTCCACCACAAGGTCCGATGTGATTGGACGACGGCTTCTTCCCAGCTGTGGTTTAGACGGCAGGAGAAGCTGCACCGAATGTGCACTTGTCAAATCACTGCGCCCGGCAGGTATGTCAGGAATGTAGTTCCGGCAACACATTTGCCTCAATAGCAACTCTGTCTTGTAGTGTTGCATTGTTGTTTCATAGTGGAGTGAATGCGCAGGTCCCAACATGTCCACAAGAGTGTTTTGGAGTTGTTGGATTGTGTATTGAACGACTTTTGAGGGAGTGAAACCCGTATTTCTGCCAACTGGAGCTCCACACAGCAGGCATTAAGGAGGATAATTTAAGAGGATGTACCAACCGTCTGCCTAAAAGAAAAGGAAAAAAATGGAAATGCACTGCAATCGCCAGACTGGCGCTGGCTGACAACAATAAGAAGAGAATAAACACATCATTATCAGATTGAGAGTGAAACAGAAACCATGTTTTGGAGAGGCTTTTTACAGGGAACAGTTCCTTACTGCACCTCCTTGCTACTATTGAAAATCGAATCGAAAATCAATACTTTCCCAAATACCGCATCGAAGTCTGAACTCCAGTATCGCGACAACATCACTTCAGAGGGAAGAAAAAGTGGGAAGAGGGAAGCTAGTGCTTGGACCACGGTTCTCTGTGAACCAGCAATCAACCGTCACTGGTCACCGTGTATTCAACGAACTGACATTGTGCGACTGTCTCTGCTTTGTAATTATCCTCGGTAATTTCATGTTGTATAGGTATGTTTGCGCCACAGTGTGTGTGTGTGTAGCGTCCCCTTAGTTAAGTGCCACCCACTACGACTTTCGCTGCAATAAAAAAAAAAAAAGGTAGACGTAAAATTTAAAATATACAAACTTTACAGACGTGACATATTTCACAATCCCGTGACACCTTGTAATGATGAGTAGCCCACCACTGACACTTGTGCTCTGACCTGCAGCAGTGCCTGAGTGAGAGCACCAATGTCTAAAAGATCATTTGGTGCCGTCGGACCCTGGCAGACAGTCCAGCGCTGTCGTCACCGATGACTCTGATTTGCTTCACATCTCAAGAATGTCAGCACAAAATGTCTTCATCGCAAGCTCTCAAAGCCCACAGTCAGAAAAGCCCAGCGTTGAAAATGGGTGATTTTCATAGAAAGCTTTTAGAAGAACAACTTTGTGAATACATAAATAACTTCAGAGTATTTCTTATTGACACATGCATGTGAACTCGCACTAACACACACGCACACACCACACTGTATCTGACTTTTTTTTTAAAAACTCAAGCTAAAAAAAATCAAAGCCTCTTTTTCTGTACAACTACTCCCTCACACACACACACACGCACGCACGCACGCACGCGCACACAGGGCGGTTCTGCTTTTTATGTCTCTGGTAAAATACAATGCAAGACTCCACCTTGTGCTTGTGCGTGCGTGCGTGCGTGTCTGCGTGTTTTCTCCGTTTGCCTCAGTGTATTTGGCTTGGCTCTGACTTCTCTAATGAGCCAGAAACAAAGTGGAGGTGGCAGATAGACACAGCAGGATGAGGACCACAAACAAATGATTAACACAACGCACTCTGACAAGCCGTGATTTCAAACTCAAATTGTTCAGGAGCCGAAATGAGCTTTTTTAAAACACAACTGCTTCGCGGGGGCCAACGTGTGCTTGTTTTTGAGAGAGGAGGAAACGTTGAGGCCGACAGTGTTCAGGAATGAGATAATAATAATTAGCTCAGTGTGACTCTCCGCCCTATGACCGACAGTCCCAGGGGCCTTTGTAAACCCTGGAACCAGTCGGACTAGTCCCACCCCTCGCATGACGTCACAACACAGCACGTGTGCGACATCAGCCCTCCTCTGAATTCATGTCTCCTGGCAAAGATCAAGATCTGTGGAAGACACACGAAAGCGACGGAAGTACACGAGATTGTATTCCATTTAACCAGACAAGTTCCAAAGCACTTCTTACTCATTGTACTTAAAGGCTTTAGAAGTCTTTGTTAGTAGTAGATGAGTAGTAGTAGTAGTAGTAGTCGTAGAAGAGAGAAGAAAACATTACAAAATATGTGATTTGAAAAATATCTGAAAATCATTATTTTCTTTTGCTTTTGTTGATATGGAAATTCAACTTAAAAGTTACTTATGAATACCCATTAATAAAAATGCCTGACTAAACGTGTAGTTTATCAATATGTTTAGCAGTTTACGATTCTTAATTTAACATAGACACTTTGTAGAGAGGGAAGTTATGAGGTTACACTTGACTTTTTGTTATTCACATTCCCAAAAAGCTGAGCAACTAAAGGCTGAAGAGATCAAAATTTCAGGAGTCAGAGATTCTGGCCAGACGTTGCATGGACTTCCCCCTGCAAGTTGGTTTCACTATCAGTCAGTCTGCAACTGGCGAAGAATGAGATCATTTTGCAACATTCCCACCTGACCCAAGAACACTGAGATGTTACAACTGGGCTCCGCTGAATTTCACAAAGACATTGAGAAACTCAGCGAGGAGGCACAATTGATCTGAAATCTTTCTAAATTGGATGTGTTGTAAATGTTTTCGGCAGCTTTTGGGGGATTGAAATAAACACCGGTGCAAGATGGTGAGAGCCAAGCTGTGTTTCACTCGGTTGAAAAAGTGGGACAGTTTGTAATTTGGTGTGTGTGTGTTTTTGAAGAACAGCTCACAGATCCGTCAAAACAAAAAATGCTCCTACTCAAACTATTACGCAAAGGCTTGTTCAGCAAACTGGGGCTTTTTTTATGAAGTGATTGTAGGTTCTGTTTCCAAATAAAATATTCATTTCGGCATTTTCAGAGAGGAGTTTCATGGTCAATTAAACAACTCTTGTCTTTTTTTTTTTTTTGCTTTACATGGAGAAACTGGACAGAGGCTGCAGCAGATTAATGACCAAAAATGTTTCCCAATGTTTCCCAATGTAAAACACAATCCTTGTCATCGATGGACTAATGGAACATGGACTTCCATGTTAGGGAAACGGTACAATGATTATGGGAACGATGTGCGTGCCGTGTGATGGAAACACGTGATTCAGAACTGCCAGATTCTTTTTTTTTATTTAATATTTTGGATTTTATTTTTTTTCTCCTGCAGAATGAAACAAAATGTTTCCTAGTTTAAAAATCCCCTGGGATCTCAGAGTGATGTTGTGATAACGCTCGATGGCGTTACAAGTTTACTAAAAAACAAAAACAGCAACATAAAGAACTCTGTGGGTCCTGGCGCCAGGACTGCGTTACTGCAAAGAAAATGCTTTTAACAAAAAATAGTCATAAAAGATGAAATGGTCCATCTTACAGATGGCAAATTAGACCATCGACGATGTGCTTAACAGGTGGGTTAGAGTGTCAATGATGCACGTTTTATTCTAGATCAAGGGTGGGCAAACTGTTTGACTGGTAGGGCCACAATGGATTCTAAAATTGGGCAGAGGGGCCGGAGCAGCAGCAGATGGATGGATGGATGGATGGAGTGTTTTGGTGACCCACCTCATAGGAGGAAAAAATATATCAGGGAATATGTATAAAACGTGCTTTAATGTCAGTTGAAAATGAACAAAAGCAACGTTTTTCAGTTACTGCTTCAGTTACAGTTACTACTATCAAAAAGTGATCTGGAGTTACGTTATTCTTCAGGATGTCGTCATCATCATCACTGTGGCAGAAAATGCAAGAACGCAGGGAAACTAGAACATTAGGTTTATTAACATAGTTTCAAGTTCAGCGGGCCGGATTAAAAAGCTCAACGGGCCGCATTTGGCCCCCGGGCCGTAGCTTGCACACGCCTGTTCTAGATATATGATAAGCACCTTCAGAAATGAAAATCCCATGCAAGGATTTCACTTGGAGACTTTTCTTCTGCCCGCATTAAAATGCAGCCTCACATTCTCATTGACCAGCTGCGTTTTAGGCTACCACATCAGCGTTAGCATCATTTTTATTTTTATTTTTATATTTTGCAACTGCAGCATTTTTCAGTCCTACAAATAGTGAAAGCTACATTCTTTTACTGGCAGTGGAAGCGCTTAGTGCAATTTTTTATGGTTCTTTCAACTTCTTCTTTTATCTGCAGCTTCAATGGGTTGTCTGTGAGGCAGAGGAGCTGCCTGCACACAATCGCAAAGGTCTGTTCAATGCTAACCACTGTTCAGCAGGCTGAGGGATCTTGGCACGTTCTGGGAGAAGTGAACGGCTGAGATCACAAAAATAATACTCAGGCAACCAGCCTGCATTCTGCCTACTGTGGTTTTATCCCTTTGTCACCTCTGCTACTAAGCTTTTACACACACACACACACACACACACACACAACCCACTCTTGGGTAACAGATTTATTTTTTAAAAGAACCATTTATGTGGATTTATTAAGATGATTAAGACTACTTATTGATTTCTTCATTCTGACTCGCTTCTATTATCTGATTATTGACCGCTAGTTTGACTCTGGGTCTGACTACATGGAGCGCTGCCAACAAATTAAGCATTTGGAAAAAATCTGAGTTGTTTTGATTTTCACAGCCTTTATTAACATTTGTCCTTTTAAAATCTGTAAATCTGATTTTTTTTTTTTTTTGAGTAATGTGTCGTCACACTGCTGTTTTGTGAATGAGTTATTCGTTTAACAAAACCGTCCCAAACTTTCTATCAAACTGCTTGGAAAAATGTGAGGATTTCCTGCCTTTATCCCTCGCGTGAGGTACTAAACAGGATGTATTTGGGTTTGTTAGCGCAGCAGCGACTAGAACATGCCGTCCAGACGCGTCGCTCTGCAGCTTAGTTTGAGTCTTACAACAAAACACAAAACAAAACATAAAAAACAAGCGATGGCAAAACAATATCCGTTTGAGTTCTTGGTTCGGTGACAGAAGAATTAACATTCTGTCCTTCGGTAAAAGTACAGATACTTGAGTAAAAACAAATAAATACTCTGGTAAAAGTAAAAGTACAGGTTTTGGAATGTACGTCAGTAAGTGAATGAAACATTTACATTTGTTCATAATTTTCCAAAAATGAAAAGGTTGTGACAGAATAATCAGGACTGAACTAACCAACTGCAATAACCACTGTTATTTTCCACATGTTTATTTTTCTTTGTACAAAAAACTTACTGAACAGTGACCCTAAAGCTGAGGCCCTCTCTCTAAAATATCATCCACTTTTACATTGAAACGCACAACGGCATAGTTCAAATAGCCCCACTCCAAGAAATCACAACTATAACAAATATTAAGTGAATGACTTTGAACACAATTTGTATAATTTAAACACAAAAGTGACACGCATGTTTTTCCCAGTGGAAGGAGTAGAAAGACATTGTACTTATTTGAATTTTCTGTCTTATCTGAACCAACTCTTAATTCCTTTCAGCTCACAATACAACTTAAGGCAAATGGATCATCTGTTTCTATTTATGCGTAGGATTAGAAAAGAAATTGGTTGTCGTGCATTTAAATTCACAGCTCCAGCAGAATGGAACAAACTGCCCTCCTCACTTACGTCCATAACTTCTCTTCATCTCTTCCAAACATCATTAATTACACATCTTCAGACATCCTGCTCTTGTTTCTGATCATCTTTCTCATTTTTTTTTTTTTTTTTTTTAAATCTAGGGCTTCTCATACTTGCTTTTCCTTTGCTCATGTACTGTACTGTACTGTACTTATGTGTGTATCTGTCTGCAAGCAAATATATTTACATTGGTGTGTAACAGTATGCGTATGTTTGGGTGGGAGCATTGTTTGGCGAGCATTGTTCACAAGTGTGTATGGGTGTTTGTGTGTGAGTGTCCTTGTGCTTTTAAGTTTTCTACTATGTTTGTATTTACTACTTTTTCTGTTTGTATTGTTGAAAATGAGATGGCACATCTCAAGAGGCTATCCGTAAAATAAAGGCAATAAAAATAAAAAGATATCGAAAGATATCGAGGAAAAGAAACACTGAAAAGTATGGACACCTCGAAAAATCTACTTTAGTACAGCCACGAGGTATGAACTGTGTGTGTGACGACCTGATGACCGACTGTCAGTGCCAGTGACTGACGGGACCAGCCACAGTCTGGGATGTGGTCCTCACTGGGAGGATGCGGATGGTCACATCCTGTCCGCGAAAGCACCACGTCCTGTCGGGTGAAGCCAGTGTGTGCCTCCCTTACCCACCCACCCACCTCCAGCAGCAAGGCGTGAGCAAAAGACACCCAGCCGTCCCTCCCCCCTGCTCGTGACAAGGTATGCAGAGCAGCACCAACAGCAGCAACTACAGGAGTTGCGAAACCCTGTCGACCCTGCAGGAAGCCCCCCCCCCCCCCAGACTCCTGCGACACGTCAATTAAAAATCCAGGGAACATACGTGTAAACAAACAGGCAACACATTCCAGCCTCGACACAGTCCCGAGTTGTGTAGTTTTACTTTTGGTCGTTCACCCGAGGCGCGCGCGTCAACCGTCACACACACACACACACACACTCACCCAAAGGTCCGTTCCCCAGTCCATGTTCCACCGGGAAGAGGGTCGTTTTTTTCCGCCTTGTTTCCAACCGATAGAGGAGACGAGAGGCGGCCAAGTGAGCGGCGTTGCGGCTCAAAGAGGAAGTAACACAAAATGGGGGGGGAGTGGTGGTGGAGAGGAGGAGAAGGGGGAGAGGAGACGTCGCGCAAGATTCCACAAAAAAAAAAAACTTTTTCTAGTCCGGAGACGGCGGAGGAAATGTCCGAAGGAAGTGTGAACGCCTTCTCGTTGGCACGGAGAGCCAAGCGCCGCTGCCCCGCTTCTCTCTCTCAGCAGCAGGCGGCGACGACGACGAGGGCGAAAATCTACACTGAAGGAAGGAAGGAAGGAAGGAAGGAGGGTTCCCTGTGCGAGAACTTGACGGGTTCCAGAGAGAGAGAGAGAGAGAGAGAGAGAGAGGGAGGGAAAGACAGGAGGGGAGGAGGGGTTCCGTTCCGTCCGTCAGCTTCAGGTTGTGTTCATGTTCACCGTTATCGATTTGAAATCAACACATTTTCAAGGCACTTTGTTGGTTTCCCGCCGTCCGCAACACTTCCAACCGCTCTAGTTTGTCTCCCAGCCCGACGTCCTCTCCTCCGGGTTTTCGGGCCTACCTGCCTGCAATGTGGGCGGTGACGTCGGCCTACCTGTTGACGCCACACCTGGCCGCCCGAGTCAGTTCTTCTAATCTACACGAAGACTCAGCAAGGGCGCCCCCGTGTGGTGGGTGTAGATATGGGCTACGCTGTGCTCGGTGGGGGGGGGGGGGGGGGGGGGTTTGAGTTAGAGCAGACAAAGACAAATTATTATTCTTATTGAAGAGTCCAATGGCAGCCGTTCTAAATTGTGTCAGCATGTAAATCAACAAGGGGGCCGTCCGTGTGTTCAGGAGAGAGGAATACTTTCACGGTCTCTTCTACAGAGTCAGAACAGTAGGTGATCAAATCAAAACAAATGGTTGTTCACAGTCACTACCATACAGTGGAATCTTTTGTGCATATTGTAATCAATATATTTAGCGTATGTGTAACTTTATAACTGACGTATATCAATACGACTAAGTGGCCTCTCCTATGGTCACTGTTGCCATACCTGGCGAGCTTTCGCTCTCACTTCATTCTCACTGGCATGTCAACCTGGATTTCTCAGCAATCGCTCACTTACAGATTGGTTTATATCATTTCAATGCCTTTCGCTCTTACCATACAAAATCTCTGAAATCTTGCCGAGCGGTCGCGAAATGTACAGTGGAACCTTGAGAGTGTCAAAAGTCACAACTGCTCACACTCAGTAATCTCCGTATGCACATTTCCCCCAACAAATTATATGACAGGAAACTGTAAATGGAAGACAAGACTGCCCAGTGCACCTGCGTCCTCTCCTCTGTGCTTCTCATCTCCTTTCCAGAGCAGCTGAGACGTCGCAGTTTGACTTTAACGGCGTGATTATTGATGGCTTACCCCAGACACAGGGAGGAAATCAACCACGGAGCCTTCTAAATAATGAACCAGGAAAAGGCCAATGACGGTCAATCTTTCCTCGCTCCTCAGATGTTTCTTCTTCCCTCTCTCTGTCTCATCGTCTTACCTTTAATCTTAAGACTGTCAGCACTACTGGGTTGAGTACTGGTTTAAAAGAGGAAGGGGAGTGGAGGGAGACAGAGAGAAGGAGAAGGGAGATGCTGGTCTTCCGCCAGGTTTTGTTCCTGTCGACATATAATCCATGTTAATAAATGGCTCCTGAGGTTATCGCAGTGTAGCTGGAGGGGAAAATAGGCCAGATAGAGATGCAGGCTGGAAAATGGCTTCCTAGACGAGGAATGAGAGAAGGAACTGAAGAGAGCTTCAGAGAGGTGACACGCATCGTTACTATTAACACTAGCATTCCTAGCGTTTCCATGTTGGTTTTCCTCCTAGCTCCGCACTCATGCTCCTCCTGTATCGCCCCCCCAGAGCAAATAATATTTCATTCGCTTTCACCCATGAATCATGTAGGCAGAAAAACATTGCACCCATCTGTCTTGTGCCCCTTTTACCTGATTTAAGACTTTGGCCAAGAGGATTTTATCTAATTAGGACAGAAGAGCACTGAACTTGTTTGCTCAGGTTTACCACCTCGATTATTATTATTATTATTATTATTATTATTATTATTATTATTATTATTATTATCTGTGAAAGTCCCAGTCCCAGTCGTCCAGGTCCTCTTAATATACTAATATACAGGTTATATGCTAAATTACATGGCAACAACTATTAAGGCAAATGAGCATATGAGCATCAGAATGGATTAGAAAGGGGACTTACATTCGTTGGTGCCTCTGTGGATTTCACAAACTGGTCTCACTGGGATTTTCTCACCCACTCGAGGATTCACAGGGAATTGACTGAAAAGAAAAATCAATATTAGTAAGTGGCAGTTCTCTGGGCCAGAATGACTGGATGATGGCAGAGGTCAGAAGAGAACGGTGACAGAAAGACAATAGTAAGTCAAGTAAGCACCGGTTGCGAGCGAGGTGTGCAGAAGACACCAGGTGCCCCCATCTGAGCTGAGACACCAAGGCTTTCCAAGACTGTACAGGCCAAAGGTGGACAGTAGTGCACTAGACTGTAAGGTCTGATTAGTCGTCATTTCTGTTGTAACATTTTCAATCAATCAATGAACAATCCCATTTGCGTAGCCTCCAGTCCAAAGAGCTCTACACTCTGTCCAGATTCAGCACCTAGACCGGAAAAAACCTACACAGAGAAAGAGAAGAAACCCCAGAGAGAGGGATCCTTCTCTCTCGGGTGGTGTAGAATGGCACATGTACACATTACGCCAACAACAATTGTCAGCACTGCATAAAATAATGAATAATGAAAAGTTACGAGACAGTAATGAGCTGAGAAGCGGGAATATGACGAGCCAGTTTTTTTTTCAGTTTATCCAGAGACGAGCTGGAGGATCCAGATGCTAATGATGCTGCTCCAGTTCTACTGGATGGCAGGTGGCACTGCATTACACGAGTGGTCCATGAAACAGATGATAGCATGGATCTACCTGCTCTGAATGGCTTATGCCACATTGTCTGTGGAAGCTAAGCCCCCCCACTCCACTCCTCCCAGAGTGCAGTCTCGAGAAGAGGTGGCAGTAGAGGATTTGATGGCCCAGTGTCTCATGGGAAGTATCCTGGCAACCCTGGCCTATGGCAGCATAACTCTGTGCCAGCCCTAAATCTTTATCAGAAATAAAGGTTAGAGTCTGGCTTGAGGTGCAGTGAGTGCGCCACAGAGAGCGGGACTACTTTCAGAATCTCTTTTGACCACCAGTCAGCCTGTGTTTTGGGAGCGCAGTGTCCTGTTTGGGTGATAAGGCACAGCAAGTTTTTCCAGGAATAATAATGAGGGATGGGTGGGACAGACTGGTTATGAAGTGTCAGGTTTAGGTACAGGTTTGAGTCACTATTACTGGTCTGCAGTGGATATAAATAGACCAATACAGAGTAAACAATATTAACAAAGTGTTTCAGTCTAAGCCTCTAAAGACTGATTCTGATTTCATACAAATTTTCAAACGGATATCTCAATTGAATTTCATTATTTAATTCAGTAAAACAAATGACCCACCAAGACACTTCACGTCTCTCTACGACTGAAATGAAGAGCAGATTCTAAATCAAAAACTATATTCAACTTGGAAGGGCACTAAAAACATCCACTGAATGTTATCACACAGAATCAATGCGTGTCTAATCAATAAATGATAGTATATTGAACATTGTTTTCTGTCCTGGCATTATCATGGGATATTATTATATAGACGTCGCCGCCCCACTTCCCTCTCCCCAGTCACAGACAGCTGATGGATGCTGTCACATAAAAACCTACCCAACATGTCTTGCTTGGTGTTAGATGTGTCTCTCTTTAAGAGACCCAAAAAGCTGAATTAAAATCATACGTCATATACGCAAGAAGACCTCCAAAGCCAGAGAGGGTCAGGGCGGTTTGTCTGAACTCACATCCATGTCAAATGTGAATCATAACTAAAAAATGGCTTTAAAATAAAAGTCTTACTTACTGCAATGTCTGCTTAGCTGACAGTGCGGATAGATAGAAGGGGAACGGTTGATGAGCCAATGAGAGTGCTGGAGCTTCCCCCTGCACCACTGGATGGCACTGCTCCTCCTCTCTCACCACCACCATCAACCACTCCTTCCATCCGCGCAGTCCTTTTCACTTGCGCCCTTCTCCCTTGTCTCCTCATCACGGGGAGGAGAAAGATTAGAATTGCTAGAGTGCACGACAAGGATTAGCAGATCGATATCGGACACAATCGCTTTCTCCCATCTCTTCTACATGGCCAAGCCACAGTTTCCCCTCTCGCCCCCCCGCTTCTGTCACTCAGTCGCTCTCTGTGGTGAATTTATCTTCTCACCTTTTGCCCTTCAAGTCCGTTATTTGCTGCCTGGTACAGAGGAGGAACGCACGTCAAGCGCAGGGCTCGCACAAATAATGAGCCGAGTGGCACACAAAGCAGTAGCGAGAGGTTCTGTTTCAGTTTTGCTCTGATGCAATTGACTAATCATGACCTCCTTTTATGCACAATGCTATTCATTTGTCACACAAGGAGGGAGAACACGAGCACTGATTTTATGGACCCCGATGAATACATAAAAGAAAAAGCACAAAAAACACAGAGTATATATACATATATACACACAAGCAGATATTTATGTATTTATATACAATTGTGAGATAGAGGAGAAGGGAAGCAAAAGTGAAAATGAACATAGTTGCACGCACAGGCAGGTGCTGAGATCCGTACCAGCTTTAACTAGCAAGCACCCACCCTGCAAGTCTTTGTGTTTGTGTGCTTGTTTAGTTCCTGGGTTCACAGAAGAGGTGAGGAAACACACAAAACACACTGAAAGGCACAGCGATAGAGTGTGTGTGTGTGTGTGTGTGTGTGTGTGTGTGTGTGTGTGTGTGTGTTTGTGTGTGCGCCGCGCGTGCGTGTGTGCGTGCGCGTGCGCGTGCGTGTGTGCGCGCTCCTTTGCCAGGAGGGTAAAGAGGCACTCATCTTTTATGCATGAGTGTTTGTTTAGCAGCACTTGCAGCTGCACCGGGGCAACCTCCCATCTTAGGCACACACACACACACACGCACACACACACACACACTTACCTAATAAATCCTTGCAGAGTTAGCAAAAAAGACATTTTGCTCGTGTGTGTGTGTGTGCGCGCACGTGTGCACACGCCTGTGTGTGCGTGTGTGTGTGTGTGTGTGTGTGTGTGTGTGTGTGTGTGTGTGTGTGTGTGTGTGTGCAGCCACCTCCTGTTGCAGAATTCTTTCTGGGACAGTGCTTCATAATCATCTGCTCCCAAGCAGACACCCATTTCCTGCCCAACTGAGATACAAGCTGGCCGAGCTGATACGAGCTAAGAGTTCTGTTTCCTTTCTCTCCACCCCCAACACATACACGCACGCACGCAGGCACACACACACACACACACACACACACACAAACACACACATGCATACACAACTCTCCATTGCATAATCAGTGGAGAAACAGTGCCAAAATCAGAGCCGCATAAAAAAAAAGTACAGAAATCAGAGCGTACGTATTGTACGTGCCGGCACATTCCCATCACACACACACACACACACACACACACACACACACACACACACACACACACACACACACACACACACCGTTCACTAGTCTGTATACATTCTGAGTTCATACTGTCACCTGTATTGTTCCTCTCCGTCATTCTAGACAATACAGACGGGTCTTTTTGTGTCTGTGTGTGTGTGTGTGTGTGTGTATTCTATGTGTATGTATAAATATGCACATGCACGGCCATGTTACTGCTTCCTATGGGCTCGTTTGGAGCTAATTAGAGGCAGTAATGAGATAAGAGGAGGGAGAGAGGGAGGCGTTGGCCTGATGGATGCGAGGAGGGGGCCGGCATCTCAATGAAGACGCTCTCAGGGCGGGAGGGAGATCAAATTAGAGGATGAAAGGGAACAACAGGGAAGGCAGAGAGGGTGGAGCAATGCAGAGAATCAATCGCGTGGCCGACAAAAGGGGCCGCAGCACCCGGCGGTTGAAACACCGGCGATGGCCTCGACTCTGCCACAGACGCGCGGCTAAGACTTCAGTCATGTGCATAATCACAATCAATTATTCATTTTTCACGTCTGTCCCCAGCACTTAGCACCAGGAACAAGGTGGCGAGCTCTGCTCAGCCTGCACATGTCAGAGCGAGAATCATAAAAAAGTGTGGCAAGTGCGGAACAGTTTGGGACATTATTTATTTTTAATTTATCTAATTTATTTAAACAAAGTGTAAACCTCTATATGAGGAGACGCACAAAGCGATTTTGACGAGAAAAAAAATGGTAGTGTGACACTGGAATGTCATGGGAATCTAAAATGATAAATTATTGCAGACAAATGATAGACATGGACATTCGACCCCTAATAATGACTGATGATGATGAATTATAAATGTCTTGGGAATCCAACAACTGACTAAACATGGAACACATTTCCATAGAAATAGTTGGGGCTAGGCAAGGCATGGGCAAACTACGGCCCAGGGGCCATATGTGGCCCGTTAAGATTTTTATTTCGGCCCCGTCAAACTCAAACAAATTCTATTAACAGGAGGTAAGTAAGAACATTTTTTCAGTGTTTCAAGAGTCATTTCAACAGAATATGCTGGGGCTTTAAAGACTGATGTTTTGTCGTACTGCTTTCGGTCACTTTCAGTTGACATAAAAAAAAAAAACACGTTTTCTACATAATATCCCATGATATATTTGTTTCTCCCATGAGGTGGCTCACCAAAACACTCCATCCATCTGCTGCTGCTCTTTTATTGCACATCACACCTGGCACCTTTCTCCTGAGAATTCTTCAAATTCTTGAAATCCTCTTTACAACAAACTGTCACCTCAGTGGCAGTGGCAGAGCGGCCGGCCCGAGACTGCAAGCTTGTACATTCGATCCCTCACTGCGTCATACCAAAGACTGGAAGCCTTCTCTGGGATGTGACCGTTGGAGGGACTTTAACTTTAAAATGGTTAATGCACGGCACAATATTCAAACCCTCCAGGTGACCATTCCTTCTAATCTAACAGAGAATATCCTCCACACTTTCCACAAGCTTAGGTTTCCTTCTCTTTCTAAATAGTTCCATTCTAAGAAATTCCAGTGACCACAGCTGATGCAGGTCTGAATTATGCATTCAGCTTTCATGATACTCCAAATGTATCTCCTCACATTCAGCATTGCAGTCTTTTCTTTTCCTGTTCCATCACGTTAAATCTAGAATGACAGAGAGGAACAATACAAGTGACAGTATGAGCAGAATAGTTTTTTTCTTGTCTAAAATATGATTTAGAAAAGTAGAGAATCAGAGGATAATACAGCCTGTCTGAACCTTGACCCTGCTGTGAAACTCCATTATGGTTTCAACTGTTGCTTGCCCAGCGTCTGAGCCCCAATGAAAAGCAGATGGGAAGGTCCAGGTACTGAACTACAAAGCAATGACAAACATGAGGCATCTGCATCAGTGGCCGCCGCACTGTCTTAAAAACCTTTCCATTATTATGCAGAGCAAGTTGAGGAGACACTGACTGGACAAGTTCCAAAGAAAAGCATCCAGTCGTCCCAGCAGCAGACGGAACTGCAGTCGCGGCTGATCTCCTAGATCCACTGACTCCACCTCACACATTCATCCGGTTGAGAAGCCCGTCGATAATTTACACAGCCGTTCGGCAGAACCTTCTGTCTGTGACATCAGAGCGGTGTAATTGGTTGCTGGATTCGTGTCACCACTTGCTGCCTTTCCATGACCCCCCCTAGAATTGCGCAAAATCTAAATAAGACGATAAAAACTGGCGATGGAAAACAGCTCCACTTGGAAAAACCTCTCAAATATGACTGAAAGGTTTTGACGCTCCCACGAGGTGGTTTTTTCCACACATATCCATATAGAGAAATATCGCAAAAGTGTCATGGAAACACTTTTTTAACATTACTCTTCAACGGAAGTGATGTACGGGGTCACATGACGTGAAACGGGCTGTTTTCTTGCACCTTGTGTGCTTGATTTGGCACAAAACCCCTGTAGTTCCTTACATTCTGGAACCTTTGTTTTGTTGGTTACGAGGAATTTTGACTGATGTGAATAAATCCTCATTTCTCTCCTCACCGTTTGCCGCGGTTATCCATTCTTTTTGTTCTATTTATCTTCACAACTAGTGCTAAGTAGCAGAATGCCAGCAGTGGGCCACAGAGGTCCTTGAAGTGGCTCTATTCTCTGAGCTTATGTGTGTGTTGACTGAGTGATGGCTTGCTGGTGGAAGTGCAGCTCGGATTTAATTGGCTGTCCCCCCCTCCCCATCGTGCTGCTGCTATTATTAGACCAGCGGGCGAGCCAGAGCGTGGAACCTGATGCGTCTCTGCTCTTGTGCAGTCGGCCTCCGTTGTTTGTCTTTTCCTGCCTGTTTTTTTTTTTCTTTCTCTTTTTTTGCCCCCTCCATCTAATTTCAATGAGAAAGAGCTCAGCGCTCGAAACCTCCCCTGACCTCCTCCCACCCACCCTGCTCCGGCTTGCCTTTCAGTCTGTGTCCTTGTTTAATAGCTCCGGCCCTCCGTCATCCCTTCAATATGATCACAGCCTACGTGTGACCTCCTCCCTTTCTGCTTATCCTGTATCAGCATTTCATATCTCAATGAAAGGTCCCGCTCTCTCCGTCAGCCATCCTCCGTCAGTTTACCTCATCTCATTTGGCTTCATGCTTTTCCGCTCTTCTCTGTGCCTCCGGTGGTATCGTCTAAAAACGGTGAAGGATTCGTCACATTCACCCAGAGGGCAGAATCAGAGCAGAGATGGGTGGATTCTGATTGATAAATAAAAGCGTACAAATGATATATCCACAATGCTCCTGGGTATTCTCTCTGAGCGCATGCGCGCACGCGCACGCGCGCGTTTGTGTGTGTATGTGTGTACATATGTGCCCTGCCCACAAGCACGGCATGAGCACCGCCAGTGCGGAAATCCAACGGGTCTTCCGGAGAGCGGCTTCCACGACGCAGCGGATCGGTGCCAACGACGGTTATAAATGGAAGGGAAGGGAATCTTGCAGCGGGGTTGATGCCAAGCTGACTGGGCTCCTGCCAGAGACTGCGGGCGGGAGGCAAATGAAGAAGAGTGGAGGAGAAAGGAAGCACACGGGGATGGAGGCAAATCAAATCGTCACAGTCTGTCGCTGCAAAGTCAACCCAGCCATACTCCCTTGTGTCAGGAAGCAGAGGTGAAATGTGTGGCAAGCTGTTATGCAACACGTCTGCGAGGATCACTTCACAAGGTGCAAGATTGCACACAGGCATGTTGTAAAGTGTGCAACAGCCTCAAAATGAGACGATGCTGAAAGGAACAAAAAAAGATACGAGGTAATATTAAGTTGGGATGGGGGGGTGGGGGGGGCTTGTGGGTGGAGCTTGAGTTTAATTCATTGTTGCTGGAGTTTTCCAGTTCCCATAATTAGGATCTGGTAATTTCCTAATTAACTCCTGTGTGGTTTCCTGGGAAAGGGGTTTGATTTGGTACTAATTAGGTGGAGACGCTGTTAAATTGGTGCACTTAGTGGCTGATCTCCAGAGTATTTTAGTGGATGGCAGACGGGCTGAATGTGCAGAAATGTTGTCCGTCTTCCAAAGACTCGGCGCTGCACAATGTAGTTTCCAAAAATAGCACTACCAGTTCTTTACCAGGAACAACAACCAACTCATTTAAACATTCATAGTAGGCCTAACTAAGATGTTTCTGTTGCGACATTCGGTGTCCACTTGAAATGTTTACCGTCGGGTCCGGACACAAAAACAGGCCGTCAAATTAAGAGAAGAAAGCTCAGGTCGCACATAAGGAACCTCTGCTCTTTGAATCGCTGACCCGTAAGTCAGCCAGTCAAACACAACATCATCACAGTAGCCATGACAACAGCGGGACGGCCATTTGTGATGTTGCCACAATTAGATCCACATATAGTCGAGCCTCTCTATTATCCCCCATCACTTCCCATCGACCGCACATTTCCTCTCGTCACCGTCGGCTGCACTTTGTGTCTGGACATCGCAGCTTGTCGCATTGTTCAGGCTACCTTCGCAACGTGTGTAAACATGTGACCGTGCGTGTGTGTGTGTTTGCACGCTGGTGTCAGCCAATAGTATTGACTGTCGTCTGAGAGCAACCCTACCTATCGCAGCCTCCTCTAAGTAATAATCAGTGGATTAACCTTTGTAGCTCTGCTGAACCCACATACACACACACACACACACACACACACACACACACACACACAAAAAAAAGACAAAAACATAATTGGTTTGAAAACGCCACACTTGACGCTGGTTAACCCAGTGATTACTTCAGTAATCTAATAAAACTGAAATTCAATTACTTCATTGGATTTCTCGACCTCTTGGTTGCATTGGCTGATATTTTAACAGGCCCTCAAGAGCAAACACTTCAGTTGTGGGGATTTATTAGATAGACTCTAAGGTAGGCAAGGCAGCATCACATGTTTAGCACAGTTCATAGGGTATTTCAAGATGCTTCACAGAAAGAAAATAGCACAAAATGTAAAAATTTGAATATAAATAGACAGTTTAAAATGGTTAAGCCTGTAACATAAATCATTTTATGCACCACCTCTTGTTGTTAATGCTCTCAATAATTTCCATTTCCTTTGCTGACAATGGATTTTAAATTCTAAACACAGTTCTGTAGGCACAGCTGAATCTGTTTCAGGTGGGAAAATGCAGTCGGGGTTGAGTTACAAAGGTAAGTTTATTTGGAGGAACTTCAATCACATTTTAGAAGAACTCCTTTTGAATAATATAATAGAGCCTGTGGATCTTCAGTGTGTTTCAGTGGTCTACATCCAATAATAAACAAGATGTTTTTGTGGTTACTCTCCCACCCTCTCCTATACCGGCCTGCTCCCTTGTGATTGGCCAGCCGCTTCGCTGCTAGCACTAGCTAGCAGCAAGCAGAAATGGTTACAAGCGCTCGAGCAAAATCCATACGTCTCATTTCAGCGTAATAGCAATGACAGTGGCAGCCCATTTAGAAATGTCTAATTTGTCATTTTCCGTCCTTGGTGTGTTTGTTGGCTTGCCAGGATCACTAAAAGACGCGTTAAAGAGCTGAAAACGTCAGTATTTCATAGTAATGGCCCTGTAATGCAATAGGCAGAGAGGGGGATTCAGTTCATCCTCTGAATCAGCTTCACTCCCAAGTATTTTATCTTTGTCAATCACCATAGAGAATAAAGACTAATATAATAAAGTAATAATGAAGCCAATTCAGTTTGGTGAATATCTTTGCTGAATGCAGCACATTGTTCACAGGCTGCTGTTTTGCTGTACAAGCTGTGCATGTGGCTGTTCATTCTCCATTAAGTCCCATTATGCTGAATCTTCAGTAGTCGCTGTTCAAGGGCTGAATGAATAAATTAATTCATGCTAATGGATGTTCCTCACAGGGAAAAATACATTGAATTTCATTTGACGGTTGAGTAAAACGTCTCTGAACCATCTTTAATAAACACCTCATGCATTTGGGATACCCTGCATTGCACGAAGAATCGGCATTGACTCCCCAAAAGTGCAGTCACCAGCATGTACCCACATGCTTCTCGTGCACTGTTCCGTCCAGCTCTGTTGCACATCTCTTGCAACAAACCCAGAGTTTAGGAGTACAAGAAATACAAGAATTCAGCTTTTTATTTCGTCTTTTTTTAAACAGTAAACAACCAAATCATTTCAATTTGTTTGTGTGCATCTGACGCAGCTGAACCTTTTGAAACACACACACACACACACACACACACACACACACACACAAAATTCCGGCAAACGTTTGATGACGGTGATCGTGATTGGGTAAAATTTTAAGGATTGGCCGGAAAACTTCTTTGCACAGCTGCATGGAGATAATAAAAAGCACCTGAACGCAGCCTTTTCGAGGAGGGAAACAGAGGGCACATCTCTGCTGGCTCTCGCTCCTCTTTGATTGTTTTCTATCTTCTTTTCTTTATTTGTCAGTAACCGCGCTTCACCTCAATCTTGCCACTTCTCATTTGTCACGTCTGAACCTTTGTTCAGTGAACGTTGGCGTCCTTGAATCAGAGGAGAATAAAAAATCTCACTCAGAATTCTCTTTTTTTTCTCGCCAGCCCAGACGCTGCGATCTATCCTCCCTCCTCGCTCGCTCGTCTCGACGCACTGGAGAAAAAGGATCAGCCTGTGTAAAGTTTGACAAGTAAGATTTAATAAATGAACAACCATGCTGACTCAACACGTCCACAAATTACATCACAAACCCAGAATACCTTTTGTGGGATCCCTCATCGTATAGCTCGAGGCAAGAAGTGACTTAAAATTCCATTCACAGGCTACGGTTACTTTTACTTGACAATTGGGCCTCGGTTCTGCAGAATGACTCCTCGAGATGGAGATGGAATGAGATAATACGAGAGAATGTGGATGAGCTCGACCCGTTTGTCCTCCTTCAGTCGCCGGCGTCCCCCTCATAAACGCGGGCCATTATTTTCCCGTCCTTCCCGATGATGAATTCTGCTCTCCGTGACCTTTAGACGTGTGTTCGACAACCGTGCGTCGTGTGTAGTCATTAGCTCGGCGAGCTCTCGCACTCACTCACATTTAAAACATAGAGGGAGCTCAATTTCCCGCTGACGTCGATAGACTTTTCAATGTGTGTTGGTGCATGAGGTGATAGTACCCTAAAAACGACGACACGTTGCATCCTCCTTTTTTGTTTTGCGTTTTTTTTTTTTTTTTTTTTTTTTACATTCCCCCCCACGTGCGCGTCTATCCATCGCTCCGGATGACGTGGAACAGCGTGACGTTGTAGAGGACCTGGTGTCCGTTGTTCCAGGTGAACAGGGCTCTCTCCCGGGGGTTGTAGTCCATCATGCTGATGTGGGAGTACTGGTTGTGGAAGGGAATGTCGGTGTACTCGTACGTGGACGAGTTGGTGTGGTAGGCAAAGTGGACCTTGGCCCCGGCCAGGTGGGAGTTGGTGACGTACAGGGTGCCGCAGATCATGAAGGCTTCGCCAGCGCTGCGCTTCGGGAAGCCCGT
The DNA here is from genome assembly GCF_046127955.1 of Nelusetta ayraudi. Lineage (NCBI taxonomy): Eukaryota > Metazoa > Chordata > Actinopteri > Tetraodontiformes > Monacanthidae > Nelusetta > Nelusetta ayraudi. The sequence continues at coordinate 1,495,861 of NW_027466056.1, read as the reverse complement.
GTCCCAACTCTGAAGGACCTCCAAGGTTCGAGGGTCCAGGCGACTCACCTGGAGACAACGCACAGTGAGCAGGTGACTAAACAAGGAGGAGCCAGAGGTGGGGAAATACTTTGTTACTGCATTGAAAGTGTAAGTGAAAGTGAAAGTGTGTAATATTTGGAGATTTTTTTTAGGAAGAAACAGCAACAAGTGATTTTAGATTTCAGTTGTCTTTGACTTAGAGACTCCGTGCCGTCCCTCTCCCGAACTTGCCAGTTAACTACGCTGGCCTGCAGGCACAAACCTGGAGACCTCGTCCACCTTCTTCTTTGTTGGTTTGTTTGAGAACGCAAGCGTTTACCCTAAATACGAGACGAGCGGTCTGCCAGCTGGCTTGTCCACACCAGGCTTCCTTAGAAAAATATGCACACTCGACCTTTAAGTAGATTTTTCAGGTATCTGTACTTTACTTGAATATTTCTCACAACTTTTTACTTTTACTCCCTACATTTGTACACAAATATCTGTGCATTCTACTTCTTACATTGGAAAAAATATTGTGTATATTGTGTTTAAAAATATTAAGTCTGGTCATGACAAATGCAAAACAAGAATAACCAGTTGACTCTCTGCAAACAGGAATTGCACACACTTATTTCAAACATGCAGCAGTCACTTGACAACACAGCAAATCATTCTGCAGCTGCTCAGCAGTATTAGTGTATAGACTGGGAGAGTTATAATTCATTCCACAAAGACGCTGCAGAGATAAAGTTATTTGCTTAATTATCCTTTGTGTGACAGTTTTCCCATCACCACCAGCCCAGTTTGTTTAAGCAGCTGAAGCACGCGACGGTCTGTTTCTCCTGCCCACAATCACGCCGTGATGGACTTCTTTTTTTTTTTTGCACTGAAATTGGAACTAAAAGGACTCTCTTAAACATTTAAATGTTTTCCTGAGTTTTTGAATTGCGGCGGCTTCTTCCCGGGTTTTTTCTTCTTGATTGGAATCTACTGCCACCGTGAACCGGGAGGAGAGAAGACAGAATCCTCTTCTCTGTTATCTGGTATGTTCTTTATTGTCGTGTTGTGATTTACGACATCTATTGGAACCATCACTGTATTGAGATATTTCATTTGAGACAGAACAAAAGGACGAAAGAATATCCAGCTGGTTAAAAGTCAACTTAATGTGACCTGGTCTCTGTATTCCAGAGCGTTGTGGTCAGTTTGATTTTGTGTTTTCGAAACATTGGAAATCAGATGTACTTTTAAATTTTGAATTCAAGCTCAGATATATTGTTCATTCCCATTTTTTTTTCTCTGAGCCTGATCAATTTCGGGGGGAACTAAAATTCACTCCCTAAAATCCTTGAACTCTCTCTCAGCCTCGTGTAACCATTCCAGGCTTATGAGAGAATAATTACGCCGTGCAGTAAGCCACCGCAGAGCCAATTACGTTTTTCATTTCAATGAACATTGAGCACGAACATTTCTGCTTATTGTTCGCTGCATATGACTACGAGAATGTAGAACAAGGACTCGAGTGACACAGAAATTAAACCATAGACGTGAAAGAGGTGTTGAAAGTTAAGGATTACTGCAGATTGCTACATGAGTGTTTTTAAATATATACATTTTTGTTTTTCTGATAGAAACACTGGGTCGCACTAGGCACCAAGTAATAGTTTCAATATATGATCTGCACATTGTCTAACGAGCGGCCACTTGCTCTTCGTGACGATCAATTACAAAGAGAGGAATACATCTCTGTCAGAACCTTTAATAGATTTTGATTGTTTTTGTGGACTCGTGGAAGTTGCAGAAACCTGCACATATCACTGATGTCTGACTGCAACTAACAAACCAGAAGATTAGAATTTGCATTTGTTTGTAAACAGTTTTTGGTAGCATCTAGATTGTCTTTGCTGCCATTGTATTGCAAGGATGTCTGTCAGCACGGAGAGACAAACCCCCACCATGATGTTTCCAGCGTTGGGGATTGAAGTGTAGACGGCCCACAGTCCCATCTCATCGGCCATGAGGTCAATATCGGAGCAGCCTCCCCAGCTGTAGGGGAACGTGTTGTTGTATCCGGCTCCACTCAGGCTGCGCTGGAGCAACACGCTGCGCGAGCGGAAATTGTACTGGACCTGGAGTGGCAGACAAACACACACACTGGAGCTGCCAGTCGACAATTGGACGGTTAGCGGTTTCCCGTCGGAGCGAGCCTCCCACCAGAATGTTGCTCTGATGTTTGTTGTAGTAGAGCGAGCCGTTGTAAACCACGTGGCCAGTTCCTGCCCAGGGGTGCGGCAACAGGTGCTGCACAAAGTTCTGGCCCTTTGTGAAATCCCCCATGGTTCTGTACTCCTGCACACGCCTGCCCTTGTAGAAGCCGTCCATCCACCACACCTGGCGGAGAGAGGAAGAGTCGCAAGTTCAATACGTGAATCAGCCAATCAACGTGTGAGGGCCATTGAGGAGGAAGTAAACCACGGCAGCGAGCGTTTCATCCACATCTCCGACCACAAACTGTCGCAACCTCTGCTGCCACCACGTCTTTGAGCAAGACGCCAAACAGCAAGTAAGTGGCGGTTAAATGGCCACTGCCTCAGATATGCAGGCACCAGAGGTGGGAAGTAAAAAGTACAAATACATTGTTTCTGTAGTTTAGTTGTCGATTTTTCAGGTATCTTGTATCAGGCATTTCTTTTTTTGACAACTTATTGTTACATTTCTACTAATAAATCTTCCCATTGGCAGTAAAAAAAAAAAAAGAAAAAAAGAGAGAGAGATAGAAAAATATCTGGCTGCTCTGATTTAAATGTGGAAGCATAAAGGTTTGTCAAATGCCCGTCCGAAATTGTATTTACATACTTATTTTTTTTTCAATTGTCCTGCTCTTTCCCACATGCTTTTGCTATGTTTACAAACACTTTTAGCAGGTAAAGGATCAGATAGAATTGAGGTAAAACTAGAAAGATAGAATTATTTGGAAAAGACAGGTAATCAGTTTGTATTCCTGCAGAAACAAAAAAAAAGATATCTGTTCAAAAACAAGCTGGCAGTGAGCAGGAGAAAGCAGAGAGAACAGGCAGTCGGAGAGATGAGTGTTGACAGCATGCAGAATTAATTACCCCAAAAAGGGACAAAAGGTGAGAAATAAGCAGAAGGAAAGTGAGAGGGTGCTGCTGTGAACGTGTTCTTGTTGTGCTCGCTCCGTTAGAGGAGAGTCAAGAGGGGAGGACACAGGGGGCTGAGTTTATTTTTATTTCATTTAGATTTTTTGAAGGGTCAAAAAAAAAAAAAAAAATCCTGATTGCTGCAAAAGCACTGCCTCCTTCCAAATGAATCCTTTTTGTGGGAGCAAAAATCAAAACTGCAGACAGAAAATGAGAGCATTGGATGACCTTTAAAAGCAAAGTCTGTGTCTCAGGCAAAGAAATGGAGTGAGTATAGTGGGCAGCCTGGTGCGGAAAACCATCTCCCTCCTCCCCGTTTCCTCCCCCCCCCCCCCCCCCCCCCCGGTACCTGAATCTTCTGGTCAAACTCCTCCAAGTCCTTTAAAACTGAACACACGTAAACAAGTCTGCTTTTGATGTTTTTCTCAGCTGCGTTTTCTTCTTTCGTCTCACATTTGTGCAGCGTTTGCTTTTTGCAACGCAGATACAACACAACAACTTTCCACTTAGTCACTTTGTCAGTGAATCCTCAGTGCGCATGGATTACGGATATATTTACATTAATGTGATGACAGAGATACACTCAGGTTATGGCTCTTAGGATGCTGAAACCACAGTTCATCCCTCCATCAAGCCACTGCGGCTGGAGAGCTGCATTACAAACGAGATGCTTTTAAACACGGAGAGCAAAGAGCATCTCACATAATCAGCTCATTGTGCAGCTCTGAGAGTGAGAGCATCCCATAATGCCGCGCTCACGCAGGGGCACGCTTCAACATACATTTAATGAATCTCGAGACGCCAACTGGGGGTGTGAGCTTTCACAGCGTGGAGCTCCAGCGCTCAGCAAGAGCAGCAGCCAGACAGACCCCACAATGATGAGATCCATTAGTATCTCTTGCATGGAGGAGGAGGAAGAAGAAGAAGAAGAAGAAGAAGAAGAAGAAGAAGAAGAAGAAGAAGAAGAAGAAGAAAAATATTCCATCTCCTTCTTGGTCCAATCATAATGTGCCATTTTCACTTGAAGCGAACGGGTCACATGACCCCGTACATCATGTCCGCTGCCATGTCAATGCGAAAAGTGTTTCCGTGATACTTAAGCCTATGTATTTTTTTCATTTATTTATTTTTGCAGCTTGTGTGTAAAACGCGCTGCTCCGCTCTGTCTGAAGTGGCTTCTGCTGCCGTAGAGGAGCAGTTGGATTCCACTTCAGCTTTTTCCTCCAGCCTAATGTTTCATCCTACTTCCACAGACAGGACTACTTTGCGGCGGTAATGAGTAAAAAGGAGGAAGAGGGATGATTGCCGAAGAACCTTTTTAAAAATTAGATGTCTCAGCCTTTCATTTCCAACGTGTTCTGCCGTCTCCCCTCCTTTCCATTACCCTCCGTCACCCCCCACCACCACCATCACCACCACCACATTTGTTTCTTTCTCCTTCTGCCCAGCAGATCCACTCTAATTTTCTTGGCACATGTCCTTGCATCATTCTTCCCCAACAATAGGCGCCAGAAAAAAATTCTTCCCTCTCTGTGTCATTGTGCAGGGCTCCATCCACGCTATCAGCAGAGACATCCTGACACATCAGGGGGACGTCCATCCCTCAGCATCTCTTCTCAAATACAGTGACAGGTGTGTGTGTGTGTGTGTGTGTGTGTGTATGTGTGTGTGTGCACGTGCGCCCGGACGGAAGGAAGGGTGTAACGTGCAACACAATGCGTTCACGTCCTGATGAGCTAATGAAGAATTCATAAATGCCAGAATGCGACAGTGTGCAGACACTGTAGTCATGGATACCAAGGGATATATGAGGATGACCTTACTTACAGTGTGTGTGTGTGTGTGTGTGTGTGTGTGTGTGTCTGTGTGTGTGTGTGAGAGAGAGAGAGAGAGAGAGAAATGTTCAGTGATCATGGATTAAAGTGTAAATGACATTTATTCGTTACACAGCAGAGTCTTCACCAGTCGCGTTGTCCTGTCGTCTCCATCCAAGTTTAGGACGCTTCCTATATTCGAATCACCAACGTTTGAGGCAGAACTGGCAACCCAACGTTATGGTTTCAAACATAATGACTCTCGACCTGTTTGACAGTCAGAAATTCAAACTCTCTGCTGGAATCCTGTTCCTGGATGTTAACAGACACAAATGATCTGAAAGTAGTTTTACATCTTTGCAATAATCCTGACCATTGTTCAATAATCATTCAAATCAATTTTCTTTTTCTTTTTTTGCTCATAATGCTGCACGTATTTGAAACATGCTCTTCTTCGATGTTTACGATGCACCTGTTATTTTCCATTGAGGGATGAAAGGAAATGATGAGTGCCTTTCATAAAGACCAAAACCACTGCTGCCGCTGAAAGGACCCCCACTGAGAAAGGGAGCAGCCTTGCCTGCAGCAGCATTAGTCCAGTCAGACACAGGTCCAAACTTAGCGCCAGGAAGACGAATGCTAGCCTGTGTTTTCCAGATGTACTTTTAACAGCCCTCCAGAGCCTTTTCCCACATGGAGTTTTACAAGGGAGTGTTTTTTTTTTTTACGTGCAGCGATACTGGACTAAAGTACTGCAAAGACCTTGACGTTAGTTTGAGAACTGTCGCCACGCTTCTTTTTAAAAACGATGGAGTATAATCATCCGTCAAGTGTGTCCCATGAGCAGCATCCGTGACGTCAATATATCTCTGTTAGGAGCATCAGTTCGACTCTTTGCTCTCGCTCCCATTCATTGTTTGCCCGGGTGTAGCAAAATCCCAAAGTTTCTCTCTTTTTTCCCAACTCGCACAGTTTTCCAAGCCCTGGAGGATACATCTTAAAGAGGGCTAAATTTAACCGCGACTGTGTTTGTTTATGAGGGAACGCTACAGGGGGTTGAACACAGCTGAGGAGAAGCAAGTTTCAGTAGATTGGAGCTTCTTATATTCTCAAAAGATTACGGCTGCTAGAGATTTAAAGAGGCAAAAAAAAAACAACAAAAAAAACCCCCAGTGGTTCTGCCTGAAAGGCCGTGGCTTCTTTTGAAGGGGAAGCCAACGGGCATCGGGGGACAGGAAACAGACGACGACTTCCAGTCATGCCGCGGCGATAACAAAATTCACGATGCCAGCTGGGACGAGACGTGGCGGTGAATGGGAAATGCTGCGTGCGGCTTCAGCTCTACAGCAGGGTGTGACTGTGAACGGATACAGGCAAGGGTCACCATGGCGATATAAATCACACCTGGCAACCCGAGACAGTCGCCTTGACAACAGGCTGAACGCCTGAACCGGGGACGTGTATTGGACGGTGTGTGTGTGTGTGTGTGTGTAGGAAATTGTTGGAAGGTTTGTTAGGGCAAACTGTACACAGGGGTTTGGGGGGAGGAAGGGTGGAGGTGAGTGATGAAGAATTGAAAACAAAAAAAAGGGGGGGGGGGCATCTTTTTGACAGAGACGGAGTCACGCGGCCGCAGTCCACCTACCCTGCTGTCAGAGCTGGGAATCATAGCGTCAGTCATCCAGGAGCCGAAGCGAGACCCCGAGGCTCTCACGGTGATCGGGTTACTAACTGCTGTCAAACGGCCACAACCTGTTGACAAAGTATTTGTGTGTTATAAACAGTAACATTTCAAATTAAAAGGATTTTTTTAAAAAACTGCTGATCAGAAGCAGCGGAGATGCAGCTCTGCCGTCTTTATCATCTCTGCTTTTGGGGGGGGTGGGGGGTGATTAATGTGGGTTGTCAAGGTTACATGGGTGGCTCGTTTATTAAGCGCCCATCGCCTGCCACCAGCCAAAAATCAATTTACCAACATTTGATGAAATCTGTTCAAACGAAATGTCTTTTTGCCAGGCGTGAGCTGAGGGAAAGCTGGTTCGTCGCCACAAGATATAATTCAGAAGTGACAGAGGTGCGAGCAGAAAGAGTCGGCGTTGGCGAAAAAGAAAAAAGCTTTTCTGACACAGAAAATTGTTTTTAGCTTTGAGCATGGTTTCAGTCTTCAATGGCTTTCTTTTTCTGCATTCACCCAAAACTCACAGTGTTTATCTTTCAGAATAGAGAAAACATTCTCTGCAATTTCGTGGTCAACTCAGAGTCTCATCCCACTCAGCGTTTACAATAGTGGCATTTCTGCTACACAAAAAGCCAGTTGAAAAACCACACTGATAATATCTCAGACCGTTTATGTGCCTCCAGCTAAGCCGGTCAACTACTGCATTGACTGCGACTACATCACCCTGAAAAAAAACAATGGTTTGCTGACGTATTGACAACATGATGAAACAGTTGGTTGCTAGAAAATGTGAAACATAAAAATTGAACTAAAACAAAATATAAAGACAAAATGCTGGGAAAAAAATAAATATATATATATATATATATATATACATATATATACTGCTATAAGTCGAAGTGCCGGAGAAAAATAAAAATAAAAAACAACAACACCGCAGTTCGTTCCAGGGATGAAGCAGATCATTGAGTTATGCAACTCGGCCACAGTTGCAGTGAGAAGGGCGGTGGCATCAAGAATGGGCAGAACGTGTTCAATATTGTCCAGGTGCTGAGCACGTTGTCGTCCACCAAGCACCCAAGTCAGTTGTGTACACTATTGCGAACGTCTTTGTTGCAGAGTTTAGTTCTCTTTAGCAGTGTTTGATGCTCTAATTCACTGTTTGTGTAGGTGGTGCTGTGCAGCAAGCATGGCAATTAATGATGTGTAACAACATTCTGAACAACGTGCATGAGCTCGTTGTGCTACATTGCCAATGACATCACACGCTGTAAAACTACAAGTGTCGCTCAAAACTAGTGACGCTGGAGAGAACTTATTCAAACCATTCGTACCAAGTTTGTTCATGCAGCTGTGTAGCCTGGTCTCCAGCAGCAAGACCCTCTGCTGCAGCTCCTCATAGTCGTACGCTCCAATCTCATCCTGAATGGAGGTCAGGAGCATTGACAGGTTGAGGAGCTCCTGACGGAGGGAGGCCAAGGTCTGCAGGTCCAATCTGTACTGCGCCACCACGGACAGGAGGGGTCGCAGCTGAGACATCTGGCCCTTGAGTTCCTGAGGTCGACACGTTGGAGTTTGGAGGGGGAAATGTTTAGGTGGGTTTATTAAGGATATACTGTATGTATGAATGACTTCATTATTTTAATGGTGATGATGAGTATTCTGGTATTCTGGTGAGCTGTACTAACCATGTAACAATCATCAATAGATAATAAATAAACACACAATACGTCATACATAACATACATTATAACATAACACGTAGTAATACACAATGAATAGTATGCAGTACATGTTCCACGATGCCTTGAGTAGTAAAAGTCTCCTAGTTGTGCTCATCAGACACTGTGGTTCAGAGTTGTTCTTCCTTACACTGTGTAAACACTGTGAGCTCGTCGTGTTTCTTCAGCCGACTCGTGCTAGAACATTGTGGAAGGTCTATGCTCAATCCATTCCATGTTTTAGTTCCACATTCCACATACTGTTAGCTACCATAACTCGTAGTTATCAAGCACTGATGGAGATGAGTTTTAAACTCTGCTCTTAAAAATCATTTTTTCTTCAAAAGGTGGATTTTTTTTTTCTTCTCTTTAGGGGAATTCTGAACCTATCGAAGGGCACCAAGGTCTCTGTCTGGAAGTGGAGAGTTTCCTCCTCCCGATGGATTCCTGGATTTGTCTTTCTTGAAGCGAACCCAAGAGTGGATTGGTGCATTTCTATCAGTCAATTAGGATTCCTCCTCCCTCCTCCTCCCTCCAGCCTGTTATCTTTCAGAAGCGTTCATGCGTGGAGGAAACTTGTGAAGACGGAGTTGCACACAAAATCGAAGGAGATGTTTTCTTCTTCCGAGATCACTGAAACCATTGAATGTTCAGTAATCAACCTAATGTGATGCGTGACAACTCCATATATCACTGAATTATTAACGTAATATAATTACTAATATAATGAATTAATGTGATTAATAACTAATACGTCATCTTGATGATATTGGACTGTAGTTATGTCGATCAGACTGGCCGTTGATGGAAAAAAGGGGGGGCGGGGGCGGGGGGTAGCTGTTGACACCAATGACCTAAAAGATCAACAATGTGCAGACAATAGATGAACCATCTGTGCTCCTTCTTTCTCTTGCACAAATGTCTTTCTTTGTTTTTCACATTCAAAAGTGCTGTTTGGTTCAGTCAGAGAACAACAAGTGATGTCTAGTCCAAATAACAGCGTTACAAATTATGGATGATTGGTGGAAGCATTTGCATTAAATCATAGAAATTTCTGAAAATATTGGTTTTTTTCATGTCACAAAGCCTAGTGATCTATCAGACAGTCATTTTCTTGATTGTGGGAGAATACAAAAACAGGTTGAACACACCACTGCTACCCTGCCACTGATTAATCGATGCCTCAAAGATTTGCAAACACTGACAGACTGGCAGTTTCAAATCAATGGGGGCGGGGGCGGGGGGTGGGGGGGGGGGGGGTAAGGGGGCGGCATGTATTTTTCAAGGAAACTAACAGAAACCAACCTGGTGGAATATGCGGCTTTCTGAAACATTTCTCGGCGGCGTATCTTTAGAGAGGAATTAAAATGCAGGGGAGAGGGTGTGGAGAGCCAATATGGGAAATGTCCCCGGGAAACGCTGAAGGGACGACATATATTCCATCTGGTGTGGGAACGCCTTGCAATCCCAGCGGAGGAGAAGCAAGATGTGACTGGAGGAGAGTACACGTGGGCTACTTTGCTGGCAGAAGGACGAGAATAAACTGCAGAAAATGGGTGGACAAGCTTTCCGTGTTTGCGGAAGTCCATTTCCAATCCAAAAATCAAAAAGACCACGTTATGTTCTCACGGCAGATATTTGACCCTGAGTGGGACGAGAGGCATATGTGGCCTTTTGTGCCGTCATCTCGAGGTTGAGTCAATGTTTTGTGCAGATTTTACTGTGTGAGGCAGCACTGAGGCAGGCACGGACGGCAGTGGGATGAAGAATTTACCGCTGTCTGTTTCCTTGGCCCTGGTGCTCACCAGCTGCCTTTCCATCACAGTTTTGTCACAAAATAAAAGCAATATTTCTAAAAATTGCCACAAAGTACAATTGCGATTTGCAGGTGTTTGCATTGAATGGTGCGAAGCGCATAGGACGTCATTCTCGTCAAATCTCATCCTGCACGATTTTAGGACAATTACGTTTGCTTTTGTTTGTTTACGTTTGTCAAGAATGCTTGTTAGATTTTTCTCATTGATTACTTGTAAAAAAAATTAAAAAAATATTTCATTTCCTCTCTGGTCCAATCATAACGCGCCATTTTCACTGGTCCGTGAACTGGTCACGTGACCACGTACATCACGTCCGCTGAAGTGTCAGTGCGAAAAAAGTGTTTCCATGACACTTTAGCGACATTCCTCGATATGGATGCGTGTGAAAAACCACCTGATGAGAGCATCAAAAACCTATTAGCCATATTTGAGAGGTTTTTCCAAGGTGAGCTGTTTTCCATCACCAGCTTTTTTATTGCCATATTTAGGTTTTACGCAATTCTAGGCGTAATAGAAAGGCAGCTACTGTGAAAGTCTTCCCTACCTCGGGTTTCCTGGAACATGTGTTGATTTGATGCGAGCGGACGAGGGGGATTAAATGATGTATCAAGGACAAAGGGAAAAGCTTTTCCTCCCCCAGAACATCTTAAACGTTGCTTTTCACCGGCCAAAGGTTGACTGTGTGTACTTGTATGTGCAAATCCTTGCTCCAGTCCTTTGTAGATCAATCAATAGTGATTTCTTTTGGACCTAAAAACCAATCAAACGAGTTGATATGCAACAACATTTCATTTTACAGCCCGAACCAAAGACGCCCTGATAACCTGCTCTCATTTTCTCCGTTCCAATTTTGCCTTCCATTCACCTCGCTCTGGTTAATCCCCTCAGCCAGTCCCCTTCTCTGGATCAATTAACTCAAGTACGCAATCTCTCTTCTCTAACTGTTGGTCTGAATCTATTTATTTGACCTCCCTGCACTCATCACTATGGTTTCCGTCCCCATGTGGCTCGGAAATACTGTTTAGTTATTGATAAACTCTCACTGTAGCGGCACATTGCATATTCACCATTTCTGCCTCACAGTTTACAGGCAACTGCTTGTGACTGCAAACACCCCCCCCCTCCCCAAGGAGAGAGAAGACCATTCGCATCAGCACACACCACACACACACAAACTGGGTGCATGAAAACTTAAAAACAGGCCAAAAAGCTCCTCCACTGCCACCAGATGAAAGGCAGAGGGACTCGCACACTCTGAGCGAGTGCTGGATTTAAGGTGTGTGTGTGTCTGTAAGTGAACGTTGTGTGTTCATTTGACACCTCGTTCTTTTGAAGATGGGAGACGCCTCACACCTCAATAGATTTTAGCTCATTTTAGTTCAATTCAGTAAAGTCAGCATCTATTTTATTTTACGTCTGAAATAAAAAACAATAGCATAATATTTGATGGAAATATGCGCAAAAATGCCATTTTTTTTTGACATGTGCAATATTTATATGCGACATGTTGGTGAAGAGACACGTCAGACTAATTGCTGTGTGCATTGAGAATTGAATGACTGTGACTGCATGTCCTCCTCTCATGCATGGAATAAATCTGCACATGTCATACTAACGACAGTGGCCACATGTCCCATAAGCCCTCATAATGGACACACACACACACAGAGCACACTGCTTAGGTTGAACTGCCATGAAAATATTCTATGTTCTGGATGAGAGCCTTGAGTTGCCTCATTTAGTATTTTCTGTTAATGGGTTTGCATGCACAAATTCCAAAAAAAATACTACAAGCTGTAAAAACAGCAGCATTGATCACTGTTTAAACAAAAGAGGCATGGATATACAATACGGTTTACTCAATGGTCAATGAAATAGACAACATCATATTTCCTATTATGGCTTACATCATGGTGCAGGGTGCATTCACACCCTTTCAGTTTGCCGGTTTTGGTCTATTCAAGCCTCCCAGGACTGATGGGGGTTCAGGCGCAGGTAGGAAATATTGGCAAAATGGAATTTCATCAGTCCAAAGTCAGCGTCTGCCAGTGTTGCGCCATGTTAAGAGTTTTTTTTTTTTTTTTTGTAATTATGTAAACACAATTATCCCTGCAATTATTCCTGCAACATTTCTGTTCCGTTCATGTCATATTATATCCACTCGGTTGTGCTGCTGCTAGTGTTTATATTATGCTGGAGTTTTTAGCCAATCCTATTTCAGCTGGCTTGTGTTGTCGGGCTCTAGGAAATCTGCCTGAGGCCTTCAGAATCAGAACACAGCAGGATCCAGTGCAGTGTCAGTGAACGGACCACAGTCAGATGCGATAGCCAATCAGATCTGGAGTCTGCGACCCAAGACCAGCTAGAAGGTCTCCTTTGATTGGATAAGCACTGAGAGCCTGAAAGACTCAACCCAACCAGGAGACCTATGAACAAGCGTGAAACCACGATAGAAGATTTAGTCGCTGAATCTCAATTCTGCAATTTATGATGTAAGTAACGCGGCGCAATAGAGCAGCAGCTGCATCAACATGCTCAGTTGCAATTTCTCAAAAACTAATTATCTGTTTACTTTTCATAGTGTAGTAGTTGAGTAGTATGTGTCGTTGTCGTCTTGTTGGTGTCTTACACGAAATGGCGACGTTACACAGTTTACCGGACAAAGTCATGCTTCAGTCGTGGTACTGTGCCGTGTATTAATTTAGGTAGCACTGAGCAGGACTCCACTGATGCTGCCATGGTGTGAAATGCGCGGCCAGCCCAGCCGTTGGCATCTGGAAGGTTGCGTTTCTCAGGCAGAGGTACAAAACAGAGTCGACGTCCTTGGAGAATCCAAAAACACAGCAGTGGAGTCAGAAGACAAGAAACGCTCGAGCACAAGTGAGAGTGGCAAGATTCAAACGGTCTCTTGGAAACAGTAAAGACTGGGACACACACACACACACACACACACACACTGGCAGACAATAAAGATGGTACATTGCCTCCTGCTTGGCTCTCCTGGGCGCTTAGATCACGAATTTCTGAGCGCAGCAGCTGTTCTTCGCTACCTCAGGGGACGGGTTAAATGCCGAGGACAAATTTCTCATCCTTTGGGACGTGACAATCAGTGGGACTTTAACCTTCAAATTGAAAAATGCCCTAACATTTGGGGTCGCGGGGGGACTGCTGGAGCCTCTCCCAGCAGTCCTGGGGCCAAGGCAGGACAAGGCGGCAGTTTTACGGCAGAGCCAAACAGAAAGACTCACAACCGTTCATACTCACACTATGAGCAATTTGGAGCTGTCATGTGAATGTTTTTGTATTGTGGGAGGAAGCCGGAGTACCTGGTGAGAACCCACAGACTGGGAGAGCACAGAAAGGCCCCAAGCCCAGGGTTCGAACCCACAACCTTCCAGAGTCTGTAGCAGGTCTTCAACCGAAATGAGACGAATGCTAAAATAGAATTATTACTTTTTTTTTTAAATTCATTTTCAAATATACTGTTTTGCAAAAAACAGATACACAATTGCAGCACAATTTTATTTCTTGGTTTGGATGTCAAATTGTAGTTATCAACTTGCATTCCTGAACAGAAGACAAAAAAAAAGTCTGCAAGATTCCAAAAACATTTGTCTTCAGTTTGGTTTTTCTGACCTGTGGTCTAATAAATGTGTTAATCACGTTGCATAGTCGGTCTTTGTGAAAAACAGCCACAGGACCACCCGACCTAAGATTGTCCTCGCCCTCCCCCTCCTGAGCTTGCCAGTGAACTACGGTGGTGGCCTGCGAGCACAAACCTGAATACCTCGTCCACCTTCTTCATCAGGTTTATTTGAAGATGTGAGCGTCCACCCTACATACGAGGCAGCTGATTTGTCCCCACCGGGCTTCCTTAGAAATATGACAGTGCAAGATAGCAACTAACTGGGAACAACACGCTTGCATGTTCTCATGCACGTATAAGAACTGTTGAAATACTTTTTATTGTACTGCAAGTATATACTTTTATTGGTATTGATATTATTATTATTATTATTATTGGTATTAATAAGTGTATTATATAAAATGAAGCCACATTCTAACACACTTGACCTTTCAAAGATTTGGGGTTTTTGGGGTTTTTTTTTCAAATGTGGTCCACTCTTAACGACGACTCAAAGGTTTGTTGGTGAATGTTTTGAGGGCGTACGATCTTTGTCTGCCTGCATTATCAGCCATCCTAGCCATGTATGTTACAGACAGACAGACAAGCAGCGGTGTCACAGCTGCTTTCACTGCAGGTTGTTGTTATACCCCCCCCCCTCCTTCCTGCTGTACGCAGGCTTCCTCCCTCGCTCTCCTCTCCTCTCCTCAAATAATCTCCTCGCTGGCCCTTTGCCGGCACACGCGCCTGGCGCCGCACCGTGCCCGATGAGATTAGCCTTCCTAATTTCACTGATGAAACACATTTTCTCTCAATAATAAGCAATACCTACCCGCCCAAACACGCTCGCACCGCTCCCCTCAAAAGAGAAAGGCGAAGACTGACGGACGGTCACACATGAGCTCCCTCGGCTTTTTTCTGTGCATCGCGGTTATTTTTGTATTTGCTCGCCGATGTTAAACCGACCGTTGCTTCCAGGCTCCTCTTTCTCTCTCCAATGCTGCAGTTTTTGCTGCCATTTTCTGTTCATAGCTGTGCAGGAGGGCACCAAACTGACGGCTTCGAGACAGATTTTGCCCCCTTCTGCGGAAGACTCTCTCTCTCTCTCTCTCTCTCTCTCTCTTGCTCTCTCTCTCTCTCTCTCTCTTGCTCTCTCTCTCTCTTGCTCTCTCGCACGCTCGCTCGCGTGTCTTCAGTTTGGCATGCGTGAAATCAATGTTTTCACACCAAAGGTTGTGCCTTTCCTTCGCCAGCAGCTTTTAAAACCACGTATGTCTGCCAGTCTGCATATGTGTACGTATGCTTCTGTGTGTGTGTGTGTGTGTGTGTGTGTGTGTGTGTGTGTGTGTGTGTACCTGCAGGCTCTTGGCTGTCAGAGTGCGGGGGTTGGAGTCGTAAGTGTGTAAGCGTCCGTCCACTCCTCTGAGCAGCGGCTCAGAGTCCCGGAAATACTGCAGGTCTCTGGCTGTTCGCAGGTCCACCACCTCCATGGACTGGCTCACATTCTGGACCTGATAAAAAACACACACACACACACACACACACACACACACACACACACACACGCGCGCGCACACACACACACGCTATAATATTGATATATCCCTGCTGCATTGCCAGGAATGATTGGCCATGATTGATTTTGGCGGAAGTTCTGATTGCTGCCACCTGTTTTCTGTTCGTGCACACCTGCTGTCTGCGTGACTGTTTTGAACTGAGCAAGCTGCTAATCCAAATCTGTTACTTTTCTGGGTAAGTTTGAAGAATTTTTAGGGACACACTGATAACTGGAGTTCCTGCTGCCGGCCTGATAGGAAAGATAATTACATGTTTGCTACCGAATGATGAAAAAATAAAAAAATAGAATGTATTTATTACCTCACGAGGCAAAGAGATTGTCTCGGCTCCCTTGGGCTCCGCATGGAGGGTTATTATTTATTCTTATAGGGTAATTAGTTTCGCAATTACGATTGTTTGTCCCTCTGATATTCACAGACGAAGAATCTTTGAATATACGTACAGATACAGATGCAATAGATCAAATCTGCTGATTATAAACCAACAAAATACAGATGATGCAACAGTTAGTGATCAGTTGGTGACAGCAGCTTGGAGAAAGTGAGGAAACTGAAAGCTGAAGGTGGTGGCAGTGACTTTGGCTTTGCTCATAAACGGGTTCAATATGTTCAAAGGCCCAGTTTTTAACATTCATAGAGCCTCTACACTGCAGGCTCGGGCTGAATGGTTTTCATGACCATTGACATTGTAGATTGTCACTCAAGACATCAACACTATGAATGAACACATATGGAATATGGATTAAACAAAAAAAATAAGTGGGGAATAACTCAAACATGTGTTATATTTTAGATGGTCTAGAATAGCCACCCTTCATATAAAATATATATAGCATAACATATTTAGGAATTTAACAAAAAAAATGTTCTTCTGCCACTTTAATCCACGTATCTTGCTCATATAGTTGACGTCTTCGGTGTGCATCTACAGTGTAGAAAGAAGTCAAGATGAAGAAGAAACGGGTGCGTCCAAACTTTTTGACTGCTGCTAGTTGTCAAGTAGCGCACTAGACTGGAAGAGTGGAGGGGTGCGGGCCAAGCCGCCCTCTCAGCAGAAAGCAAACAACTTCAGCATCACTTTGGAGACACTTTGCTCTCATCAGCAGCCTCGTTGCGCTCGGCACTGTTTTCTGACGTTCCACTTGATCTCACATCCGTCCTACACCAGCGCCAATGTCAAGAGTCAACATGACAACATACACAAACGGCAACGTCTGTACTCTGGGCCGCTATAGAAATGTGGTGCGGTGTCTGAAGCTTTGGCCCCACTCCTACAGGCCTCTCGTTGTGCATCGGGCTGCTTCCCCTGGATAGTTTCATCTCCACTGCCTAGGAGGAGTGTCTAGACAACACACATTCATTAAGGTCAACTCTGGCCAGTAGCTTTCCCATCCCATCCCATCCCATCCCATCGTCTCCTGTTTCACTCTTTGTCCTCCTTATATGGAAATGTGCATGATGATGAGACCTGTGTGTATAAGAAGGTGATGTTCCAACTATTCTGGGAGAGATTGTTGAGAGCTTGTGCGCATCCGGACCACACAACCTCCTCAGGCGCCTGTTTGATACCTGACTTCTTTGCAATAGACCTGCTTTTATAAAATCAAGTCGGTGTCAACGAGGATTCACTTCAACATCCTCACTTCACTGCTGCAGCCTGACAAATTCCCCACAGTGGCTTAGTTTTCATGAAGAGGAACACGACGGCAATTTATTTCAGTGACATCATGTAATGACAAAAAAACAAAACAACATACATGTTCATGATTTCGTTCGCCCTGTTTACATGACACCATGGGCTGTTAAAAACATGGTACAAACATGGATACCTGCTGAGATATGCATTTTCTGCTGTCTGTCTTAGGAGCAGACAGCATTTTTAGCTGACATGAGTGGAAGATGTCAACTCCCCCCCCCAAAAAAAAAAAAAAATCACAAATTCATGGAGAAAAATACGAGCCAGAGCCTTTAAAAGTTTTCAGTCAGTCGGAACACAGTTGCACATCTGCAGGGATGCCAAGCTGCAAAGCGTTGAAGAGGCTCAGGAATGAACTGCAAACTGAATGAACAATAAAGATACAAAATTATTTGAAAAAAAACAAAACAAAAAACAACAACTACAAACTACAACGGCAGCGATGGATTGCACAGTAATAGAAACAAACTGCAGCTGCAGGTTGACCCTTGATTATTCAGACTGCCTCGGCTCGGAAAGCCACCGCAGTTTCTCACATCTGCTTAAAAGGGAGCGAGTCGCCTACGCTTCTCCTCGTTAACCGTCCTGATCTGATCGCAGACACTTCAAACGTCTTTTGATGCTGAAAGGAAAAATGAGTAAGAAGGGGGGAAATTGCATTATACAAATGACCCAGATATGCACAAGCGATACACAAACAAATAAACTCACTCTGTGCAAACACCCTCCCACATATGTTTGGGAAAACCAACGGCGCGCACAACCACGCGCACACACGCGCACACACACACACACACACACACACACACACACACACACACACACACACACACACTTCTCAGTGGCATCTCGGTGTCATTTCAAGACTAACGCCGAGCTGTTTAACATTCATGAATACAGAGACCTTCCAACAGGAACACAGCCAAGACGCCGCTCGCGATCAAACTCCTCTTTCTTCCATTTCTCTCACTGTCTGTGCAGGCGAACAGAGAGCAGGATGCAACAGCAACTTCTAAAAGAAAGTGTGAGAATTTCTCTTGCATGTCTCTCACATGTCCTCTTGTGTGTGTGTGTGCGTGTGTGTGTGCGTGTGTGCGTGTGTGTGTGTGTGCGTGTGTGTGTGTTATGGGAAATGTTTGGCAGCTCGATGATGTAGAAGAAATCATCATCTTCCATCTGTCATACATCACATTTATGTCCCCTGCCAGATGCATGTAACTCACAATGTATAACACACACACAGCCATACAAAATACACACACAAACACTTGAACCGACTGCTTACAAACATGCATTATACAGGGAGCTGCATTCTTCCGCTGAGAACTTCATAGGGATTTGATTCCTTCGGCATGTGATTGACTTGCAGTCTTCAGGGGATGCAGCTACTGATGTATCAGGTGTGCATCTGTCAGTGCAACCTGGGTGTGTGTTAGTGTGTGTGTGTGTGTGTGTGTGTGTGTGTGTGCGTCTATGCTTCTGCATGTGTCAAAACAAAGAGACAGTTCAGTGAATATTTGATTCCGGCACGCTGCCTCTTCACCACCGCTGCATCACAATGCTGACCACTGAGCGCGCAGGGGATGCACTCACAAGGCAGCAGACAAACACACACACACACACACACACACACACACACACGCACACGCACGCACACACGCACCTGTTCAGTCAGCAAGCGCAGCTGACGACTTCGAGGGTCTCGCTTGCAGAGGTTCCGTGCGGGGGCGACCACCGTGCAGACGCACCTGCCGTCGGGGTCGGACGCCGTGCTGTACACCTGCCAGCCCTCCTCCGAGCCCGGGTATAAACCCTGCACACAGACACAGCGGCGGTTAATGAAGGAACACTGGGTGGCTTGTTGGGGGAGGGAGATGGGCACAGTCAAAGTGGAGGTTAATATGGCATTTAAAAAACACACACAGTCCCAGGCTGTGAATTCAGACACTCTGCGGCTCGGATTTTACACTCGGATTTTTTTTATTATTTTGACATAAATATAGACCACCAGCAGACTGACCGGCGCTGACTCGATGGCCCGACTGTTCTGATAGAACACAAGCATCAACGTCGACAGCAGAGAGCAGTAGCGGGCACAAAACCCTCACCATTTGTACCCGTTTTCAATACAAACCTGTGCAGAATCTTGTTTCTGCCATTTTGAGGACTATCAAGGTTATCAGGAACCCCAGTGGATCAGAATCACTTCAGTGTCAAGAGAAGTACCTTTAAAATACCTTTCTGTCTGTTTCCTTGGTCGTTGGTGTTTTTCACTACAATACCATAATAGGCCTGCCTTGGATGTACAGTTGAGATAATAATTTCCCTGCTGACTGTCGACAAACACGGCCCCCCTCCCTCTCTCTCCTCGTCCTCAGGAAGCCTCCAGGGCCACCGACTCTCCTCTCAGCAAACGAGGATACAATGGGACCGCCTTTTTTGTGGAAGATGTCAAGCGATGATCAAAGTAGATAACACATCAAGAAGGAGGACTTTTTTGTTGTTGTTTTGTTTTACTTTTCCATCATCACTATGTAGCATCGTGTATTGCTGCCTTGTTGTGGCAAAGCGTGGGCAGCGGGTCAGCAGTTTGGCTTGTTTGGAAGTTTAATAAGCTGAATTTGAGTGTATAAATGTGTGTGTGTGTGTGTGTGTGTGTGTGTGTATGCAGTAGCTTCTTTCACCACTCAGTGCTGTGACTGTGCAGGTTCTCTGCTCCTGTTGAGATTTGTGCTTTGGACACATGACGTTATACCTGCAGCTTCCTGGGATTGTGTTCTTCCCTCCTGTCAGGGCCTCTTATTATCCTCCATTAGCTTCTATAATGCATTTTAGATTCTACTGCCAAGTGGAGACAGGAACTAATACAAGGCATAGTAGCCTGTAGATGTAAGTGTCCTCAGGAGGTCTTTACTACGTTTGACTAATGAAGAAAAAAAGAAAAGAAAAAAGAAATATTTTTACAATTTTTTTTAGAATGTATATACAAATGTGTGAACTATTCCTCGCTCGACTGTTTCACTACTCTGT
This sequence comes from Nelusetta ayraudi, assembly GCF_046127955.1. NCBI lineage: Eukaryota > Metazoa > Chordata > Actinopteri > Tetraodontiformes > Monacanthidae > Nelusetta > Nelusetta ayraudi. Next base: position 1,475,739 of record NW_027466056.1, on the reverse strand, counting down.
TGTTCAACGGCCGTATTTATTCTTGTTTATTGTTGCATTGGTGTGTATTGATTATGTTAAAGCGATGCTGTCTTTCTGCCCACTCTATTGCGTCTCCCATCTGCCAGACAAGTGGCAGCAGAGTGCAGAGCGCTCCAAGAACACCACCAGCAAAACAAGGAAAACAACCTGAGGTGGTTGTTGTTGTTATTTTGAAGTTTTTATCATACCGTGATTTTACCGGTGTGGCCAGCTGGGGAATTGATTGATTGAGTGATTGATTGATTGAAACATTTATTTTGAATAGAAGCGTGGCAAGGCGCAGAGGGGCCAGGCGGGCTTCGAACCCCAGACTCCGGGGTAACAGTCATCCGCACTAACCCTTCAGCCAAAGGGATATCATCCCCTTGGCCAAGTAGCCAGGGCGCATGAGCACCTGGAGGCAAAGGGACAGGACCGCCAGCGGTCACAGCAGCCAATTAAAAAACAACATACCATTAAATGCTGAGAAAAAAAAAATGTATATTCGAAAAAGAATGCGATGAAGTTAGCTTATTTGCCCCACCCCTTTTTCCATCCATAATTCATATTACATACATACATATAATGATAGAAAAGATTATAATAGGAATAATAGGAATAGATTTTTCTCTATGTTGCCTGTGAACTACACATGTGACACCCCTGATTTAGCACCTTTAAAACTCAGGTAATGACACAACAGCAGCTGCATGGCGGAGGCCTTTTTATTTTTGAACTGTGCAGCACCTTGTTTGTCTGAGGTCGAGTTAAAGATGCTCTAAAAATAAACTCTGACTCGACTTGAATATTACCGTTTCTCTATTGTTGTTTAAAAAGAAGCCTTTTTTCAGCCGGCTGAAAAATCAATTATAGTACACGCACAGTTTAATGTGTCGAGATGATATGTTCAGCGCTGAGCATATGGACACGCATTGCCGGCAACGGAGCAAGTTTTTGATGCCTGGGCGATGAAGCTGCAACTGAAGTGAAGTGCGTCGGGCACTAAATCAAGCTTTGAGTTTTTCACAGCCAAAATATCTTTCCAAAGTAATGTTTCATCCCTGAAGTACACATTTCATTATTTATTTCCACTTTGAGTCGGGGTTTTTTTTTGTGACGTGTTTCTCAAACGCGTCCAATGAGTCACAAAAACGCCGCCGCTGCTTTGGTGTCTTTAAAGCAAAACAAGATCTCTGCAGACTCCTGGTGCACCGTCCAGGTCAGTCTGTCGTCACAAACTACGGTTTCCCTCCAAAACCGCCCGCTTTAATTCCCTCGTCAAATCATCTCCAGTCATCACTGCGCTTGCAGGAAAGATAGAAAGCCCCACTGCATCCGGCGCAGATATCTGTGACTAAATGTGATATTTCATGTCTTCGGCTGAAATCAGCTGTGACATCTCCTCCATGTCTGTGGCCAGGAAAGCTGGCAGCAGTACTGGAGAGATTCCACCATCTCTCCATCCAAAGCCAGCGCTGCTGTTCTTTTTGGCAAAGAGTCGCCGGGTTCCCGAGTGGCAGAAAGTCTGCAGAAAAACGATTTTGCTGTTGGAACGAGCCGCGCCAGGGCTTCTACTCTTCTATCCTCTGCATTTTATTTTGTGTGTCGGACGACCTGTTAATCCCTGTCAACCATCAACAGAAACTTAGTCTCGGTCAACGGTCCTTTCTCATGTTGGTATACAGTGCTTCACTCATGAATTCAAATATTTTCCTTGTATGACAAAGAAATTTAACAGAGTCAGTTTCTTTTTTCTGCTAAAAGGCAAAACTAGGCAGAACATTGAACCCTTCCTTTCAGATTTCAGGTCAGAAATCGTCCACACATGACACTGCACAAAAAAACAAAGCAAGTGAATCCCCAGAACATTGTCTTAGTGTATTGTAGAACATTTTGTGTTTGTGTGGCTCCATCAATTTAAAAAATGCAGTTATGCTAAAGATGCATGTTGTGTTGCAGACACAGGACTATGTGCTGCAGGAGCGACCGCCTAGCCAGGAGCCTAATCGCCTCAACCACAGCGGCTCTGAACAGCAGACCCCCGGAGGGACAGGAGATGAACTGCACTATGCCCCGTGTCTGTGATAATATGCCTTGTCTTGTCTAAAGTGTGCATTTGTAATGATGCCTTATGCATGTTGGTCAAACTGTGCGGTGTGCTGTGATAAAGAATTTCCTCTCGGGGACAATAAATAAAATCATCATCATCATGTTAATATGTACTGATTGGTGTATGGGCGCTGCCGCCTCACAGCAAGAAGGTTGTGGGTTCGATTCCGGGCCTGGGACTTTCCTGTGTGGAGTCTGCATGTTCTCCCTGTGTCTGCGTGGGTTCTCTCCGGGTTCTCCGGCTTCCTCCCACACTCCAGAAACATGCATGTGAGGTCAATTGATAACTCTAAATTGTCCGTAGGTGTGCTTGTGAGTGTGAATGGTTGTTTGTCTCTATGTGGCCCTGCGATGAACTGGCGACTTGTCCAGGGTGTCCCCTGCCTTCACCCTAAGACAGCTGGGAGGGGCTCCAGCAGACCCCCGTGACCCTGAATAGGAATAAGCGGGTATAGAAGATGAATGAATGAATGAATGAATGATTGGTGTATATTTCAGTGCTGTGCAGGCCGCCAGGGTAAGACAAACATCTTCTCAGTCAATCATATGACAAAGTGGCCAGCATGACCTGCTGAATTTTAAAGCGAGCAACAGAACAGAGGAATAAGGCAACGCTGGAGACTTTTAACAAAGGCACGCTTATCGACCAGCTGGGCTGAACCAGATGGGCTGGTCTAAATATTTCAGACACCACTGATCTACTGGGATTTTCACGCAGGGCTGTCAGAGAATGGCCTGAAAAGGAGAAAATATCCAGCGAGTGGCACTTCAGAAGAAAAAGCGCCAGACTGCTTGGGACTGACGGAGACGCAACAGTCAGTCCTGCTACGACAAAAGCTCGCACAATAACATCTCTGATCGCACAACGCGCTGAAGTCGATGGAGTGCGGTGCATCTGCTCCAACACTTTGGTTTGCTTGGTACCAATGAGCTTGAACCGAGACATGACATTGAGTTCACCGTGTTCCAGCGGCCTCCCCCAGTCACCAGGCGTCAACCCTGTGCAGCGTGTTTGGGATGCGGTGGAGCAGAAGACCTGCAACTAATCTGCACCATTGAAATCAGTCACTGATGATCATTTCAATACTGACCAACAAGGAAAGTTTCCAGCGTAATAACATTAAGTCACTTCTGATGGCAAGAGGACTTTGCCCCCCACCCGCCAAAAAAAATAAAATATATATCAGTATGTATATGTTTGTGTATATGTACACTAGCAGTCAAAAGTTTGGACACACCTGTTTCTTCTTTATCTTTCCTGTTTTCTACACTGTAGATGCACACTGAAGACATCGAATGTATGAGCAAGATATTTTGGATTAATGTGGCAAAAGAAAAAAAAAGTGGTGTTTTTTTTATTATTATTATTATTTAAAAGGAAGAGTGCATATTAATGAACACGTAAATGTAAATAAACAAAGGCTACTTTCCATCTGCAGTGCCTGGCAGGTCAGAAGAAATAACATTATAAATATAAAAGTGGTTTGAATTATTTCACACTTTTTTGTTTCCTACATGTTCCATATGTGTTGGATGCCTTGAGTGAAAATCTACAATGAAAATGGTCATAAAATGAAAGGAAAAACAATGACTGGTAGTGTGTATGTGTATTTACATGTATATGTGTGTTTGTATTGGAAGCCTGTCAATAAACGTTGTTCCAAATTGTGTGTGCATTATCCCCAAAACCCCAAAATGTTTTCTGTTGTTTCTGTGCAACTGGATTGTTGCTTGGATCGTTGCTCCAGTTGAAATTTCAGCGCGAGTTCAATACTCACAGTTCAGAAATCGTGTCCTTGAAAGCCTCCACTCATGGTCATGGACTCACATGACTCAGGTGGAGTCCTGCCATCCAGCCCAGCCTTCCTTTGGCATTTGTCCTCCGAGTTAAACCCTGGACAAGTTGGCAGTTTGTCGCAGGGCCACACAGAGAGACAAAAACCATTTGCAATCACACCTACTGCCAATTCAGAGCTCCCGCTTTACACCATGAGCGTGTCTCTGCAGTGGGAGGAGCCAGCCAGGAGGAGCACACGCTAACAAAGAGAGAAAATGCAAACTTCACACACCCGGGCTGTGTCTCAATTCAGGGTCTGCATCCTTCGAAACGAGCGTCCTCCGTCTGAAGGAAGCGTCCTCCCAAGGACCCGGCCTAGAAGGACGGACCAAACCCCGCCTCCCCAGTAACCACCCGGGACGGTCTAGCCTTCAGCGTATTTCCTGGTTGCGTCACCGCCGGTCCCTCCTGCTGGCCAACCCCCGGAAATGACGTTTTTATAGCATCAAGCTAACCATTGGTTCGCCATCTGACGATGGCGTTGGATGATCAAATAAATAAAATCCTACGTTAAAAACTGGATACTTTATGTGAAACTTCAGTACTTAAATTCATACAAAGTGTCTTTGCCAGTAGATGGCGCTAATTTCAGCCGACTTCCCAGGATCTCAGGATGCTTTGCAGCAGCATGCAAAGCATCCTGGGATACAGACGGACGTGAAGGATAGTAGCGGTGCAGCCTTGGAAATCGGCTAAAACGAGGACGCATTCCAAGTACGCATTTGGAGCGTCCTAAGGACTTTTGGGAATTGGGAGGAGCCTTCGCGCAGTGCTGTGACGCAACTTCCTTTCAAAATGCATCCTTCAAGGATGCAGACCCTGAATTGAGACGCAGCAAAAGGTTTGCAGGTCTGGGCTCAAACCCACAACCTTTGACCTACTCATGGAAACATTTCAGACTGATGCTGAGGCACCACTGCGCTGCAGCTGACACTAGCAGCCTGTTGCAGCTCTATAGCACCCATGAGCTGCCCTACAAACCAATGTGAGTAAAGACGGGGGAAGCAAGAGACGTAGGAGCAGAGCGCACAATCAATCAGCTGTGTTTGGTGAGGTGACCTTGAACTTCCATTACCAGGGAAGTCAAGCTGGACATGGGGCAAAGTCATGGGATCGGATCCCGGTCGCGATCCGCTTGATGTAATTACACCCCTGGGGGGGTAACGTGGGCGCCTACAGGCGCGTTTTACACAGTAAAGAATGATCAAAAATCCAGCGAGGCAGCTGAGCCGATAGTGATCAGTGCAAACAGAGAGAGCCAACAGAGCCACGTCCCTGTTGGATAACAGCAGGGAGCAGATAGAGGTGGTGGGCTTTCAACCACTGCGTTCAAACACAGCAGCTGCTCACTCAAGCGTCGGAGTGTTCACGGTATTACACGCAACAGCGTTGCTGTGGGATGGTTTCATATGCCACAAGAAGTTCACTACTACTACCGCTGCACTGCCAGTCAAAGGTTTGCACGCACCTTCTCGTGCAATTTTTTTATTTATTTTTTATTTTTTATCTTTACAACTTTCTCCACTGCAGAGAGACACTGAAGACATCAAACATATGAGCGAGATATGTGTCATTATACAGCAAAGAAGAACGTTTAATAACTCCAAACATGCTTTTTATGAAAGGTGGCTATTTTGAAGAATTTCAAAATAAAATGTGTTTGCGTTATTTTACACTTTTATTGTTTCTTACATAATTCCATGTGTGTTCATATGTAGTTTTGATGCCTTCAGTGAGAAAGTGCAACGTCAACAGTCATGAGAGTGAAAGAAAAGACATTCAATTCATAGGGTGAGTCCAAACTGTTGACTGCTGGTGTACTTCTAACAATAACAATTATCACCACCATGAAAATCATGATATTCCTCTAACAACATATCGGGCTTTGCTCTCGGTGAAATTGTTCAAGCTAGATGCACTCAAGCGTGGCTGCACAAAAGCACTCTGGAGGACACGGCGATCCAATGCTACGTTTGTTCATTTCCGACGTAAAAAAAAAAAAGAAAGAAAGAAAAAGTGCAAGAGTCTTACGGCGACAGTGAACACCGCGGCACCGCTTGCTTCCACGACATCGGCAAAAAATAATCCAAACAAATCCAGAAATCCATAATCCACAACAAAGGCTCTGACTAATCTGAAGCTGTCTGGCTGCTTCCATTTAAAACAGCTGCCGGCCCCATTAATCACACTGATAGGGTGCAGGTGCTTCAGTACCTGCCTATGGCGCCGAGGGGGCGTGGCCCTGAGAGCAAATCCTCCAGGACAAAATGCAAACCAACAATGATTTTTGTCCATAATTAACGCATTGAATAATAATAACGGCAGTAAATCAGAAAGAAAATACATATTGTGGCTCCAGCAACCGTCATAATATTCATTATAATCATCATCATCATTATGAACAGATTTAATGTGAATACATATTTAAAATTCGGGAAAATTATGACTTTTATTTTACTTTCTTTTTTTCTTTAACCCTAGAAAACTTCCAGTGTGATTTCACTTGAGGAGCCCGTTAGTGGGGTTGACTGATGACTCTGGACTGAGGGAGGATAACACGACAGAGGCCAGAGTGTCCAACACCGGGCCTTCTGCTCACCGCCTCTACACCTCCACTTCTTCTCGGAACCTTTTGCACAAAGCGCATGGGCGTTTTGTGCGTCGGAGCCTGTCATGTTGTGCGTGGGCGTCGCCTTGCATGAGACGGCGCTTTGCTGAACTAGCAAAGTGCCGAGCGAGCACACGGCAGCTGTGAAGTGCATTCTGAGCCACAAGCTCAAACCGTGCAGAGCCCCGAGTTCGCACAAATACACCAAGAACATAAATTGTCAGCGAGCGCAGTGGCGAGGGGACCTGCGTGTGGTGTGCAGCGGGCCAACATAAAGCACGCCAGCGGCTCCTGGGGTCGACCCAGGGCAGAGTGCTGTGGACTGCCGCCCCCGTCCTCAGCCCTCCTCCCTGGGACAAATAGAACCGTAATTCAGAGAGCCAGAGAAATCCTATTACCTGCTCGCCTGTGCACATGCACGTGCAAGTGTGTGTGTGTGTGTGTGTGTGTGTGTGTGTGTGTACTGCCTATACTATATATTCTCATTATGACTCATATCAGCAAAGGGGATTATTCAGTTATGTATTTATTTATATACCCTTGCTGCTTATTTATTATTGCCACTTCCCTCTTTAAATCTGATTTTTTTGAAGTGCACTGATGATGAACACACAGCTATTGCTTCACAGTGATGCCGACACTGTAGAAACCAAAACTGACTCCCGGTTTGAAAGTAAATGTTGTTGTTTTTCTTGTCGCTGTTCAAAGAACTTCAAATTCTACAAACAAACACACTGGAGATTTTATTTAATCGGATGGACGTAATAAACAGTGATATGGGCCCCCCCCAAAAAAAACTAATTAAAGGTTTTTTTTGTTTTTTTTGTGAAACCTTATAATAGATGAGGTTTATCAAAAGAGCATCCTGTTGATCAGAGGAATTCCCCTTACACTCCTGGAGAAATAGAAATCAGCAAAATGACGGGCTTTGATCTTATTTGCAAGCCCATAGCTGTTGTGCATAACATGTAATCCTAGCACCTAAATAAGATGCTAACAATACAATCGATCAAAGTAGCATTTTTATTACTATAGTTATTTGTATGGTGTACAAACAACAATAATAATGATAATGATCGTGAGGATTTTTAGGACGATGATGATAATAATAACCTACTCTGACAGCCAAAAAGAAAATTCCCCTTTTTTCTTCTGTTATCCCACCCCCGCGCGCCCACAGAATACATACGCTGACGATGCGCTCATGTGTGCCCTCCGAGGAGATGAAGGTTCCATTGAGTCCGACCAGTGACGGCAGAGTCTGAGACATCCAGTTGGTGACCATCGCCATGGTGCTGAGCACCGCGCCAATCTTCAACATGGGAACGCTCATTCTGCCGTGCACACATCCACCGCACGGCACGGCACGGCAAAACAAAAAACTCCGGATCTCACTCGCAGTCCAAACTGTTGATGCCTAGAAGCATCGTGAAGGCTGCAGCTGAGGAGGAGGAGGAAGAGGAGGAAGAGGAGGAGGAGTTTTCTTCAGGTCTTCAACCCAAACACGGTTGAAGTAGAAAAAAGAAAGAAAGAAAGAAAGAAAGAAAGAAAGAAAGAAAGGCACGCGCTTGTCCCACTGCTGGTATCTCCCACACTTTCCAGGCTTGGAGGATAAATCCTGGGCTGCAGGCCACTCCAGCTGCTCACTGGTGTGCGGACGCATCAGGTGTGAGCGTCATCCAGCGCGGGGCTCGGCTCCTGGCCGGAGGAGGCAGCTGGTTAAGCCCCGGTGAGCTGCATGTGGTTCCTGGATCCCTTCTTTCCTCCGCCTGGCACCGACACACAGACGCTGCGCCAGCGCTGCTTTCTCATTTATTCACCAACTCTCTGCCTCCTCCTCCCCCTCCTCCGCCTCCTCCTCCTCTCTCTCTCTCTCTATCTCTCTCCTCCTCCCTCTCTCTCTCTCTCTCTCCTCCTCCCTCTCTCTCTCTCTCTGACATGTTTTCCCATCTCTCACTCTTTCTTTTCACTCTCTCTGGACTCGTTAATCAAAAGAGCAGATCCACCTCCAGCTCCACCCCCCCCCCCCCAAAAAAAAAAAAAAAATCAAATCCTCAAAGAACAAACAGATTAACGATGCAGAAGATGCCAAAGCATCCCTCCTGATTAACGGCACACGCCGTCTATTTTTAATCTCACATTCCTTCCCTTCCCCTCCCCTCTCATTTTATTGAACGCACTGCTTTCCCTCCCCCCTCCATCCCTCTCCCTTCTCTTCCGTTTCTATTGATTAAATGCTTAAAAAAAAAAAAAAACGCTGGAGCACAGTGCTGTGCATTAACCTGTCATTCCATACTATATGTGTTACAATGGAAGCGACGCCACAGGAGGAGCGTAAGCGTCGCGTCGCAAACTGATGCAACACTGACCCCATGTGGTGTTTTCTCCATCTCTGGCAGGGGCGTCAAACGCAAATAACGCACAGCGGGACAAAACTTAAAACTTGGACAAAAGTCGCGGGCCAACATTGATATTGATAGACAAAAATCCTCCTCCAGATTGAACAGTGAACCTTCGTATATTGCCCCAAACGAACTTTGCTTCAACCTGAATATGGAACAAGCAAAGCTTAATATTATACAATAAATATTTTTGAACAAAATCGAATTTCAAATTAAAAAAAAAAAGTCATCAAAATAAATAAAATGTAAATTAAAAAAAAAATTGTCCAAAAGTCCAACAGTAACCTTTTCCCACAGGCTAATAAAATAAATTAGAAATAAATAATCAGCAATTAACCAACTGAGTAATAATATTAACCTTCAGTCAGCGATTTTCTATTGGCTCGCAGGCCGAATACTATAATACCGCGGCCAAATTTGGCCCACGGGCCAGAGTTTGACACCTATGATCTATTGCTTAAAAGTGAAGATGACGAGCGACGTCCGCCGGTGATGCGGTCTGCTGTGTTACAGACCCGCTCCTAATAGCAGACAGATCCTGGCGCTGGTTTGACAGATAAGATGTTGACGAGCCGCGTCGTTCTTCATCAGCTCTCTTTCACGTCCAAGAAATAATGGTGAGTTATGTTTAGAGTTGTTATGTTTAGGCTCGTGTCTGTGTTGTGACATGGCTACCCGTCTTATTTTGACAGTCTTGTCATTCGTCATTCCCCACTTCCTGCCAGGTTTCCCCGCTTTTTTGTGATCGCTCTCTTGTTTCTCAACTGTTTTATTGTCTCCACACATCCTTGTGTGAGTGTTCTATAGTCTAGTGACCCACTCGTTCTTGCTTCCTGTATAGGGAGTTATATGTTATATGTAGCCAACTGCATAGTGCACTCATTAGCCAAATAAAAGAAATAAAAAGAGCCTTTTTGTGAGATCTTTGGTTCATCATCTGTGCCTCCCCTGCAACGCTGTTCCCATCCTGCCCTGTGTCACCTGCTCCCTGCTGCCAGTCAACCTGCAAGCAGTGGCCGGTCCTACATTAGACGGCCCAAACTACAGTCTTCAGTACAGCTCTGGCCTCCATGTAGCAGACAGTGTTGTTTCCAGAACTTCCCTCCACGTTTACCCTCGAGCTGTCTTCTTCTGCCGGCACCTCTTTGTTCTGCCTTGAGGGATCTGTGAAACAATAACCAGAGTAAATTTAAAAGTTGTTAGTATTGTTCAATTTCCATAATGCATTTTAATGAAATACGGATGAATCTCTGCATGTCTTCATTTCAGTGTACAATTCACTAACTGATCATTTTGGTATTTGAGAACAAACCAACAAAAACCATCTGAATTGCAATCGTTTACTGACCTTTCTCCATCCATCCATTTTCTCACACCGTGTGGTCGGGCTGCGGGGGTGTGGCATGGTGCTTCCCACCTGTGCTGTCATTCATAGTTTGCAAAATAGTTTGTTTTCTGTTTTTTTAATGGTTTCACACAGGAAGAAATGTATACCAAAACCTAAAGCCTCAGTAAGCAATAAGCAACCATGATTTTACACCCATCGTTTTATAAATAATGTATTTACCAAGTTCAATTTTGGATTCAGATGAAATCCTATAGAAGACAAAAATTAAAACATACCTCATTAAAGCCAGTTAAATTAAAATATATATATACAGAGATCAAGGGTCTTGTCCCCTGCCATCCTACACCACCATATTTCTAAGGAAGCCTGGCGTGGACAATCCAGCGGCTTGACACTGCGTTTCGAATTTAGGGTGAACGCTCACGTCCTCAAATGAACCAACGATGAAGAAGGTGGACGAGGTATCCGGGTTTGTGTGTTCGCACACAAACCCTTTTCCGAGCTTGCCAGTGAGCTACGGTGGCGTAGCTCACTGGCAAGCTCGGAAAAGGGAGGCGGGCGCTGCAATTTTAAATGCAATCCAGTTGACGTCACTGTTTCTTCTTCAAAATCTTCAAATGTTACACAGTTGTGCTTTGAAGTGACAAAACAACAGCGTGAATAACAAACTTATTGAGAGAGAATAATTAAAAACGGAGATTTGTGTGGTTTGCTCACTTTTATCATACACTAAAAACTCTGCTATGTCAAACATCTTACACTGTCATATGAAACTGTGGAGCCAGTTTGTGGAGGAAATGTAGCCCGCTTAATATGACACACACACACACACACACACACACACACACACACACACACACACGTAATGTCACATCAATTGCTTCACCTGACAACCCTAAAGTCTATCAGAAGTACAGCTGCATGCATTCGTCCTCGCTAATGCATGCAGCTGCATAGGAGGACGGCGCATGAATATTTCACTTGGCAGCACTTCGGAGTCGTCATCAGGCCGGCGGAGGGCCACAACACAGCCGGTCATGACAGCTGAGGGCTGTGACAGCGCCGGAGTGGCTGTGGTCACCGGCTTCACTGATATCACTCTCTCCCTCTTTCTCGGTAAAGGAATACTTCAACTGTCGTAATAAAAAACAAACAAACAATGAAACCAATATTATAACCTAACAAAAAATAAATAAATAAAATAAAATAAAAATAAAATAACCGAGCGCAGCGTTACTTCCGGCAACCCTAAACAGCTGTAGAGTCACATGACTTCCCCTCAGCTTCTGATTGGTTAGCCACTTTTGACCGCACCCTTTTTAAATCGCACTAATTTACCTTCTTCCCCTGCTTCCTTCGCCGGCTATCGGATGACTCACCTCTTCCCCACCTCCTCCATTGAGATATTTTTTTCCTCCAACGTGTTTTTTCTCTGTACCTTCGGTTCTGCAGGGGTTCGTTGTTGTTGTTGTTGTTGTTGTTGTTGTTGTTGTTGTTGTTACTGCTGCTGCTGCTTGGCCTCCCTGCGTCGCCTTTCACGATGGCTCGTGAGGGACAGGAAGCTCCTCTTCCTGCCCGGGCCCCTCTCACGCAAGCGCGTGGCGGTGGGAGTCCCCAAAACCGAACCTGAGCTGCACTCCCCGCCTTATGCCTGTCACGATGGCTCGTGAAGGGCGGGAAGCTGCCGTGCAAGCGCGTGGAAAGGGCACGGGGGACCCCGAAACAGAACCATACCGCCAAATGTAACTTGTGCATGGCGCAATAAAATGTTCATTTTGACAAAGTTACCCTGTCTGAACTGGATAATGATATAAGCGAATATAAGGAGAGAGAGAGAGAGAGAGAGAGAGAGAGAGAGAGAGAGAGAGAGAGAGAGAGAGAGAGGTGTTGATCCATGACCAATTAGGAGGGTTTGGTTTCAGTGGATGAAAAATACTGCAGTAGAGAAAATTATATGAATGAATTAAAAATTTAACTTAACTTTAAATCAGTTAATTTAACTTTATCTGTATGCATATTGGTACATATACATGGATGACATGTAAAACAACAAAAGTTGGTGATGTGGGAGTGAGTGTCTTCTTCCCTTACAAGAGAGAAGAGCAAACACAAGTGGCAGATTCAACTCACAAAAGTCCTCAGCTAAAAACCTCCAGCTCCGGGCCACAAGAGGATCTGCTTCTCTTCTGAATAAAACCTGGGATGTGGACCACTGTATTTGGCAGACAGGAGAGAGTGAATTCCCTCTGGCACAATGTTAGAGGAAGACAGTCCTGGTTAGAGGAGGACAGTCCTGGTTGGAGGAGGACAGTCCTGGCTGTGGATGCATGGAACGCATCCCAGCTGTCACTGGGCAAAGACAGGCTGCCCCCTGGACAAGTCGGCAGTTTACAGTGACAAACAACTAGCATTATTATTAGTATTATATTATTGTTGTTGTTAGTGGCGGTAATATTTATTATGGTATCAGTAGTAGTAGGTAGTAATTATTAAAGAAATCTTTGTTTTTTGTACAGCTTGTCCTGCACTGAAAAAGAACAGTGTGTAAATGAATCAATGAATAAAAATTAATTTATCAATTTAACTGCGATGAGCAAAATTTCTGAACATTTTTAAAGGGGGGGGGGGGGGCATTGAGCCAATGTTAGGAAAGAGAACCTACCTCCTATTTGTCCCATTTGACAGTGTGACAAGAAAGTGTGGTGTTGGAAATAAAATGAAACACACACACACACACACGCATATGCTCTCTCTCTCTCTCTCTCTCACACACACACACACACACACACACACACACACACACACACACACACACACACACACACACACACGCACACACACACACAGATTTATGAGAAACAAAGAAGGAAACTGGCTTTATGCCAACCCCGTGTCAGTTCTATGATCTATCTTTGACTCCGTATTGAAAAGTAATCCATTTATTCCGGTATGAAGTGTCTTTTATATCTTGCTGATCTAAAAAAAAAAGAAAAAAAAAAGTTATTGATTTCATTTGAATCACACTCTGCCCAGGCTTTTTGGATTTGGTCTGAAATACAGCTGCAGGCACTCTACAGCACGAGCGTTCATATTATCAATTAGACTTTAATCAAGACGTTAATCACTTGCTCTGCATATTGTGTTTGCTGAAACAGTCGTGTCATGCTCAGTGAGCATGTTAAAAAAAACAAAAAAAACATGCATTATGCATCTCATAAAGCATCTTCAGACTCCTGTTATCCATCTCCACCTGGAAACGCGTGTGAGATTGTGAGCCAAGTAGCAGAATTCATGTTAAAATAGTTATTCTTGAAGTAGTAACACCTTCACCCGATGACAGCTGGGATGGGCTCCAGCAAACCCCTGCAACTCTGGGTGCAGGAGGAAGAGGGTATACAAGTCGAATGAAGTAGTGTCATAATTCTTTTTTTTTAAATATTTATTCACTAGATCAGCAGGATTCACCAATACAGGACTTTTTTTCTTTCTTTTTTTTAATCTAATGGCAAATATGCTTTGAGAAAACTCTTAAATAAACTACCTCTGACTTTAAAGTCAGCAAAAATCCTCAGAAGTGAGAGCGCAGCTGTACGAGCAGCTGTCTCACATTGACCATCAAGTCTGCAGCACTGCAGCTGCCAGTGTGTTCCACCGTGTCTTTATCAGACATCAATGATTCTCTATGTGAGTGACGCTAATGTGACATGAGTGCTCAACATTAATAAGCATATCTGGGACCAGTTTGGGGGCAAGGCCTCCACCCCAGAGTGGCAAGGCGAGGACTTTACATTAAAACAAAACATAAGCAAAACATAAAAATGAATTGTCTCTGATGTTTGAACGGCGCGATTCTTGTTTTATTTTATTTACTTATCTTTACAATTACCAAACTTCTTGAATTTGAAGTTTGTTTTTTTCCACCAAATCTTTAGATTTTCCTCCAGTTCTCATCCACCGACTACTGAACAGTATTTTTTTTTTCCATCTTTCTATTTCGTGAGGCTTTGGCGTCTCAATAAAAGCAAGAGAACTGTGTTAAAATGTCACCAATTTGCTTGCCACTACTAGGATGAGACAAGTGGAACATTAATTACCAGCACTATGTGAGAAGGGAAGCAGGAAGCTTAGTGCCGGTGTTCTTTTCCTCCTCAGGTTTTGTTCTGCCAAACGAATACTTTAAATAAAACTAGGTATCTTATTACATTAAATGTACAGTATGTACTTTTATTAAAAATGTCGCTCAGCCTAATCCCCCCCCCCCCCCGCCCCGCCCCGCCCCCCCTACCCCCACCCCCCACAACTTGCACAGAAAGATTTTTGAGGCAATCGTTCACCACAGCATGGGTTGTTATTTAAAAATAATAATAATAATAATATTAATCATAATAACAAAACAATAGTTCACAATATAAAAATGCACTTGCCCCAGTTCCCTTTTATAATGCACTCCACATGATAGCACCGTGATGAATTACACTCCAATATACATTATAAAACACATCATTATTACAATAATTAAGAAGCTAACAAAAAAAAACATACACACAACAACTGAGGTTTCGATGAAAACAAACTGGTGGGAATGACGCTGCTGGACGCGGTTCTGTTGGTGGAAGATGATTGGCTAAAGTGGCTTGGCTCATCGTGTTGGTACTAGAATACCGAAATAAAAAATAAAAAAAATAAAGGAATGACAAGGCAGGGAAAGAAACGGCACCACACGTGGAAAATAAATGTCTATCGCCGAGTGACACTCAACATGGCCCAAAACCACCCACGCACTGTCGGTCAGTGTCGAGGGAGTATAAAGCGTGAAAGCGTAGCGTGGATACGCTCGTACGAGCAGATGTGTTTGAGTGTCCATCGGCAAAAAGAAACCAGACAAACAAACAAAAACCATGGCGTTCAGCTACGGGAGCAAAATTGTGGGGAAACAAATTCATAAATACATGTTTGTTTGTTTTTTTTTGCACTGGGTGAGTCCTGAACACATCGTTTCCCTGCAAGTGAAAGCTGTCCGTGGCTCTTCTTCCCCTACTGAAGGACTGTGGCGTGGCCTGGCCTGGCGTGGCCTGGCCTGGCGTGGCCTGGCCTGGCTAACCGTTGAAGCACACCGCGCCAACTTGGAAACCAAACTTCTGGTTCCCCTTTCCAAAATCGGCGACGGCGACGTCCAGCAGGGGGAGGCTGTTGGACATGGCAGCGTGGATCTCCAACACGGTCCTCTCCTGTCCAGAGCGTGTCTGCAGCAGGGGAAACACAACAGGGGAGACGCCATCGCGGTGAAGCCAAATATCACAAGGCGTGAGCCTGGCGAGCCCGAGTCTCTGGCGCACGTGGAAGTGACTCACTTGGCATCCGTCGTACAGCGGCCTCATGTACTGCGTGTTCTCGTGGGTCAGCTCCTCTCCGTCAGAGCCCCTGAAGCGCAGTGCGTGCTCGTGGCCATGGGTGGCCGTGTGCAGCCAGGCGGCAGAGTTCAGGCAGTGGTAGGTGAACGTCTGCTTGGCCGTCGCGCTCAGCAGCTGCAAGAAGGTCAGCTGGACCACGTGCACTGGCACACCCTCCGAGCCCGAGTAGGAAAACTGTGGGGGGGGGAGAAACGTGCGCGCAATCGTGCGTGAGACATTCAGAGGATGTACGGAAACGCACTGCATTCACTGGATAAAATCCAGGCACCTTATCTCAGAACTATGAGATCAGGATCTCAGAACTAAAACTCATAACTATGGATCTCTCCTGTCTGCCAAATACAGTGGTCCACATCCCAGGTGCTGGAGGTTGTTAGCTGAGGACTTTTGTGAGTTGAATCTGCCACTTGTGTTTGCTCTTCTCTCTTGTAAGGGAAGAAGACACTCACTCCCACATCACCAACTTTTGTTGTTTTACATGTCATCCATGTATATGTACCAATATGCATACAGATAAAGTGAAATTAATTGATTTAAAGTTAAGTTAAATTTAACGTATTCATATAATTTTCTCTACTGCAGTATTTTTTCATCCACTGAAACCAAACCTCCTAATCGGTCATGGATCAACCTCTCTCTCTCTCTCTCTCTCTCTCTCTCCCTCCCTCTCTCCCTCTGACCCGTGTAGTGTAGATGACTCAACATGGTGCATCCTGCAGTGCCCTTTAAATGAGCCTCACTTTTCAGTGCTGCAATTGTAACTCAAGCGAAATGTGAATTTTGCCTTCATGCGATTGTGTGGGATTCATGATGCCTAAGTATATATATATATATATATGTATATATATATATATATATACATATATGTATATATATATATATATATATATATATATATATATATATATATATATATATATATATATATATATATATATATATATGTATATATATATATATATATATATATATGTATATATATATATATATATATATATATGTATACATATATATATATATAAAAATACATGTTCTTTTTATTGCAGAGGAACACAGCAGCATTCCACTGAAACATGTTAAAGTAATTTTTTATTTTTTTTTAAATACACATATCTGTGGTAAACAAAAGACACAATAATCTTTGCCATCATGTGTTTAACATACTGTGCAACATTATATTTACTCCATTAATCATTTTTTTCACTACCTACACAACAGTCTGCAGAACCTGCAGCCAACAGTGCACTTGAAACGCATTTTGAATTAAAAAAAAAAAACAAACCATGGCGTTCAACACATTTCTACAAAAAAAAAGAAAAAAAAGAAATTGCGATTCGCAAATAAATAAAAACACAACTATCTAAATTTAGAACAGGGCTCTGTTTGCGATGATTCAGATTCTGATTGATCAAACACCACAATGTTCAGTGGTGTTTATTCCTCCATGACCGCTGCTGCTCCTCCATTCTTTAATCCAATTTAAGCGTCATTGATCTGTGCTGCTGCCCATGTCTGTACCACTCGCCTGCCGGGAGTTATTTTTCCAATAATCGCTGGCTCACTGCACATTATCCCTCACACACCAGTTGCAGGTTGGTGTGTGATGTGAATTTGATTTGAAATGGGAGCCTCATGAAAAATGATCAGATCTCCAAAGTTATCCTGAGCCAAACCCTACAGTAGTTTTACTCAGTTTGCCCCCAATTTCTTTTTTTTTTGTTGGTCCAATTTAACTAGAATTTTTATAAATTATTTTACATTCAAATCATAAGCGTTATGGATATATATATATATATATATATATATATATATATATATATACATAGATAGATAGATAGATAGATAGATGTACCTTCTTTCCTTTCCTGAAGTGACTGTACCACGTTCCGGGCGTTTCTCCTTTCCAGGCTGCTAACTTCACCTTGTTGGACATGAAACAAAGCAACTGACTGAGTCATACCAGTAGACATCACAGTAAGTTCACGAAAAAGATTCCTTCAGCATTTGGCAAAGACTCGGAACACACTGACCGGACGACTAGCGTGTGAGAGTGTGTGGGCTACTACATGGAACTGGAACTCACCGACTGGAACTTCTTGTCTGGGTTCAGGCATGTTTCCCCCTGAGCAGTGAAGTTACAGAACACCTTGAATGAGTCTCGATGGCAACCCTGGTTTGGATCTATCCAGTAGTCGCCTGCACCAAGACGACACGGAGAGAAACAATGCAGAAACAGCGCAGACGTGGGGGGTATTGAGTGCAGTGAGCTGTTACAGAGGGGAAATGAAGGTGGATGTGGAAGACAGGTGTGAGGAAAGTACCGTCAGGGAGCTGCGGGTGGAGGAGCCACAGCTCCTTGCAGGTGCGGGCGGGGCTGTGGTATGTGCCTTGCGGGTTGCGCAGACCCTCCACTTCTACTTTCATGGAGGAGAGGGAGGCAAACACCTCCTCCATGCCCTGGCCCTCCTTCTCCTTCATCACACCGTCCGGCTGAGCCTCGTCCCCCTGCATCCACCGGCCCTCGCCTCCCTCCTCCTCCTCCCCCTCCTCCTCCTCCAGAGTAGCACCGTCCACCAGATGGTCATTCCGCCTCCTGCGTCCCAGCTGCGGCAGAGGAGACACCCCAGACGCAGGCAAACCCTGGGGTGGAACAGCGGGGGGGGGGCATTAAAAATGTGCATTAATAGCTGTTTGCATTAACAGCTGTTTGCATTAGCAGTTCTAGGGGTCATGGAAACAACGCCAATGGATGCTAAATGCTAAATAAAAGGAAATGGGTCTCACTGGGGATCCTGGTGGTCCTGCTGGCCCAGCGTCTCCCCTGGGACCAATTGGACCCTGAATCAAGACAGAGAAAGGGTCTCAGTGTCGGGTGTCACACAGGTTGCCAATGGCAGTCACAAATCCATAAAGATTAAACAGCAGGTACCGGGTTTCCTTTTGAGCCCTTCTCACCAGCGGCACCCTGGAAGACAGGACAAGACATCAGAGTAACTGACTTCACAGTAAGATGCAACCTGTGTGTCCTCGCTCATCTTGTGTGTACTCACAGAGAGGCCGCTGGGGCCACGGGGGCCAAAGGGACCTTGCAGACCAATGGGACCCTGAGGTTGAACACAAAGGAGTGGCCGGTATTCAGTTAATGATTCATTTATTCATTTATTTAGAAGTCAATGAAGCTGCTTCAAGGTGATACATGGACTACACATTACCATTACCATTACCATGCCATTCTCTTCAGTGCATCCCAGGATGTTGCATATTAGGCATACTGTAAAGGAGTCGCCCGCTTTTTTGTGTGCTTACGTTATTATTGTTGTTGTATATTTTGACCTCTCGATTGTGTTTGGACAGGTTCCTAATTTTTGAAAGAAAATGAATGAGGGCAATTGTATTTACAAATACCGAGTTGGGTGCAAGAATTCCAAAGGGTTGACTGGTGTGAAAAAATGTATTAGATTGAGAATTCTCAATAATTAAAGCACCACTTGCAACAATGCACATTGTTGGAAACAGCAAACTATTTATATGTATTTATTTATTTAGGTTTTGATTATTGATAATGTTAGGAATGATGGGGGGTTGTAGTTCCTCTTTTCTTTCCTTCCCTTCCCTTCTTTTCTGTGTGTGTGTGTGTGTGTGTGTGTGTGTGTGTGTGTGTGTGTGTGTGTGTTTTAAATAAATGTTCTTTGTCATTTCAGCACCTCGTCTCCTTTGGGACCTGGCAGTCCCTGCATTCCCGGCAGTCCTCGGTCGCCCTTCTCTCCGATGTCTCCTGGTGGTCCGATCAGTCCGATCAGACCTCCATGGCCCTGGCCAGACAAAATAGGATGAGCTGAGGTCATGCGGCAGGTGAATGTCTGCATGTATCTGTGTATTTGCACATATGCATGCACCTTGTCTCCCTTCCTGCCATGATCCCCCTTTAGTCCTAGGATTCCTGGTGGACCCTGAAGGTGTGAAGTTATGAGAAGGTCAGGGTCCAAAGTTGACATGACTCAAATATGTATCATAGTGAGTGGTGTTCCAGTGTTCTGTATTAATGGTGTGCGTCATGTCATGTTCTTACCATGGGGCCTGGAGGACCTGACTGGCCCGGTGGCCCGTTCAGACCCTGTTCACCCTTTAATAGGAGCAAGCAGACCAAGCAGACCATCAATACCAACTTCCATCTTCAGCTCAACTTCAACCTCACTCTCTCACTTACAGCCGGCCCAGGGATCCCTCTGAGACCTTGAGGACCTTGCCTCCCGGGGTGACCCTGACCACCTACTGGCCCTGTCTTCCCAATGGGACCCTCCAAAGCACGAGCGCCCTGAAACAGACAGGAATGAGTGCGAGAGCCTCTGAGGCAGCGACTCTTCAGATGATGTCATTGGAAGAATTTTCACCTTGTCTCCTTTCATGCCCGCCTTTCCCTCCTTCCCCGGCTTCCCCAAGTGGCCCTGCCAAGAGCAGAATTTTATAACACGTCAACCTGAATGTGTCTTGACAGTGCATTGATACACAGAGGAAAAACTCACAATGTGACAAGATGTGAGGGAGGGGGGAAAAAATCTGCCTTTAACTCTCCTCTCATAGAGCAGGGGAGTAGGATGTTTGGTTTCAGAAAGTACTGCTTGACCTCTGCTATCGACTTATTTCAGCGCAGGACTAAATCAAACAAACCCTTCGGCCAGGAGGTCCGGATGGTCCTGGTTCTCCGGTTGCTCCGGGAGGTCCCTGGGAAATATTGACAGGCATGTGAGCAGTCCTCACCTTCGACCATGACGGCGGATTGACATGGTGCATAATGCAGCAACTCACTGATTTTCCAGGATCTCCGGTGTCTCCCTTAGAGCCTGCAAGACCATCCACACCCTGCCAAGGACAACATGAGGTTGAATGGGAATAATCATCGATAATCGTGGTTTTCTTTTCAGCCACTTAATGCTCTGGAAATGTCACATTTGTGTAATTGATATTAAAGATATAGAAACGATAAAAGAAAAGGAAGGCAGAGGATGATTAGAAAGAGACCAGGCACTCACGTTGGGTCCAGCTTCTCCGTTCTGTCCAAGGTCGCCAGTCACACCGATGGGACCCTAACAGTGAGGGGGAAAGTGATCTTAGAGATGATATGGCTGATTAATACAGCATCTTTTTGCTGTGTTCCTTTATAAAAAAAAAAAAAAGGCTTTTCAAAAACTAGGGTCAAACTAGGTTTGGGGTGAAAATGTTGGAAAAAAGACTCAAGTCAATTTAAAAAGATATTTACAGAATAAAAGTAAAATGCTACAATCACCACAGACTTTATTTTTTGTCCTTTTTGCCATTTTGTTTTATTATTCTTAACTCTCCAAATTCTTATCACGTTGTATTTATTATTTTGTTTTTGTTGAGGCCTTTTTTGGAATATGACATCTTATATATTATAAGGCAAGAAATCCCTTAGTGGACCTTGTATCCTAAATGTAATTCACTAATAATATGTCAGTTACATTGTGTGAGGGAGCATTATGATGATTGTTGAACACTAGCACTATAACCAGTACCAGTACTACTCCTACGAATGAGAACAAGAAGACAGAGTGCAGTGACTTTGTTCAGAGCCACTTTAGCTTGAGTAACTCACAGCGTTGCCCTTGGCTCCATCCTCTCCTGGGATGCCTCTGGCTCCTGGGGGACCTGCTGCTCCTGGAAGGCCTGTATCTCCCTTCTCCCCGTGATCCCCTTTGTCTCCCTAGTAGAAGAGAAGCAGAGTGAGGGCTGAAGACGGACGCGGTCGAGGAGCGGCGGAGCACAAAAGGCTTGGATCAGGTCTCATTTCATCACAAAAGCATGATGCTTCCACCCACATGGAGTGAAGACACTTACTATCCTTCCCGGTAGACCAACAGCACCAGGGTCGCCTGCCTCACCATCTTCCCCCTTAAGAACACAAAGTGACATGAAGGAAATCCAGACAAACACTGTAATGTGTTCACTGGCAGTCCAAAGTTCGGACTCAGCCTATGAATTTAATATCTTTTCTTTCATTCTCATGACTATTGACATTGCACTTTCTCACTGAAGGCATCAAAACTACGTGCGAACACACATGGAATTATGTAGGAAACGATAAAAGTGAAAAATACAAAAAACACGTTTTATATTAAAATCTCTCAAATAGCCACTTTTCATAAAAAGCATGTTGAGAGTTATTGAACAATGATGTCTTCAGTATCTATCTGCGGTGTAGTGAGTTGTAAAGATTAAAAAAAAAAAAAAAAATGTTTTTGTCTGCCAGTGTGGAAAACCAACAGAAACGGAAATAGTTCACCTTCTCTCCGACACCTCCTGGTTGTCCGGTCATCCCAGGCCGACCACTCGGGCCCTGCACAACACCAAAGCAGGGAGAGAGAGGAGAGAGAGTTTGGTTCCCCGAAAAATTCTACACAAAACTCAAATAAAAGGAGACAGATAAATATCGGGCAAACCTGTCCCCCAATTGGTCCTTGGGGTCCATTGGGACCTTGCTGTCCAGGAGGTCCCTAGAAGCAGACAAAGGGTGAGATGTATCACCTCTACTGACTCAGGTGGGAACAATCAAGTCAGTGGGAGCAGTGACGTCCACGTACCATCAGGCCCACGTGTCCACTCTCACCCTTCTCTCCTGGCAGGCCAGGCATGCCCTGAGAAACAGCACGTGGGATTGAGACGGTGAGGTGCAAAGTGTTACCCTGTCTCTCTCGAAGGAGCAGTGCAACAAACCTCACCTGTAATCCATTGGGTCCTTGACCACCTTTGAAGCCACGGAGTCCTTCATCTCCCTTGGGCCCGTACATGCCTTGTTGTCCTCGAGGACCAACCAGTCCGTCTCCTCCCTGAGGGGAAACATATCAATAACTCATCAATAACAATAAAGATTGTTTTAACATCTTGCTGTTGTTTATTGGGACTGACAATGGGGACGACAGAAAGATTTGGGTCTGCTTTATTTTGAAATAAATGTTTCATAAGATGAAGCTCATGGTTTCCAGGCTGCATCATAACATTAGACAGGCAAAGACAATCTTCAAATCTGCACGGTTTTAAATTGCGAATGACATTCATAATTATTTAGACATGAGCATAAGTTAAACCAATGACTGAGTTAAAAAAAAAAGTATGAAAAAAATGCTGCTCTTGTTACAAATGTTTTACAAATATTTTTTTTTATATTTATGCCTCGGTTAAACGACGACATTTTGGAAACAGTGGTATAGGAAGACAAAATAGAGACACACCGGAGGTCCTGGCTGGCCAACCAAGCCTTGAAGTCCAGTGGGTCCTGACGGGCCCTGTGAGGAGCGAGAGAACACAGATGAATATGTGGCGAACCTCCTCCACTACGGCAGAGTGGACCCAGTGGACGTGTTGGGGTCCGAGTCCAGACTCACTCCTTCGCCTTTGTCTCCTTTGCTGCCCTTTTGCCCGGGTTCCCCCTGCTCTCCCTGTCAACAACATGGAAAGGACGCACAAGTCAGCGCCGTGGCAGACTCACACATGGGCACTGCTTCTGCCAGATTTGATTTCAGTTTCTCTCCGGTTTCTCATCCGTGTCACCGTACGCATACACACACACACACACACACACACACACACACACACACACACACACACACACACACAAAGTCACAGGAACACACAGTCTACCTTATCCCCGTCGTCCCCTGGAAGTCCTGCAGGGCCCATCGCCCCGAGCATCCCCACAAGTCCTTGTTCTCCATCCTGACCCGCTGGTCCAATGGGCCCCTTTTCACCCTGTAACACACACACACACACACATACAAACGCACACACTTAACGCATACCGCTCAGCTTCAAAGTCAGTCGCAGGTTTTCCAGTCTCTGCATTTACATTCGTCGTGTCCTGACTAGTGCAGTTATTCGAGACACGCTGCAGCGTAACAGCAGCATATTGTGTGTTTGACAACTCAGTTCAACACTCCCAGGGTGACTGGATCTTAGTTCCAAGACGACCTGGTTCAACACTTTCTTTATGTTTGTCTCAGTCAATTCTCGTGTAACAGCACCATCAACTAGGAGGGTAAAAAAAAAACAACATATAACAACAATATTAAAAAAATAAACACAAATGGTGTAATTACAGGCTCGCCCTTCTCTCCCATCGGCCCGGCTCCTCCGACCACTCCAGCACGACCAGGCTGTCCAATGGCACCGGCTGCTCCTGCGGGGCCCCTCTCACCTGTTGGCCCCTGGACACAGGAAGAAACGCCTCTTAGAACTTGAAATAAGCAACAAATGCATAAAATAAAAGAAAGCTTGTTGAAATGATACTGTCTCACTGCGGTTACAATTCAAGAATATTAAAATGCAGTTTTGCTGAATTATTATAAGTATTTCACTGCAGGTATCTGCAAAATGATGAAAAAAAAAAAATCAAACAATTTTTAAACATCTTCTCCTCCAAAACCGTAAATGTTGGGAGCATGAACATTTAGTATAACATAGCCAAGACTGTGAAGACCAAATAGCGCAGAGCAAATGAGCAAGATCCGCAAGATCCCCTTATTATTATTTATTTTTTGTGAACATTTCTGTACAGGGTACACGCACAAGTGACACCATTCTTATGCATCTTTCCACCTCATTTTGACCCCCTGAACAAACTCCAAAATCAGTGAGAATTAGCATGCAGGTCAGGACCAGTGAAAAATGATGATAATTATAATTGAAAAATAGAAGATAATATCATATAGCAGCTGGCTCACCGGGCTGAAGTTGATGAAAAAGACGCGTTATTACTCACTAAGGCTCCTGGGGATCCTGCAGGTCCTGATCCTCCCTTCAAGCCAGGAGGTCCCTGGGGAAGATCACACAAAGTGTCCCATCAATAGAGTCCTGGTTGAGGAAGTCAAACTTTTCAAGAAGAGTGGAATATCTGTGGACATGCGTTACCATCACACCAGGTGCACCTCTGCTGCCTCGGAACCCTTTCAGCCCTGCAGGACCGTTCTTCCCAGAGGTGCCAGGCAAACCCGGATCACCCTGACAAACACCAACAAGCAACAAATGACACAATCCGACATCGAGCGACAACGACTGTCAAGACGAGGCTGAGCACGTGGACCCACCTTTCCACCTTCCTTTCCAGCAGAGCCTGGTAAACCGTGCTCACCAGGCACACCAGGTGCCCCAGGGTGGCCACGGTCCCCGGTAGGACCGGGCTCACCGGATTTACCCTGAAGAACACGCACGATATTGGATCAGCCACGGCAGTGAAAACACTAGACACTATTACGCATTAGTTAAGCATCAATAAATATTGAATGCATTGTTTATAAATCATGTGTCTGACATGAATACTCATTAGTAGGTCGTTTATAAACACAGTTATATAATCGATTGGAAAATAAATTCACTTGCCATTAAGCATGTCATAGATGAGCTTATTAATAGAGTAAAACATTCATAAGTGTGTTTATTAACGTCATGCTAATGAGTATTCATGTCCAAAACACGATTTATTAACGAGTCATTCAGTATTTATTAATGCTCAACTAATGCTTAATAGCGTGCAACTTATTATAAAGTGTTACCGAAACATTTTATTTGGAGGAAATATTGTTTATTGATGAGCTCACCTGTGGTCCCACGACACCACTGGGTCCCGGGGGTCCCGTCTTCCCTTGGAATCCCTGCAGGTACAGAGAAACACAAGTCAATAAAGTGGATGTGCACGTGTGTGTGTGTGTGTGTGTGTGTGTGTGTGTGTGTGTGTGTGTGTGTGTGTGTGTGTGTGTGTGTGTGTAACACCTCACTCACCGGCTCTCCTCGTTGCCCTGGGTGACCTGGAAGTCCATCTTTCCCTGCAGGACCCTGGACAAACGCAAAGTTTGAAAGGAAGAAATGTCATAATAACGTCACATTGTTTTAAAAAAACAGTCACAAAATAATTGCAAGCACTGTTGGTTTGGGCGCCACACACTCCTGTGCTCCACCGCTCGTCTGAAACAATCAGATCAGCGGCTCCAACCTGCCACTCTGCTCCCCAGCAGCCAAGCCACTCACCACTTTAGCGCTTTGAATTCTAGTCTTATTATTTCTATTTATCTAAGACTCAAGACACACAGACTGATCTTTGCCATGCAAGACTCTTCAGCACTGGACTGACTTCCTGCTCATTGTCTGATCTGTTTCTACCCCACCTTGTTTTTCCTTAAAGCAGACCTCACTCACAGGCACAGAGTTTGTTTTTTTTTCATTTTTGCAAGCCCTGTGTTCTGAATGTAGGCCCACCAGCACCAGTGACTTCCTGGTGACATTCTTGGCTTCTGGTGCTTCATCTCTAACAGTGCTCAGCAGTGATGAGGAAAGTTATAAGCTGAGACCAGTTCATCACGATGAGTGCTTTTCATATCCGAGTGCTGGCTTCTAGGGAACTGTCCCTGGTACCAGCTGCAGCAGGTCGCTGCTTTTATCTTCATATGTTGTTTTATGTTGTTTATACACTCACATCAATCAAGTCTGTGATGATCTAATTATTAGATTCTAATGCGAGTCAATCTGCACTGCCAAACCCGTTCAAATATGCACCCATGAACAGTCTGTTGGCAGCCCAGGCATTCATTTCAATAGTGATATGGTGACAGTTTGCCTGTCCTGCTTGACAGAGGACTTAGCGCCTGTCTTAGTCTGTCTAGACTGGCCAGACGTGTTCTCATGAGAAGGTGCCAGACATGCAAGCAAAGTTTAATAGCCCTATATCAGGCCAGGCCGGCACACTGTCGGCGTTAGGGGCGCCATTATCCCTGAACACAGAGGAAATCAGAAAAAATAAGAATGAAAGAAACAAGATTTTCAATACAAATTGTCATTTTTTTGGTCCTGAAATGACAGTGTTGTGTTCATTTTCTGCACTTCTGAGAACAACAGTCAACCTCTAGACAGTAGAACTTAAATAATTGCTAGTGTGGATGCATGCAAAGTTGTTTTTTTTAACAGATTAAAAGACATCATAGGCAATATACTGAGTTGTACAACAGCATTAAGACTTTACAATGCAAAGATCTTAGTGAGTGAGTGAGTGCTAGATTTTTGGTGTGTGTGTGTGTGTGTGTGTGTGTGTGTGTGTGTGTGTGTGTGTGTGTGTCACAACTCACACTTGATCCTTTCGGTCCTGGTTCTCCATTTCTTCCTTGTGGTCCTTGAGGTCCCTAAAATAATGAAAAAATGTAATACATTTGCTGTAAAAAAAACAAAAAAACTAAAAAACTAAAAGAAAAACTAAAATGAAAACAACTCATGTATGATTAATTTCCTTACCCTGTCTCCAGAAGAACCCGGAGGGCCGTCGTGTCCTGCGGTGCCCTGCGCAAATGTTACAGAGTCACAACAAGAAGCCAGAGATGAAAGTGCTGAAGCTCAGTTGATGGTGTGAGTGAGTTCAACCCATCAGCAACTGACTGACGAGGTGTTGGAATCGGCTGAGAGGGAAACAAACACTTCTGCTGACCTTCTCTCCTGGTTTCCCTGTAGGTCCTTTGGCCCCTCTGGCACCTCGTGCCCCCTTTGACATAGAAAATGAACTCATGACTCATGAACTTTTAGCGAACTGAGAAATGCTGTAAGAGACGCTTGCATAAAAGCAGGAGTACATGAAGTAATGAACAGGAAATTTAAAAAAAACAACAACCTCTTATGTAGTACATACAAAACCATCTTAAATCATATTGATATAAAATCAAATGTATTATCAGTTGAAGCACAGTGATACTATAAATCATAGTGTTAAATTTTTTGCCGTTTAACCAGATTCTTGAGATTTTTTTATTTATTTATTTATTTATTTTTGTACTTTTCTACTTTTTGCAATTTTGTATTGATAAAAATTGTGCACAAATATTGACCATCACGCACATTTGGACCCCTCTGGCCTCCTCCTCCTGATTGACCAGCAGGACCCTGGTGAGTGCAAGAAAATAATATGGCATAGTATTAACAATGGCATTCATGTCGATGCCAATTGTCTGGCATAGCATCACATCTCGTTGAGTATTTGTACGTACTTTCTTCCCCTTTTCTCCGCTCGGACCTTGCACACCAGGAAATCCATCAGAACCCTGGAAAGACAAACCAGCCCTGATATAGCTGATGATTCTGGAGCATGTTTGTTTGCACAGGTGTCGATTAGTGTATTTTACCTTGGGGCCCAGTCGACCTGGATACCCTGGCAGTCCGGGAACTCCAAGTTTTCCCTTAAAAAAAAACATTCAACGTTATGTAATATGCCTTAACGCAATATATTTGAATTATACGTAGGGACGTTTCTGGTCTTTTGATAAGCCTGTGCTACTGCGCAGCTTCATACCTTCTCTCCAAGAGTGCCAGACGGGCCGGCTTCTCCTTGAGGACCCAGCTGGCCTTTAAGACCCTCGGGTCCATCTTCTCCACGGATCCCTGGAGGTCCGTTGTCTCCAGAATCTCCCTTTCCTCCCATCTCCCCTTTGGCGCCGGAGAAACCATCCTCCCCCTGTTCACAGAGAGCATTTCAGGTTAGAGGTGAGGACGGCAGGACGGCCGACAGGAAATCCAGCTGAACGGACAAGAGCAATGCTTTAGCTTTAGCTTCAGTTCCAGTTCCATTGAGGAAATAGACCAGAGAAAAGATCTTCAAGGGGAAAACAATGCATCATGAAAAGGAAAGACGGCTGTAAGAAATATGGAAAGGTTTTGTTTGAACAACTTTGGACCACCAGACTGTGGTGACTGTGGTTTCCAAGCCCTCAGAGGTTCCTCCTCCTCCCAGTCTACTGGTCAGAGTGAGCATCTCCTCAGCCTTTAACGATGCTCAGAACTCACTTGTGAGTCGAACAACACAACAGAATGTCGTCACTCTGTGGCCATCATGTGGTACAGTATGTTCTGCCATCTAAATATCCTGTGTGTGTGTGTGTGTGTGTGTGTGTGTGTGTGCGTGTGCGTGTGTAGATCTCACCTTCTCGCCTTTGCTTCCTTTGAGTCCTCTAATTCCATCAGCCCCCTGAGACAGTGCAACAGACACAACAGGGTGTCATTAAACCGTCAGGTAGCATGAGAGCAATGCATGCAAACACTGTTTCCAGGAGCATTTTCCCACCTTGACTCCTCGTTGGCCTGGGTATCCCACAGGACCCTGCATTCCAGACGGACCCTGCATCACAGCATCACGCATGACAAAATAATGAACACGCAGGTCCAACAGAAGGAGAGTTCTGGTGTCTCGGAAAGTAACAGACACCTAAACTGAGATCCTGTCGTTTAATTATAAGTCACAGCAACAAAAGAATCTTTGAATTGTAGAAATGATGAATGGCCATTTCAGAAGCAAAGATGGAAGCTATCAAGGAGAAAAGCAATTCAAGGCTCAGCACAAAATGCTGTTTAAGTGATTCACTTCATTTATACACCGGTAATACATAATCACCAGTATGTTTCTGTTTGTGATGGAGTCAAAGCCATTGATAAATAGGTACGGTGCAGGTACATTTTTCTGGTCTCTGCTTGAAGTTACACAAAGGAAACAATTCCGTAATGCTCAAAGGAGCACAGCACAATTCAGTTGGACTGTATTTGGAAAGAAGGGCCACGTTCATGGTCGCATTGTCTGAATAAATCTTGCTTAGTCTTGCTAATATGTATGAACCAATCAGTGAGGGGAATCAAAAACAACAACTTTGAATGGCTTGCATGTACAATAATAGAGATTTGTAGATTTGATAAATCCGATTGTCAAACTGTAAAATAACACTGACAAACACATTAATACACAAGTTCATAAAGATTTAAAGAAGCATAAAAAGTTCAATTACTGCCGGTGACTGCGGTCATTTCTGGGGGGTTGCAGAAGCCAAAGCAGAAACTATTTGGAAGGAGAAATTGAGGCCTTGTGAGAACTGACAAATTGATGAAAGTCAGCCTCATGTTGAGGAGGGGGGTGAGTGAATTCCTTCAATGTTAATGATGTGTTAGGTAGCAGCAGCACCACCTGCACTGAAGGCGAGCGCAAGCATCTGAGGGGAAAGCCCAACCCTTCCAGCAGCACTGGACATGAAATTAGCTAATGAGGCCTCCTGCAGCAGGTGCACTTCGTTGATCTTCAATCACCGCACTTCATTGATTCAATAGCGCGAGCAGTGCCCGTGGCACAGACACGAAAGACTATTGACTGAGGATTAATGAGGCACGATATCGCCGTGTAACAACGCCTCTGACAAACTTACCGGCAGTCCTTTCTCTCCTGGGGAGCCCTCCCTGCCAGGGTGGCCCTACACACAGCAAGACAGCAGCTGCTGCTCAGGGTGCTCAGGGTGATACGTCAACGTGTCTTGTCAGCAATGTAACTAAACAGAAGCAAACACTCACTGGAGGACCGTCATTGCCGGGCAGGCCCTGTGCTCCTTTCTTGCCCTGAGGCCCCTGTTGGATGAAAGTCAGGAAGTTGACGCTCAGTTTCTCTAAGACAGGTGCAAAAAGCCAAGAGCAAGCGTTTCACCTTCTCTCCGGGCACCCCGACCAACCCCTGTGGACCAGGAAAACCCTGCAAGAAAGACGGAATGATTGTTTCCTCTTTGTCTTTCTGTCCTTCCTCAGATGTACAAAGCATGTCGTTGAAATATTTTTTGGGTCCGTTTGTGCTCATACCAGGATACCGGGGTTGCCTTGCTGCCCATGTGCTCCAATTTCGCCAGGGGAACCCTGTTTCAAACAGGAAATGATGTCATGAGAAGTGTCTAGGGCCACAGACTGCAGTTCACGGTCATCAGTCCACTCACTATGTTTCCCTTTGAGCCTTGAACCCCATCAATTCCTCGAATACCCTGCGAGGAAAGGATACAAGACAGTTAACAGCGCAGTCCAAATCCCACCGGTCTGTTGATGCACTCGTTTTGGCCCCAAGTCAGAACATCGTGTGGTTGAGGACCACAATTTACTCACTTTAAAAAAAAACAACAAATTGAACAAACATGTTCTTCTCTAGTCTGGGCCTTGAAATCTTAAACACAG
This sequence comes from Nelusetta ayraudi, assembly GCF_046127955.1. NCBI lineage: Eukaryota > Metazoa > Chordata > Actinopteri > Tetraodontiformes > Monacanthidae > Nelusetta > Nelusetta ayraudi. Next base: position 1,445,015 of record NW_027466056.1, on the reverse strand, counting down.
TGTAGTCAGGCTGCTTACACGAGTCCAGGGATATCCTCAGGCAACAACGGGAGTTTTCAGCTCCCCTGCTCCCAGAGCGCACTCACAGTTTTGTATTTTACAGAAGAAACTCCTTCACTTCTTTGCCGATGCCACTGATTTATTGTCAGCCACATGGATTCACACAGGAACCACTAAGCAGCATCATTATATGGGAATCCATTTGTCATCCAAGATTGTTTTTGGAGATTTATTGTGTTATTGATATATGTTCGCTCAAGCGCAAATCCAAACACTCACAGCCTGGCCTGGAGGTCCAGGTCGACCCCTGGGGCCAGTCATCCCTCTGGAACCCTGAAACACACAGCAATCACAGCCTTTAGTCAGTGAGGGAACATAACATAACATAACATAACATAACATAACATAACATAACATAACATAGCATAGCATAGCATAACATAACATAACATAACATAACATAACATAACATAACATAACATAGCATAACATAACATAACATAACATAACATAACATAACATAGCATAGCATAGCATAACATAACATAACATAACAAGAGTAGTTAAATAAAATGAAGATAAAAAAGGGGGATTTCCCTGCCACATGAGGTAACAAGGTCTCAGTCATCCATTTTTACCCACTCAAACAAGATGTTATTGTATTGTTGGCGTCACAGTATACAGGTCAACTATCTCTTGATTAAGATTTTATCCCTTGACACATTTTCTTTCTTTTTTCATTGTGTTTAGTGATTCTATTTATCGTCTCTCACTCTTTTGTTCCTCATCTCTGCTCTCTTTTACCCCCTGGCCCGCCCTTTTTTCCCCACAAATGACCCGTCTCCCCCATCTGCTCGGGTCGCTGTGAACCTCAACAACACGTGTATGCGGATTATGCAAAAGGGGAAGTACGTTAAAGCCTCTCCTTGCCCTTTGCAGAGCAGAACCTGTCAGATGAAGAAGAGCGCCCCCCCCCTCCCTTAAAGAACACGCCAAGCCTATCAACGTGGACAGGTTGTGAAATAAATATGTGTCATGGGGCAAAGTATGGCTTTTACGTTGTCAATGTCCATCATCAATTACTTTTAAAGATCTCCTGGGCTTCATCTAAGTTCGTCTTACCTTTGCCTGGAAATTGCCATCAAAGAGTGATTCAACTACTGTAGGTGAAACTAACTTTGGACAAACCAAAGATCACCGACGCCACCAGTCAACAGTTTGGAGACCTGTTTCTTCTTTACCTTGATTTGTTTCTACACTGTAGATCCACACTGATGACATCAAATATATGAGCAAGATATGTGGATTCATGTGGCAAAAGAAAAAAAAAATTACTATACCTAAATATGTGCTTTTATATACATTTTATATGAAGAGTGGCTATTCTAGATCATCTGAATAATAAAACTTGTTTGAGTTGTCTCACACTTTTTTTGTTCATTCATAGTTGTGATTGCATTGTAGCGACAATCCACAATGTCAACAGTCATGAAAATGAAAGAAAGGCCATGAAATCAGGGGAATGAGTCCAAACTGTTAAACTCACCGCATCACCTGGCTGCCCTCTTGGCCCCGACGGCCCCTCAGCTCCCTACAAAACAACAACAACAGCTGAGGCATCTTAAACATACAGGAAGACGACCGCGTCTGTGTGAGTCCATCTCTCTGTGCGACCGCTCACCTTTTCACCCAACTCTCCACCAGGACCCGCGGGCCCCGGTTTACCCCGGTCTCCCTGGGGAAAAACACAAACGCAGGTTGGGCAGGTGCCACCCTAAAATAGATCTTGTGAAATCTTCTTCACAACTGGCATGGATTCAGCCCATAACTCACTTTATGTCCTTTGTTTCCAGGGAGACCTGGCAGGCCGTCGAAGCCCCTGTCCCCCTTAAAAGGAAAAGCGGGCAAATGAGGACGCGCGTGTGAGGAAAACGGTGAGAACAGCTGTTGAGTGAACAGCATGGCAGTAATTTTCACGCTTTTTTTTTTTTCCCTTGTACCTTGGCTCCAACCTCTCCTATTTCGCCGCGTCCTCCATCTGCACCGGCTCGACCCTTAAAAAAAACACAAACGCACGCAAAAAAAACAAAACACATCAGATCCAAGATAGGTTGATCATTTATAAACCACAGGATCATATTTATTTTTTAAAGAGAAAAAAAAGAAAATTGTTAAAAAATGCATTGACAGAACTGCAGCACTCTCTCTCTCTCTCTCTCTCTCTCTCTCACCCTCTTTCCAATTCGTCCGTTCTGACCCGGGACGCCCATCATCCCTTGAGGCCCCTGGGTGCAAGCGCGTTAAAGAGCATCTTAGTTGCATTGTTGCACGTGAGGTGAGGAGCGGTTAACAAGCAGGTGACTCACCGGTGCACCCATGTCTCCAGCGTTCCCCTTTAAGCCAGGTGGACCCGTCAGGCCCTGGGGGGAAACATTATGGAAGCGTTTAATTCATTAAGCCAGGAATTTATTTTTCCACTGCAGCGTAATGACCTGCAGCTTGGCGCCGAGCTACTTCAGTGTGTTTGCTGAAATGTGGCTCAGAAAAATCACGGCTGAATGATGCAAGTGTGTCAAAGTGCATGACATCTAAAAGAAACTAAAGCATCCAACCGGTGCTCTGCTGTCTTTTATGGACTATTAGAGTCAATTTGAAGTGTTGAAGTCTTATTTTATGGAGAATCTATCCTCATCTGAAAAATGCATCTTGTGCAACTCATGTCCTTTGACTGCCAACCTCCTGATCCACATCAGGGTCGCACAACAAACACTTAAAGACAACAGATGGTCTCCCTCACCAGCGGTCCAGGTCTTCCCTGAAGCCCCAGAGCCCCAGGTGGTCCCTTCATGGCCATCTATTGACGAAGGGAGATGCAAAGTTCACACTGACTTCGGGAGTTTTATACAAAATCTGGGTACCTCTACAGTTTATGCATGGTAATGTGGGCCCGAACACTTGGTGCTGTGTGTACCTGGGTCTGCTGCAGAATGGCCTGAGCCTGCGCCTCCTGTGCAGAAACCACCACACCTGTCTTGGAGTCTCCACCAGCCTGGAACTGCACAAATACATATATGGTGGTATAAGAAACACGGAGCGCGTTCAAATCAAACTCAATACGCCACCCAGTGGCCAAAGTGTAACACTGCAGTTTGGGCCCAACAAGCACAGGCAGGTAGAGGAACAGGAGAAGTGGGAATCAATAACTCCAGGGGGAAACTCAACTCGCAGGTTATTTATGTGCAGTTTTAGGAAGGGAACGCAGGGCTGTTTATGCACGTGTACATCACCTGCTATTACATCACTGAAAAGAGAGAGACACCTTATGAAATACTGAGCAATGTTGATTTACAGCTGCATTGTGAGGCAAGTGGCAGCTGAGGGTCTTCCCTGAAAACACATTTACGTAACATCGCTGAACTTTGCTCAGTTATGACACTCAAGCATTCGCGCCTACCCAGAGGGCCTACACGAAGGGTTAACAGCACCAAATAACTGTCATGGCAACGCCGCTGCGCTCACAAAGCCCGAGGCGGCGGGGACGGCAGGGGCAGTGCAGGATTACCGGTATGAGCAAGACGTTTCCAGGAGGACCTGGTACTCCATCAACTCCACTGAGACCTGGTCTCCCTGGAGGGCCCTGAGATGAGGCAGAGCAGGAGGGTCAGCAGGAGGAGCAAACACAACACCTGCGCGACGGCAAAAGAGTCAAGAGTGCGCACTAGCTCTCCGGGGTCTCCTCGAGGTCCTTGTGGTCCTGTGACTCCAGGGGGTCCCGGCATTCCCTGCAAAAGGCGCAGATGGATCAACAAACTATTCATGACAAACGCAGTGGGGTTATGTCAGACGCGTCAGAGGTGCAGTGATGTGGACCGTGAAGACACTCACTGGAGGGCCTTCGGGGCCGTACGATCCTGTGAACAGCGTTCCCTGTAGGAATGTAGGGGGGGGGGGAGACCTGTTCTTCAGAGCTGTACAGATTTCAACAAGTGATGCTGCTTCTTGATCTTAGAACGACACCAAAGTTCTTCTCCTTCCTGCGGTCGTGCAGGACGCAGTAATAAACTCCAGTGTTTGAACAGTGTTTGGTTCTTGATAGGGGAGCAGAAGCAGCAGTAGCGTTATAATAGCAGCTGAGGAAGAAGTGAAATGTGAAAAACTGTCTATGACTCAACTATTCAGAACACCTGGGCTGTCTGGAAAATATTGATGGTCTCATTTTGAGGTTCTAAAACAGAAGTGGCTTCGCAAGTGCATAGAATGAAAGGGCAGCAAGTGCAACATTGAAAAAATAATGGGACAGAATTGGATGCGGCCCACTAGATACGTCCGCAAACAAGAGGAAATGTCTTTCTTTCAGCTCAGCAAGTTTTGGGTGCGGCTACAACACAACGAGGGTCACAAACACGCAGCGGTTGTGTGTCAGTGTTTTTCTCACCGGCCCTAAATATCCAGGCTCTCCTTTGTCTCCTTTTTCTGGCATATTCTGAGCGAGAGCAGACAGACAGACGCAGACACGTATTATGAATGCAGATGCAGAAGAGACTCTGAATAATTCCACCGCGTGTGTCTGCAGTTCAGCTCGTACCGCCGCGTTGAGGGAGAATTCCCGCTCCCTCTCGGCCGGTCCGTAGCGCTCGTCCTCCTCTTCGTATTCGTACTCGTTGACTTGGTAGTCGTCGGTTGCGTTGTCAAAGTCCTCGTACTCGATGATCTGCTCAACGCACATCACACCACAAGAATTAGCCGAGACAGAAGAACACAAAATTCAGCCGCCGTGTCCTTCGGTGGAAGTCTCACCTCGTACTCGGTGACATTCGGGCCTGAAGTCACCATGGAAACGGACACGTCGTCATAAAAGTCGCTGTAGTCAAACTCCTCCACCACCGGCTTGGTTTTGGGCGCTCGGTCCACCTGAAACAATCCAGAGGTAAGATGTCAGTGTGGCCTTCTGTTCAAACAAGCAAAAAAAAAAAAAAGAACGTGTGTTGATTGAACTGGGGGTGAAAGCGAGCCACACGTCATAACAACCTCTGCAGTGGGGGGGGAAATATTGTTTGAACAAGCAGTCAAAAACGTGGCTAACAGGTCCAGTATTTGTTTTATGAGGCTTTTTCAGGGCTGCCTGTTAAGCCAGGAGGCGTGGCTAAATTCAAGATTTTGCATTAGCTTCTTCTCATCAATTCCATTTCTGTTGTTGTTACAAAGAGGGGGGGGGGACGCTTTCAAACCAGGAGGCCTGGAGAGCTGCGAGCTATGAGCTGGATGATAAATCAAAACAGAGAGAGAGCAGAGAGAGAGAGAGAGAGAGAGTGAGGGAGAGAGAGAGAGAGCGTCCAGGAGTGCTGAGCGCTCGACAAAGTCAGACCTGCCAGGGTGTTGCAGAGCAGAAAACCGCGAAATGCGTTTTACGGTGACGAGGATGTGAGGAAAACGACAACAGGAAATAGAAAAACAAAGCCAGGGAGTGCGCGGTGATTTACGGCGCTTGTTTAAATTGGAAGTGCTCTGCATTCAGAAAGGCAATCAAAACGTGTGTGGCTCTGGAGCGACTCATTTTATTTTATCATGCAATCTGCGGCGAAGACATTCCTGTGTCTCTGTGTACAACTAGGAGGGTAATGGGTGGAATTAAAATGAAACAGCCGTGGGATAATAGATGTCAGATTCCACATCAAGCAAAAGCTTCCCCGCGGCCCAAAGGCATCTTAAAATGACTGATTTTGTGATACAGGTATGTAGTAATAATTAAGACGTTAATAAATCTTGTTTGCCTCACAAACTCCCCCATAAATACCTCATAGAATAGAATAGAATAGAATAGAATAGAAAGTATGTACTTTACTTTATAGATGTACTGCACTGTTGCAGCACTGAAAATAAAAAAAAATCCAAAAAATAACTACGCAGTAATTACAAGAAAGAGCCAAGTAAATCTCAATACAATAAACACGAGCAGATGTGCAACAGGCAGTCAACTGTGCAGCGGCGGGGATAAGCAAGGCTTTATGAACCACTGGTGCAGTGTTGGCCACTGAGTCCAGAAACGGCTACACTCTGTCAGAGACTTATGTCTGTTTCCCTGATGACAGTCTGGATTTACAGCAATCCAGGCCTGTGGTGGCCTCAGCTGGAGGTGCGTGTGGAATGGAGCAGGTTCACGGGGAAAGGCGCCGTCCCCATCTCTCCCCCATCTCTTCCCTTCACTACGTACCTGCTCAGGCTCTGTCAGAATGCTGTTGTAGGCCAGAGGTGCGTCGCAGTCTGGAATGTAGTCTTGACAGTAGGTCTGGGCCGCGCCGGGGTCGTCCACGATGAGGAGCTGCTGGATGTCGCCCTGAGTGCCCCAAACACACACACACACGCACACACACACACACACACACACACACACACACACACACTTCTCTGAATGAGTGAAACCATATGATCAGCACATGAGGTGACATCACTGGGTTATTACCGCTTCTTACTAAATGCCATAGTCTGGACAGATGACATGTCATCATCATGTGTTTGCCGGGTCCTGTTCTGTGGTTACATCCTTGTTTAGTCAGATCAAAGTGACTTAACAAGCTGTTCCTTTTTCTTTTTTTTATATCCTTTTCTTTTTTTTAATTCCCGTGGCTCCACACTTAATAGCATCCAGAACTCGAATCCCCAAGAGGCGCCAGCACATTAAGCTCGCAGACAAGACCGGCCTTTTCTTGGGTTTTGCTCTATTTTGGACTTTTACACAGGGGAGGGAAATCTAGGCCAAACGTGGGCAGCGGCTGGTCAAAGCTAAACATCCGGACCACCTGACACCACACGGTCCACACTTCACACAGGGCATTGCATCGCACTGCAACTCAGAGAGCCAAGCAAACGATTAAACATGGATTCAGATTAAGACCGCAAGACATCGGTGGCTCGACTCTCTGAATCTGTCTTTGGCAATTATTCATCTGATTTTGTCTTTTAATTGTTTGGAAACTCTTCTTCCCGGAACATTAAAATGCAGTAGATAGAGTCAGACACTGGGGGGCAGTGTAAGGAGAGGACTCATTTTGTTCATTTGTGGTTTGATATGGAAATGTGCAATGGACTTGCAGCAACAAGCAGAGGCACATCATGCCTGCACATAAGGAACTACATGTGTGTTCATGCGTCGCTTTGAGGATTCTCTCGTTCTTCCCTTTTTTTTGAGATGAAAAAAATTCACCCTGAAATATGAGACGCCCGAGGTCAGGAGATTTTGTGCACTGGTATGACGAGCAAACTGAAGTTTTGACCTTTTTCTTTCTTTTTCTTTTTTTTTTTTTTTTAAATGATTCCAAGGGAAAAGAAGGTCACCCTCTAATCCAAAGATCAGCATTTGGCAGCACCGGACACCGGGCGTTTAAGTCCCATTCCGATCCATACGGGCAAGTTTGTTCACTGCAAAGCAACATTTCCTTCATCACAGTGACACAAAGCAAAAGCAGCCCCACCTCAAACACGCCTTCGTCCAGCAGCCGCGTTCCAAACACCGTGACTCCCTCCGTGCTGACGTGCGGGTCAAGACCTCGCAGCAGCTCCAGAGTTTCGTGTTTGACACAGTCAAGATACAAAGTCACTGCCTGGCCCTCCACACTGTAGGCTATCCTGTGCCACCTGGAAGGAAGGCCAGAGGACAAACGGTTAGCGTGTTTTTAGTCAATTATTGTGTGGGGGAGGGGGGGGGAGACATTTATTTAAAATCCAAAAACATTACAGACTTTCCATCAGCCAGGTTGATCCTTCTGAAGGTGGGGTAAAGCTCTGGAGTCGGCTGACCCTCATGGTCCTCATAAAGAAAGACGGGAGAGCGACCGATCTCCACGCCCAGCTGCTGTGTTCCCTGAAATTAATTTCAAAATAACACCAAGATGTTGAAAAAAAAAAACAAAAACAATAGAGTCAAAAAAAAAAGCTCTGTGTGTAGAAAAGAAATGGCAGAGTCCATCATGGAGGAAACAGGCTCTTGAATTGGCTTAAACAGCCACTGTGTGTCACGTTTTGAAACAAACAATATACACTTTTTTTTTTTTTCTGCGAACATTTCATTCCAGCTTTTGATGAGAAAGAGAGAAATAACTGCATAAAAACACGCTCAGGAAACCTTGTCTGTTTATAGATGAAATATTCACGACAAAATACGGTCAAACATTTCCTCTGCAGCTCAAATGTGTCTGAACAAACACAGGAGCAGTGGCAGTCTATTGATCGAGTACGTCTGACTGTTCTACAGTCTGCGTCAATATGCCTCTGTTAACACTGGCCAATGAAACCAGTTACCTATAGCATCAAGCTGGTCATGAGTGGAGCAACGCAGCTTCAAACTCTGCATCTCTGTTGACTTCACTACAACTACTGTATGGTTTCATTTTTGCACTGTGTTTTGGTGCTGCAACAGTGTCGTTTCCCAATTTGGGATCATTACAGTACATCTATCTATCTATCTATCTATCTATACATCTATACCTCATCAACTTCAGTAGAGATTCAATGTGTATTTGTTTAGCGGATGTAAGTACTGTGCAGCATGCTTGAATTGAACATGTAACTGGTACCTGCGAGTCATACAGGGAAAGGAGGAAGACCTGAGAACCCTTCATCGCCCGAACCGTTGTCATCACTGAGAAGTTTGTTGGGAAGGACGAACCTAGAGGAACGACGAGGAGCAAAGGCAGCAGAGACAAGCACAGAGTCACACAGACGGTCACCTGCGCACACCTGCACTCTGCAATCTGGTGCACCTCGGCTCAGTCTTACTGGGAAACAGCTGTTTGGTCGGTGCACTCAGCTGAATCTTTTTGTCGATCTTGAACGACAAGTCCGTCTCCTCTTGTCCTTCTCGGCTGACGCACAGTCCCGCCTCCAGGGACACGCCCTCCATGTCGTCCGACAGATCCAGTATCTTCAGAACGTCAACTCGATCTGCTGGCAAAGGAGACGAGAGTGGGGGGGTGGGGGGGTGAGTGAAGGAACAGGTGGGCGTGACGGAGGGAGGAAACAAAACATGTAGTGCAGTTTCAGATCCAGATGTACCAGCGCAGACCTCCAACCAACCAAACGCCGGTTGGATGGATGGTCGTGAGTGTGATTTGTTTTTACTGCATTAGAGGATGTGCTGTTGCGAGTAACAGTATCAGACATTCACAAACTTGCCATGATAAGATGATATTGTCATTGATCCTCGCAAACTTTCTCTCCCCTACATCAGCACTCTGAAGTTCTGGAGGAACTCAGCCAGCTGTATTGGAAAGTCGAAAGGCACAGATGGGCTTGAACTCGATTTCTTTCCTCTTTTTTTTTTTTTAAGCATCTTGCTCACATTATTGCCTCCCATCACACATTTCTTCAGTTTTTTTTTTCCTTCAGTTGTCAAGCTTCAATCAGAGCAGTACGGAATCCAGGAAACTCCACCACGACGCCATTTGTTTCGCCAGTCTTTCTTCCTTTTAAAGCTTCAAAGATGGCATTGTAGCGGTCAGCTGGTAGGCTGCTCATCCCTTCACTCGAGATGGTGACACCATTGGCATCGCCTTCTCAACAGAGGCATATTCAACACAGCAGCTTTATACACGGTCAACAGCTGTTAGTGTGCTATCGCGAGAGAGGGGAGGTTTAATTTAAGAGGCAAATTAGACTATAGTTTGCAGTACTCGTACCGCAATCACACATTTTTGTCATTGCATTTCTTATCTTTTTACATATCATTAAGCCTAATAGCATAGTTGTATAGATCATATTTGAACGTTTTCGGAAAGCAAGAAAAAACACATTTTTAGCAAGCACATTGGTAAAATTAGGCCAAAAAACGACATAGGCGATTGCTATTAGGCTAACGATATGTAAAAAAACACAACTTTCTCAGAGTTTCGTTTCAGCAGCGTACGACTGGAATGCATGAAACACACTCATCGGCAACACAACAACTGTGTCGGGCCTCACACCTCTTGCCACTTTCACACACACAAATGACCGAGAATTTGAGGACCTGCTAGTCGTCCCCCCCCCCCCACACACCGCCTCCCCCCCCCCCCCCCCCCCCCACACACACACACACACACACACACACGTACACTCGCCTCTCTTGTTCCTCTTGTGCCTTCCCCAAGGCGACCTGACTGGGTAAATACTATGATGATGATGTAAATGATATTTCAGCGAGCCGTCACTGCTGTTAGTTGTATGCTAATGACTCGATGACAAATCAAATATGGCGGCCCATTCTTTTCAATGGAGTCGCGCAGCGCTCACCTGGCGCAAGAAAAGTCAACCGTTTCGAATTGGCTTCCGGGTTACTTCTGCATTATGTAACCTATAGAGGAGTAGTGACTTCCATCGTGCCTCTGTAAATCCCATGATTTCATACTGTGGATTGTGTGACATTTTTTTGTTTCTGGCGGTAAAAAAAAATAAAATAATAATAATGTATTCAGTAGTCGATAGGGGGACACCTACGAAGCAGAAGTGCACCTTTTTTTTTTTTCTTTTTTTTTTTTAATGTTCCTGTTGTAATCTGTAATGAGCAGTTGTGGAATGTATTTTTCTTAAATAAATAAATAAATAAATAAATAAAAAATACAACAACAACAACAACAACAACAACAACAACAACAACAATAGTTGTACGGAAGATAATTACTGTTAAACTGTTTTTTTTGTTTGTTTTTTTAAAGAAAAAAAAAAGAAAAGAAGGAAAAGAAAAAAACAGTGAGTTGAGGAACATTCGCAGCTTAGCCTGACAGGAAAGGAGCCAGAGAGTACAGAAGAACTTTAAGCCTAGACAGGAATCAGGTTGGGTGTATCCTTTATAATGACAATGGTCTGGAAGATAAGCATCAGATTTTGTTTGAAAGTATGGGTGACAATGATAATAACAGATACTAAATTACCCACCTGGGGATAATTGAAAAGAGACAATCTGTGTTTAAATCCAGTCGAGAAAGAGTCCCTTTTTAGTTCTGCTTGTATATCCATAAATATATTCTGCACTTTGAAGTGAATCATGTTTTCATCAAGTTTTATTGGGAACATTGAAAAAAATGGTGAAGTTAACCATTGTGCTGCACAACAACAATAAACAGTATGCTTGATTTTAATAAAAAAAAAAATAAAAAAAAAACGTGGGATGAAATTAACAAGTAAAAGACTCCTAATATAAATTAAAACTGATACGATCCAGTTCCCCTCAAAGTTAGAAGGAATTGGATTTCTACACTACCGGGAGAGGGGGGGAGGGGGGGGGTCAATTTTGAAATATCATTTGAACAAATCCAGGGCAGCTATGCCAGACTGATTTGAATAAATCTTAATTGATTATTTTGTGCGAAAAGACACCCGTCATATACAAATTTGCCTCATTAGAGACTGTTTCTGGTGTGAGAGTGACTCTCTTCTCTCTGAAGAAATCTCCGGACTTGGGTGATCAGGAGGGCTCATGGAGGTCAGACCAGGTTCGACAAGTACACTGGAGCTGACTCATCAAGTGAATCAAAAACAAGCTTACAATGAGACAAGCCCATTATTGATTGTTTGTTGGACGCTTATGTGGACAAGTTTTTTTGTGAATCAGGAGAAAGTATAGCAGCTGCATTCTGGACCAATCAGAGGCATAATTATGCTGACCTTAAATATGCAGCGGTCTGACAAAACAGAAACACCATGAGGAAACTTTAATTGTTCAGCTGAGAAAAACACAAAGCGAAAAAAAACAAAAACAAAAAAAAAGTGAGGGGAACAAAAAAACTAACGAGGCATCCAGAGCTCAGGCAGAAACATAAAATGCCATATGCACACACACACACACACACACACACACACACACACATTCCTTCTTGCATGACCAGATATCTATGGGACTGGAAAAGCAGAGAAAGAAGGTGTGGTGGGGAGCAAGAGAGGTGCAACTATCAGCTTGTCAGGTAATTGTCAGAAAAAGGAGTGAAGAGAGGAAACAGTTGGGAGAGAGAGGCACGCCCATGCCGTGTAGCTTCTCTTCACAAGTATTCCTGAGGCTTACGTCAACCTTCCATCTGCCAGGCACCTTTAAACACACATGTGCATGTGTAGAAACATCAGAGGGTGGTATAAAGTCTGACTGCCAGATGTATTTGCCGCTTGCTTTTTTGGAGTTTGCCCATCTGTTTGTCCATCTGTCCGTCTCCCTCAACCTGCATTTGAGGACGGCAGCCCAAACCTGCGTTTCATGTGCAGGACACTCTCTTATTTAGCAATCCAGCCTAGACTTTGGTCTGGAAAGCCTGCAATTTGAGCATTTCCTCGCTTCAAGAGTTAGGAAATGTCCATGTCCCCTTTTCTGTCTATTTCCTGTCAGTTGACTGGAACTACTGTCTTACATTTGTGAGATTCCAATTGCACCTAGTAGCCGTTTAATAGGTAAGTGTGACCTCCAATTTGAATGAAAGAGTTATTAGTGCAGGTAAGATAAGGTTTACCCACTTATATGTGAAAACAAAGTGAAGCCTATTATTAAGTGTCAGTCATGCAAGGACAAGGTGCACAATGTGTTTAAAGAAGAAGGCAAAATCACCCTGGTACGGTAGCCCGGAATAGACTGAAGTCTGCCATTCAAATATAAACATAACACTAGATTTCTATGATAGTGGAAAGAAAAGGGTTGAAAAGAAAGAATAAGTAGAGTCGTTGCTTTCTCTGGGTTTCAGTCCCCCAATAAATGAAAAGGAAAGAAACTTTAAAAAATGATTAGAACACAAATGTCAAAAATAATGGTGGTTGTGAAGCACTCTGCCCCTACTACCTGCCCCCCGGGTTGTAATGTGACAACTGATGGAATGTATCTTGAGGTGCATATGGAGCTTTACTTCCTGCTTTGTTCAGGGCGACAAACTGGGACGTTGGCGTAAGCTGGCTTTCCTGGTGTCAGCTGTGTGGGGCAGCTTCTCAGTCAAGATGAAGGGAGTAACCAAAGACGCTTCCATCTTGAATCAAGTGGCCACCGGAGGCAATAAACCCATCAGGAGAACATCACAAAACTCTTCAACCTTGGCAAATGAAGGCACCGTAAATAAATGTGGCAATTCCCATTAACCATCGCACAATAAGCATCAAACAAGACGCCCCTATAAAACTTTGATTTGATTACTTCATTTGGAAACCGCCGGGGTGAAATATGATGGCAATTAAAAAGAATTTCAGTTGCCAAACACTGAGAGAAGTCAGTCAAAGTCAGACGCACTTCAACGGCTCTGACCCATTGTCGTGTTTTGCTGTCCAAGCCTGAGTGTGTACAAGCACTCGACACCTGAGGTGTGCTTGTAACGCACTCGGGCTCTCGTCCTGCCGTCCTTCACCTCCTGCTGTCTGAGGGGTCCCACGAGCAGCAACATGTGCACACACGCACAGCATGTCAAGTGTAAGCCTCCAGAGAAAGGCGAGCGAGCGCGCTCTTTTCCGGAGAAACCCCCCAAGAATGAGCCATTTAAAGAGGACGCTACAGTGAACAGAGACAGTGAAGTAGCTCCAAAGAACTGCAGTTGAGTCGAGTTGTTTGTAGAAGAACAAAACATCAGTGGTTTTCTCCACTGGATCCTTTCTTTTCACCTCTTCATGCCGGTAGCAGCCACTTTGGTTGAGCTGTAAAACTGCAGGATTTCCACACAAATCCAGTTTAAAAGATTAAACAGCACTCAGCTGCAGGCTTTGACCTTCATCCATCTTCACCTTCAATATTTAAAAAAAAAACTGACCCCACGCTGCAGGCCTTCAGCTGACAGGACCACAAGGAATTCTCTCCACTTCTCTGGATGACCAGTCCAGGCCTGTTTACCAGTGTCGCTCTTTTCACACACACACACACACACAGCGGCGATAATTCAGTGGAGTTCCTGTGGGAAGAGAAGCCCCCAGCTTCTTCTGAAGACTCTACTGCTGCAGCTGCTCACCGTGCTGCGCCGAGGCAGAAGCGCACAACACAGAGGGGCAACAACAGGCAAATCACGGACAAACTCAGACTTTCTGGACACCAGATGTACGCCTGTGTGGGGTTTTTGTTGTTTTTTTTTCTTTTACAAACGTGTACACAAAGACAAAGTTGAACGCTTTTAGTGCACACGAGTGGTTGCGTGTGAATCAGCCTATCATTAACCCAGTAATGGTGCAGAATGCAACAACGTGCCTATCACTGAGCCTCCTGCACTGCACTGCACTGAACACAACGGACACCAACACACACACACACACACACACATACACACACACACACGGTCAGACAGACAACACGCCATGGCTCCAGTCCCCCACAGAGGATTTGCCCCAGGAGCCTTTTTTGCCATTGCAGTCTTATTACACAATTGTGTAGCAGATCTAACCTGGCTCTCCTCAGAAAGGGGAACATTAACAGAGGCAGATTAAAAGGCAAACAGAGCGCAGGAAGACTTGAAGAGGGGGGGGGGGAAGGGCTTGAGATGGGAGAAGAGAATGGAGGCACCACATGGTTTCTTCCCTCGCAGTTCAGCTGGCTATGATAAAAAAAAAAACACACACTCTCCCGCTGCTCGACACACATATACACACATTGGACTGTGTACATAGCGCGCGCACAAACACACACAAATGAGCGCGTGCGTGTGTGTGTGAATTATAAGTTGTGTGAGGAAACACCAACCAAATGAGAGGCTCTTCCTGGGTTTTTACAGGGATGTGGAAAACCACCTTGCCATTATAATCTTGCTTTCTCCCACTTGTACACCACCGCAAGAATTCAATGTACATTCCGTCAAAATGGCTGTTCCGCTCAAACGCACATCAAAGGCAGCGTCAATGTTTTGAAGCCACGAGCCTCCAAACTTCCTCAACACGACGACACATTGTTATTTGTGGCTCTGGCCGTCATCATCATCATCATCGTTTGGCATCACATCATACAGACGCCTGAGTTTTAGGGAAAGCTGTACATGAGGTACAGTAATGCAGTGTTTGCACAGACTGGACACATATGTGAGTGTGTGTGTGTGTGTGTGTGTGTGTGTGTGTGTGTGTGTGTGTGTGTGTGTGTGTGTGTGTGTGTGGTTCTTCGATGCATGTTGATGGTTGATACTGCGAGTGCAACACAAATATTATAATGTGTGTCTTGTCCCCATGGTTTGCATGAAGTTGTGTGTATAAATACAGTGTGTTGTGTTTTTTTTTAATACTTATTATTTGTTCAGGATACCTGTATTGTGAGTCAGTAAAAATAGATATAATATATAAATGAAATATGCAAAACCAAACATATAAGTGGCTTATTTCTAGTTCTTTCCACAACCCTAACCCTAACCCCACAAGGCTTGCGTACTGGACACCTGCTGCACCTACACAAATAAAAATAACTTAATACTAAAGCAGCAGCATTTGTCTCCTGTGTAGCGTAAAGGAAACAGACGAAGCCAAACAACTCTGAGGGCTCATGATCAGAGGGCAATGTTATTCCCCTGTTTGGAGAATTCAGTCAGAGAACAACCAACATTCAACTTCTCCCTGCTTTCATTCATTTTTGATACTTTCTGACTCTGTTTGGTCAACATTGCTAGCAATCTATTTCAGTGCTTGAGTAAATGCTTTCTTTTGAGGAGCACAGTCAACAAAGCAGCTTTGTTGAAAGAGTTCACCTGCATTATTAGTGCGCCTCCTGGAACTGCAGCTGTTTTGGTGGAAATTCAACATTTATGCATCTATCATTTAACCTGTTTCATGCTCTGTGATTTTACTGATCAGTATGATTTTGCCCTTAATGACATGTCTTTATATTTCCAAAAGGCATGAGACAAACCATTGAGACAGACAGATGATCACTTGTGTTTGATGTAAAAGAAAAGGTCTTGTTTCTTGTAAATAAAACTATGATTTTTTTAAAATAAATAAAAAATTAAACAGAAATTGTCACTAGAGGTGAAAAATATTCACACTTATCCAGTTTGTAAGATAATAAGAGAAGTATCCAACACCTGGATACTGTCAGAAAGGGCTTCACAGCTGTTTAGAGCTGAAACTGAAATTTGGTTCATGGAAAGAAAAAGCCATGTTTATGATTTAAACAAGGTGGGAGTTGATCCACCAAACAATTTTTAAAACAGAAAAGATTATTATGATCCTTTGGTGCAATCCAGAAAAATCCATTCCTCTTCTCGTGGCCAACTTGCTGTGAGACCCATGGCAGAATTTAGCAACACAAACACTGCTGTAATTTTGCAAATTTCCCCAAAGTGGGATAAATAAAGGTCTTCTTCTTCTTCTTCTTCTTCTTCTTCTTCTTCTTCTTCTTCTTCTTCTTCTTCAAAGACTGAATTTTACATGTAATTGCATTTTGGCTGTTCTTGCTCACTCTCTCTTTCAAAAATAAATAAATTTTGAGGCCAACATAGGTTATGTTGTGGGAGTTGAACAGAAAAATAGTTTCATTTTGTCAAGAAAAACAGTATTATATAGTAGTATTAATATAGTATAAAAATCTGATGAGTGGAGTTAGTCAACTGTGTTAAAGAATCTGGGATCACATTCTGGGTAGATGCACCGTTCGGACTTCGGAAGTGAGTTCTTCACCTACCTTTTATCAGCCATTGAAAAGGAGGCGGGACACTTTTTGTTTGCATTACCGGGTTTGCGGGTTGGAATCTGCTGAGGCATCATTAAACTAGAAGTAACCACGCCCAACGCCCGACCACTAAAGGTTTAATCGTTAAGCAAAGCCCGAATCAAATCAGGAAAAACCTTTAAAAAAAACTTGGACGTAAATCACGGAAGTCAGATGTCAGAAGTAAAATATGATTTCCGCACTGAAGCACATGTGGCAGAGAAGCACCGCTGCAGAGCTCTTAGTGTCCAGGTGGTTCCCATTTGTCAAATAAAAAACACTTGTTTAAAATTTCTATTTTAAGTGTGGCCATGACTTAGACTTTGCACCTGCAATTTAACAAAGTAAAAGACAAAAGTAGGATGCTCACTTCTTGTTGCTGAGAACAGACAACAAAGTCTAAGGCAAATATATGAAGACTCTATTGTGCAATGGCCAATTAATTTTGGCCATTGCACAACAGTATCCTATCTTTCTTGCAGCAACGATGTTTCCACTGTTTTTAGAGAGCGTTGAAACTGGTGGAATTATAATGAACTCTGCTCAAATACTCAAATGCTTTGTTAAAATCGGCTTGACGGTTACCTGAAACCACAAGCTCCATGCTGACAGTGACCCAGGTAGGACAGTACATAACCTGAGGCAAGACCGTGGCGTGTTTGACCGCAACCTGACCATGCAGCCCGGACAACTATCATCATAATTCATACGCAGATTGCCAGTAGCCAGGTATGTGACCTCATTTGACACCAGCCAAAACTCAAAAGTTTATCATTGCGTTGTTGTTTTTTTTAACCTAAGCAACTCATTTCAGAAGAATGCCTTCTACGCTCACCAGGTGTGAGATGCTACAGGGTTCACACACTCTGCCCTGACCTCATGTGATCCATGCTGACCCTGGAGGTCCACAGGCCACATTAGTCACATTGGTAATGACCTTCACAGAAAGAGGTGAAGGAATACCCAAAGTTCTGTCTTCCTTACAGCTCAATGCATAATTCAGGAATGATTTCTTCTTTTTTTTAAATAAAACATGTTGCAGACGAGCAAGTAGGGCCAATATGACTTCATCTTCACTGAGGTTTGGGTGGTTTATTGGAACAAAAAAATGTATACTTTAGGCCTTTTCAACATTTTCTCAGACTTCACATGGAGACAACATATGAGCACCTCAGCAAGTCACTTTCATTGATGCTGGGTAGCAGAGTCAGTTAAAAGTCAATCAAAAGCTGCATTAGAACAAGGAAGTTGCAGATCCATTGAATTAATAATGAAGGATATACAGAATGTTGGGTTCAGCGGTTGCTGCTTTTTTTTCACTTAGAGGTGATATTATTATACTACAAGCACAGTAGATTGCATAATACTGTGAAAAATTTCTAATTTGTAAAAAAAAAAAAAAAACTACTTTAAAATAACAAATTAATTTTGGAAAATGTTTAATGTAGTGCCAGTGAGTTTTATCCTTCAGTGGTTAGGAAACACTACTTGACAAAAGATACCAAACTTGCATCAACAGTAGGGGGTCCCGAGCTGAGTCGAACTGATACGACCCGACCAGAGCCAAGTAGGTGCTGGTGAAAACACGCTCTGCGTTTCAAAGGCAGCTTTGACTGCTGGGAAAATAGAACCGGGGGGCAGGTGAAGTAAAACACGAGGATGAGGCTGAGCAAGAATGAAGAGATGAAACGGACAGCAGGTGAAAACTTGTAGAGTACGAAAAGTCACACGCACACTTAACACAGCACATTCAAATCACATGAAGATTAGAGGAATGTCTGGCTGCAGCTTACCCACTAGATGTTGTCCTCTTATATAGAGGACATACAGGGGGCAAAACTTTCTTTGACCCCAATCTTGAGTGTCAAACTTGACTTGCTTACTTTACCTTCCATAAATGATCATTTGTCACTGTCGTATGGCTTCAGGCTACTTGCATTTACTGAGAAAGATGTTGGCCAATGACACAAATGCACATGTGTCACTCATCACTAGATTTGATTTTGCATACAGGTAAAAGTGCAAATCTGGATTTAGAATTTAAAATCCACGTTCTTGCCTCAGGCAATCCAAGCTACTGTTTGATTAGAATTACATTCATACGTCTCTCCACGAGCCAAAGGGTGACTCCTGCACCACCCAGATCAAACATGTTGGAGGCTCTGAATTAGGCAGGTGTCGTTTCGAGCATTTCAAGTCATGACTGGCAAAGGGCAGCCTGGTTGGCATGAAAATTAATCACCACCGTCAGACTGCACCTTCAATTTAATGATTACTCTCTCACAAATTGATGACCTGATGAACCGGGCCATCTCCTTTACAGTGCTTGCAGTGCAGGACTTTAACCAAGCATTCCCATCGCAGCCCAGGCACGGCTCCCCTTCGTTCGTCTCAATCTGTTCTATATTAACGCAGCTGCACCGGCTAAATCTCCCATATGTTGCTGTATGAGAGCACAAAGTAATGCAGCTGGTATGACAGAACAAGTCCAGGCATATAGGTCTATGCTCTTCCCAGTCTATGGCAAATGTGAGAGGAAAAAAAAAAAAAAGTGAGAGAAAAAAGTGGCGCTCACGGCGCCCCAGAACAAAGCAGATGGGATCAACAGGCTTTGGGGCTGCAGGACCTGCTGGAAGCAACATCCTGTTTACCTGGACGAAACAACAACAGTGGGTACATGGTTGTCAGAGGTATTTTTCTCAACAATTGACCCAATCCTGTTCACACACGTGGACGGAAAGTTTAATGCACAAGCCCGTAGTGTGTGGAAGAAAAGACTGAGTGGTATTGAATCCTTATGACTGGCATCAAGAGTTGGTGCCCCCAATGAGGATCTGGAGAAAACGAGTGATCGTGCCAGTTTTTGCAGGATCCACGATGAGTCCATGCAGCTCGAACATGAGAGATAAACTGAGTTGGGACGGTTTTTTTTTTTGTTTGTTTGTTTTTAAAACTTGCCCAAGTGTGATGAGCCTACCTGCCCTCGAGGTGTGACAGAGCGCGACGAGCAGCAGCCACGTCTGCACCGCGGAGGTCCATCCGTTCTTCATGGTGCGTTCAAGGTACGGCCAATTAAAATCCCCTGGTGGCGCCCGGGGAGCTCCGCGGGACACCTGCGCTCAGTTTAGACTGACTCTGCTGCGGCTGCCTCCGTCCGTCCGTCCGTCCGTCCCTTCCAGCGCGCACCCTCCACCAGCAGTGCAGGTCAGGCGCGCACATGCACGGACGCGGGCTCGATTGAGAGGCGCTTGAAAGCGATCTTCAGCACCACAGCGCGGTCTCCTGCGGCTCGGGCGGATGCAATCAGGAGAGCGAGGGGGGGTGAGGGAGAAGTCTTGGAAGGTGCTCTCTCTCTCTCTCTCTCTCTCTCTCTCTCTCTCTCTCTCTCTCTCTCTCTCTCCCACCACCACCCACCCAGCTCTCTCTCCTCCGGGGCCACCCCTCCCACCCGGGAGCCTCCAGGATGGGATCCCGTCATCAGCATCATCTCTCGCTGAGCGATTTAACTGGCAACGGCCGTGCGTGTTGCGTGTATACGGACGCGCACGGCCAGTACGCGCTTTCTGGAAACGTGTGCGGTGCAATTTTACAGCGAGGAGGGAAACTACTATCAGATTATGTTTATTGTTTTCTTTCTTTCTTTCTTTCTTTCTTTCTTTCTTTCTTTCTTTCAGTCCGTGTGGAACACATCAAAAAAAAAAAAAAAAAAAAAAGAGCTGACGGGGGAGCTCCCACTCTCTATTTCTTCTCCTTCTTCTCCACAGCGGCGTGCTAGGACAGGACACAGCTGCTGCCCAACTAATAAAAATATGCCGCTACAGATTCCAAATTCCACTACGTGTCTGTCTTCGCCCACTCCTCTCTTACGCACGCGTGCGCGCACACAGAAAAAGAAGAGAGGGAAAGAGAGAGAGAGAGAGAGAGAAAGAGAGAGAGAGAGAGAGAGAGAGAGAGAGAGAGAGAGAGAGAGAGAGAGATACAAATCTACAACCATGCTTCTCAGACAACAAGACAATTGCCTCCCAGACTCGAACAGATTGATTATGTCTTTGCCTAGTGTTGATGCGCAACAGCTGCTGTGGAAGAAGCGTCTGAAAGTCGGATGAAAGAGGACTCTAGTTGTTTTGTCTTCCCCTGAGAGGTTTATAGACTGACGGAGTCGCAGGGAGCCCAGCACGTATGCATGCACACACATGCATGCGTGCAACTTGAATACCTATAAGCTCACCTGCACTTCACCTTCATATTTGAGAGTTCTTTTTCTGCTGTGTATTGAGCGAGATCGCATCAGGAACAATTTAAAGTTATCATTGAAAATGTCTTCTTTTTTTTTTCCTCCTGTGGGGAAGATATGTGTGTGTTAAAAATGTTTACAAGGGCTTAGAAACAAATGTTTTTGATATAAATGCTTGTGTACATTAGTAGTTCATTACTGTTCTTTTACAAGCAACTACTCCTTGCGCTACATGTTTGTCTTTATTTCTAACAAAGTAAGCACTTCATGTTAATGTTTGGTTCTCGCTGTATGACGTTGACCTCTGTGAAAGCGCGACAGTCACAAATTCAGATGTATAATAAATACACACAAACAACATTGAATTATAATTTATCACCAAATCGACCACTAGCTGGTGCCATATCGTAGAGTTGCTGCTTGTCTCCTCCTCAAAACCACGCGCTCTCTCGTCTGCACCGAATCGCGCGCGCGAAAAGCGTGGAGCTCTATTCAAGTTTCATCACTGCCTTGCTTGCTGACATGCAGGCCGGACCGCGAGCCAGTGGACTTAATCTCCGTTGCGCTCTGTCCATGTGACCCCGTGTCTCTGCCTCTCTATGATCCTCTTAGACTGGCTCTCACTTTATCCTGCACAGTGCACACTGACGGCAGAGCGGACAGGAGAGGGAGAGGAGAGGAGAGGAGAGGAGGCGGTGAAACATGGCAGGTCCCGGGCAGAAAGTGGTGCTGATCACCGGCTGCTCCTCCGGAATCGGCCTGAGGATGGCCGTCATGCTGGCCCAGGATGAGCAGCAGCGCTACCACGGTGAGTACACCCGTGTGTGTGTGTGTGTGTGTGTGTGTGTGTGTGTGTGTGTGTGTGTGTGTGTGTGTGTGTGTGTGTACAGAAGATAATTATGACATAATTATGCCAAAACATGATTGATTGGAACTTTATTATATTGGCCACTGAAGTTTGTTCATAAACCATAAGCATCCCAGATGGTTTACTCCTCCTCCTCCTCCTCCTGCTCCTCCTCCTCCTCCTTCGCACCCAACATGATTACATCATGTGTTCCCATAAGAGCATTATGCCACTCTCTGTGTGAATTCATCACACAGCAGATGTAGCATCAGTGTCTTTTTTTTTATTTTTTTATGTCAGCTCCCATTTAAACAGAAAATTAAAATCATGATACTGTATATACTTCTTAGGTTTTTCATAGGATCGTATTTTGTAAATGCAATCCTATGTCATTGTTATTTGTGTTTTTCTTCTCTATTGCCTAACGGGAGCAAGAATCGTGAATAGATATAAAAACAAATGCATTCCCTCAGTAGCTGGAATTTAAAAAAAAAAAAAAACGAAAAATAAAAAACACCTACACATCTCTGATCCCCACATGAACTCCTCACATGTGAGCGGCCGCAGACAATAATTCAAGCCAAACTGCAGCTTGTCCAGATTACTGGCTGGCTGACTGAGCTCCATTGTGGATGATGGCAGGTGACGGCTATTTCTGGGGTGGGCAGGTGGTGCTTGCTGTAACTGCTCTATTCACAGCCAAAGACCTTCTATATTTGGACAACCTTAATACTTCTTTACTACAATTTGGCCGTCTTGTCTTCTGTTGTTTGGTTTTTAAATCGCCCCTTTTGCAACCTGCTGTATGTTATTCAACATCTTGGGGATGATCTTGTTACATCTTCTTTTTTTCATGATCTCTTGATACAGTTTGCGAGAGTAGCTTCATTAAAAAGTATCCATACGGCCACAAACATAAATACAATTCGTTGGAATTTTATATGAAGGACTAACACAAAGTGGCACACGGTTTAAGTAGAAATACAAGTACACATAATCTTAATTTCATTTTTTACAAATAAAAAACTGATGTGCCCTGCGATGAACTGGCGACTTGTCCAGGGTGTCACCCTGCCTTCGCCCTATGACAGCTGGGATAGGCTCCAGCAGACCCCCGTGACCCTGACCTCGGGACTAAGCGGGTATGGAAAATGAATGAATGAATGAAAAAACTGATGTGGTGAGCAAAACCATTCAGCCTCCTTTTCGCAGAGTGCAAACAATTTCCTCCAGAAGATTGCCTGATGATTGCTGATCAGGTGCTGACTTGATCACTAAACACAGACGGTTTTGCAAAATAATTGGATTTGACTCTCTAATGCAAATGTATTCATTTATTATTTATAACCTGGTTTGCCTTTTCAGGATGCCAAATTCCTCATGACTGCATAGAACAGCAGCCACAGGGCACACTTGAGAGGAAATGACAGGGGTTGTAATTACACACAGGCTGGTTAGCAAACAGCCTTGATGAAAAGCATAATGCCTGCAAAATGACGGGAAAACTACATTTGTGGTTGGTGGAAATTGCTGTGAAGTCTCTACTTGTTCCATCTAACGATAGCAGTGGAACAAAAACAGTGCAATAGAGTTAATATTTATGACAAAGAATATTGTTGTTGTTTTAGCTTGTTTTATTGTTTGGTCAAGGACCGAAGACGTACTTGCCTGCAATTTAGACAACAACAAAGTCGGTACTAGCAACCTCAGATGTGACAGATGTGTTTTTTATGTTTAAGTTTTATTTTTTTTTCGGTATCACAGCACACATCACCCCACTATTCACAAAACTATTCTACCTGAAGGCATAAATGGCATCTTATTGTGGCGGGAGGTGGATAAAAAGGGATGGGGAGAGAGAAAGAAGAAATAGGTCTTGATGTTAATATGTTAGGTGGGACAATAAAGTCTGATCATGTCTATACCTGTGATATCAAAAGCAAGATACAAAGAAAAAAACACTGACATACAAACATAAGAAAATTGGGTGATTTCTTTCTTGCAGTCTTTATCTTCATACACACAGTGTCATCTACATAATGAGGAGAGCTCACCAAATCCGTCTCTCTTCACCCGCATCTGTTTACAGTTATAGCAACAATGCGTGATCTGAAGCGTAAAGATAAGCTGGTGGAAGCTGCTGGTGATGCGTATGGGAAAACTCTCTCTCTGGCTGTCCTGGACGTCTGCAACGATGAATCGGTCAAACAGTGTATCAACGGAATCAAGGACCGACATGTGGATGTCCTCGGTGGGTAAAATGCATCCTCACAATGCCGCACTGAATTGCTAGTCTGTCTTTTTTTCTTATGTACAATCTTATTTTCTTCCTCCTGTGACCAGTCAACAATGCGGGTATCGGCCTGGTGGGTCCACTGGAGAGCATCCCCATTGAAGAGATGAAGAACGTGTTTGAGACCAACTTCTTTGGGGTGATCCGCATGATCAAGGAGGTCATGCCCGACATGAAGAAACGGAAGGGAGGACACATCATTGTGGTCAGCAGTGTGATGGGACTGCAAGGTGAGCAGGAACTGGTGTGCTCAGGGCGAGTGAGAGGAGGCGAGTTTGGCACGTGGTCAAACTACAGGCCTGTCACACTGTGCTTGACGAATGACTGAGGTAATGACTGTGCAGGGGAGGAGTGGGTGGACAAGGGAATGAAGAGTTAAAGTGGTAATTGAGGTCATTGGGTGCGTGTGCAGAAAGCAGCGCGGGTAAACAGGCACTCTGCTGAACTCTGTCTTCACCTGATAGGTGTGGTGTTTAACGACGTCTACGCGGCTTCCAAGTTTGCCATGGAGGGCTTCTGTGAGAGTTTGGCTGTGCAGCTCCTCAAGTTCAACGTCACGTAAGTGCCAATTGAGAAACTTTGCTCGTTTGTTTTCGCATTGACATTTACATAGATCTGTGGTGCTAAACTGAAATACTGCACTATATTATATGCTTTGCATTTCAATCTAGTAAGTGATTCGAAGACATTAGATTAGATTATCTTCGGCATATCTTCACTTGGCTCCATTGCTGGAAGTAACTGTGCTTTTGTTGTAAAATGTTAGATGGTAAAGCTACTGTAAAGCAATCCTAGGCAGTACAGGGCTCAACGGTAATGGCAGGCTGTCCACCTGATTCGAGTTAGTTCCACCAAGTGCCACAGTAAACTGGAGAAAGTCATTTATTTGCATGATGTGGCAAAAGGTCCATAGCAGTTATACCTGGTCCTGAAATATATAGCATATATTAACATTTTTGGTTTTACTCTATAATAAGCACGTATGATGTCCTTTTTCCAAATAATTACCATTATATTGTGTATGTCAAATTTATATTTAAAAAAATGGTGAGGTGGTTGTTAAATTTGGTTGATTTTCACAAAATTCATATTCCCTCTTTATTCCACACACATTGCACACAGGCTGTCGCTGATTGAGCCGGGCCCTGTGCACACAGAATTTGAAGCCAAGATGATTGAGGATGTGAAAAAGAAGGAGTATCCTGGAACTGATCCCGACACACTGCATTACTTCAAAAATGTGTACCTTCCGTCCTCTGTTGATATCTTTGAGACACTGGGACAGAGGCCCGACGACGTTGCCAGAGTAAGTCGACGCTTTTGACACTTTGATGCTTTGATTCTAGTCTGTTGATATCCGTGTCCTTACTCTTTTTTTTTTCTTTTTTTTTTTACAGTGTACCAAGAAGGTGATTGAAGCGAGCAGGCCACGCTTCCGAAATCTGACCAACCCAATGTACACGCCCATCGTAGCGCTGAAGTATGCTGATGAGACCGGAGGCCTGTCTGTCCATGCCTTCTACCACATGCTCTTCAACCTGGGCCCTCTCATGCATGTCAGCATGACTGCCATGAAATATCTCACCTGTGGATGTCTGAGGAGCAGGACTGTTTCACCAAACTAGAGCCCCAATGGAATTTGTCCCGTACACACACACACACACACACACACACACACACACACACACACACACACACACACACAAGAACAGTGCAAGTAATTTGAGTGTACAGACTCACTACCAGGGCTCGAGCTGTCAGAGTAACACATTATTATGAAAACAACTTTAAACAGCGGGTATTTTTTGTAACCTGTCATCATTTCTTGCTTTATGGAGCCAGTATCTTTGTAATTAAATAAAATTTTATCGCCGCCTCTGTGCAGAAGTATGTAGTGTACAAATGTATATTGTGAGTGTGAGGTTCTACAGATTTAGATATTCCAGTGCCAAATGAGCAGATTTATTATTTTATGTGAAGCAGACAAATTTCAGTTTTCAGAAATTCTACGTGAACTAACACAGTCCTAACAGGGTCCTCTGGATGGACTACTGGTAGCCTCGGTATGGTCATATTTGTTGTGTATTGAAGCAACACTTTTGCATGGAAAATATTACATAAAGCTGGTCATGTTTGTGCTTTGAGTATTATGTGTATAATTTCCCACATATAGTCATTGTAGAATTAAGTGTTTCTTTCGCACTTTAGTGTTTGCAGTTTATTTTGACCAATTGATGTATTTGCAACTTTAATTATCAAATAAAATGCACTTAAAGGATCTACTTCCAAGGTTCAATGAAGTTAAAAATCAATTTAATTTGCAGTTGGTTGCATCATTTTTCTCCCCAACAACAACGATTTCACTTTTGTCCCAGTGTATCTTGGGGGAGGCCACAGCAAAAGACCTTTCAGGTACATTAGCTGATGTTTTGACATCTTCTTGGGCCTTCAGCAAAACAACACCATCATCAGCGTAGGCAGATAAAAACATACTGTAATTATTAAAGCTTGGTAAATAGGCAGAACTTTTCATCACCTCCACTATGCCCAAGGTGTTTTACAAAGGCTCATCCACTCACACATCCGTCCAAACTTGCCACTGCTCTACTCCACAAGTCACAAAGCTTTGTGAGGACATTAACTGACTAATTAGGCAGGAATTCAGCACCAATCTATTTCAGTGTGGCTGTTTTGTATACAATTGTTGTTTTTGTTGCCCTTCTGGTGCTGATTAAGTTTAAAGACTCAATTTTAAATTATTCATGTCAGGTCAGACGTTAAAACCTACACTAAAACTTCGCAGTGTGCAGACACGCCGCACACACTCCCTACGGACACCGTCCATCGATGTGATCGAGTTATCGCTGTTCCACTGCTTACGCCTGTTTGGGGGGACTCGCGGGAAATTGAAAGTAAATCAAATCCCGCT
Source organism: Nelusetta ayraudi (assembly GCF_046127955.1). Taxonomy (NCBI): domain Eukaryota; kingdom Metazoa; phylum Chordata; class Actinopteri; order Tetraodontiformes; family Monacanthidae; genus Nelusetta; species Nelusetta ayraudi. The sequence continues at coordinate 1,418,112 of NW_027466056.1, read as the reverse complement.
GCATCGAACTTCAAAACAAACTCACAGCCATGCAACTTTACGCGTACGGGTAACTTTTTACGTTTCTGGCAAGATGTCGTTTGAAGTAGTTAGGCTTGTGTTTCGTCTGACATTAAAACGCGTTCGGTGTTTAACGCTTAGACGTTGAAGTTGGTTTGAAATCCGCCGCAGTTTGTTTCAAGCTAAGGCTAACGACCCTAGATACATAATGCTACACCCCAAAGGAAATAACACGCAACGTAATGCGCTGTACTATGTATCGTATCACTCGATTTAGTATTTGATTTTGTGGTGTGTGTTTTTCCATCAAAATTCTTAGGTCGAGGCAGCATGATGGATAACACTGTGGGCGATACCTTGCATTGTGAGGAGCAACTCAAGACGACGTTACAGTATGATGACAAGGAGAAGGTACTGAACGTTTGGAACGTGTTGTTTTTATTTTTATGTTATTTTTTATTTTTAATAACAAACTGCTACAACCAACCGTAATCTGTCTAACGGTTTGACATTCTACTCAGCTTCGTCAAAAGTTGTTACTATTACAACGAGAGTACGTCAGGACAGCGCAGAGGTTGCAGGTAAGCAGATAGTCTGCAGTTGTACTTGTTGTTGTTGTTCCCAGTTGGATGAGGTTCACAATTACTCACACATCTGATGACTCTTGTAGCGGGCTGAGCGGTCAGACGGTGTCCGGAAACCTGTGACCAGCAATGCAAAAGCACCTCTTCCTGCTCCACAACGAGAAAAAGGGGAACGAGAGGTCACCAAACCTTCGCTAATACTGCCCATCACCAATGGCAAAGCCACAGGCGGGTATCAGGACAGAGGACAAAGTGAAGGTGAGTCAATCAATGGAGTTGAGGAAGTTGAATTGATGACAAATGGTGGTTACAAAGAGTCCATTTCCGTGTTGTTACGCTCTTAATGCACAATGCTGAAGTTGTAAATGACCTGTGTATAGTTTTTCTATCTCACATGATTAATAATCTAATTTGTTATTAAACATATCAGTCACATATGTAAGAGTAGTTCTGTCTGTAAGGTAAGCACCTCAAAGAAATTTTATTATTTAATTAATAGTAGTAGTATTGGTATTGGCAAACAAAAACAAAACACAACCCTTTAAAATCATCGTTGCACTGCACTTACTGTATAAAGCGCTTCCCAACACCTTCATGGTACAAAGCCTCTCATTGACCCACTTGCACATCAATATACAATGCTGATTGGTATTCTATAAATGGAATAAGATATTTTTTATTCAAAATTTACCGCACTTCTACTTTTATAGTTTATGGTTTTGATGTCCTCACGAAAGACACAAATATTGTGTCTGACTTGCAGGCACTCTTTCTGTCACCCATATGAGAGCACGCATGCAGATTATCTCAGGATGCCCAGACAGTGACACGACTGATCTGCTGTCGTCGTATTTTTTTCTATTTTAAAACAATGTAATTCAAATGTATTTGACGGTGATCTCGTTCTTGCCACGTTGTTCAGATATTGTCAAGTCTGGCAACAGCCACTCCATCAGACCCCTGCTGCCCTCGGATGCTGCACACACTACTGACCCCATCCATGACCCAGCGGGAAGGAACAGACCCAGCCCCGCCTCGCAGTTCCGGTCCAGACTCAGCCGCCAGCGCTCGGGGACGAGGAGGGTCGATTCTGTCGAGAGCAACGACAGCAGTACACTGAAGCAAACAACAGCCGCTGCTCTGACTGAAGCCCCCGAAAGACCACCTGCGACAGACGCCAGTCAAAGTCAAGAGCTGTATTCTGGTACCGATGGTGACTCTCCCTCGCTGCTGCTTCCACACTGGAACACTGTACAAAATAAGAAGGGATGCGTAGAAAACAAGAAGATAGATGGCGAATCAGAGCAAAGAGAAAAGGGAACCGGATTAGAGAAAAAAAAAGAACCAGAATATTTGCTGCTAACGCCTCAGAACGCTGAGATACACAACGCAGGAAGACACACAAGTAAGGATAACGCACAGGTGGCAGATGGACGTCCGTGTGAAGTCGGCATTAATACTGAACCAACTGCGGAAGAGCGGGGGAAATGTGAAGACAGTCAAGAGAGCGCCGTTGGAAACAAAGGAGATGGAAGTGAAATGGTTGCGAAGGGTGAGGAGGTGAAAGGCTCGGGCCTCTGGGACTCCTGCACCCTGGTGGAGGGGCTGCTCTTCCCCGCAGAGTACTACGTTCGCACCACCCGACGCATGACGTCGTCGCAGAGTCAGCCTGACATGCAGGCCGTCATCCTGAGCCAGCTCAACATCGGCAGACACCAGAGGAGCCGAGGCCGCGCTCGAAGACCAGGCGGCCGCAAAGACGTGAGCAAGACACAGAGCGGCTCCTCGCCCGCCGCTACCGCTCAGTCCGCATCCGTGAGCCCCCGCGTGGAGTCCCAGGACTCCAGCGCTGCAGCCGGGCTCCGCAGCCTGACCTCCAGCGACGGTTCAGATCACCTGCACTCCAGGACGGGTGCTGGTTCCTCTCCACCAGCCCCGGCTGCTCGTCCAGCGCGGGGCAGGCGGCGCAGGAGAGGGCGGCCCAGAGGCAGGAGAGCCGCTCAGGGTGACGGCGCTGCAGAAACCCGTCAGCAGGGCGGTGAACCCAGCAGCGGCTGCTCGCTCCCAGTCTCTCCATCCAGCCAGGGAGCTGGTGAGTCAAAGCCGCCTCCTGCTGTGGACTCACAGCCTGCGGTGACTGGCACCGACCACTCAGTGCTGTCTAGCGCCACCTCTGGACACAGACTCTATCCCATCTTTCTGACGGGCAGCGCCAAGACGGGTGGATCTCCACACATCAAACCATGTAAGAATTTTCATTTAAGAGACTGATCAGCTTGAAATGACGCTATGAGTTTATGTAGATACAGCAGCTGTATTTGTGCTTATACATTCAAATGCCCTCACTGACTAAATAGTTTTTAGATAGTTTTTAAATAGAATTTATTATGGGATAGCCCCTTGAGATGCGCCGTCTCATTTTCAAGGGGGTCCCAGGACATCAGAAAACATACACAACATTACAATATACACAGGTATTAGCCGAAAAATGAGAATATCCAGTAAAAGTTGTTTTATTTTGGTAATTTAACGTCAAAGATGAAAGCAACACATTTTATTGAGCCATTCCACGCAAATTGACGTCTCAAGCAGTTCCTTGTTGTAACTTTGCTGATTAAGATTTTCAGCTTATTAAAACCACAAACACACAAACTGAGAAAATTAGAATACTGTGAAAAGCTTCAGTTTTGTAGCTTCAAAGAGTCCAAAGAATCCAAAACACCTGCAAAAGGGTGCTGAGTCTTTTAAAAAGTCTGTCTTGGGTTGTTGGCTCAGAAGAGTTCACACATGGGCAAACACAACATGAGATTCTCATTTGCTGGGTAGTACTGTGTATACATAACATAATAAATACACACATCTTGCTCCATCCTCACACACACAACCCCTCCCCTCATAAATCTAGCATACAGAATATACGCATTGAATGATAGGAACAATGAGGTTAACAGAAAAATAAGGTTAAAAAACAAAACAAAAAACAAAATTAATTTAGAAACATAAGCAGTTGGTTTTAAGATGAGAGTAAAGTGAGCTTTTCAAACAATGAAAAGATGTAAAAATAGAGGGAGGTCATTCAAATCTGATGGAGCCTTATAATGCTGGATTGGATTAAAATAATGATCATTACAGACAGAATCTGTCTGTCTGTCTGTCTGTCTGTCGAGTCAACCAAAATAATGTGAAGTCATATCAGGAAAAGGAAAAACTTGCGTAAATATTTTAAGACTACATTTATTCAGACATCAGGAGAGTTGCATTTGGCCTCGACAATCACAAGAGGTGCTCACAGTGGGAGCCCGAGTTCGTACAGCAGCACAATTTCTTGTTCAAACACATGACAAAACTACACTCTGGGGCTTTCTTTCGTGCAGACAGACAATAGCTTCAACTGATGTTGCCTGCTTGACACAAAAGAAAACCAAGAGTGCACCTGGCAACCAAGACAGAATGAACATTGACGAAACTCTCTTGCAAGGTGCTGCTACCTACTGGAGAGAAATCATTGTGATTGAAATGGTCTTTTGCTTTTGGTCCCGCAGTCCAAAGCGACTCGCGGTCGCTCCTCCTGCCGTCCTCGCCGCCTTCCCAGACTCCCCTGCTTCCTCGGCCCTCCCTGCCCTGGAGCTCCACGCTCAACTGGGATGTCCCGCAGGATTTCCACCTCCCCGACGAGCAGTTTGCCTCCCTCAAGTTGCACAAGCTGCGGCAGGTGGCTGTGGACAGAGGACCGGAGCGCTTCTCCTCGCCGTCCTACAACACGCGCAGGAGCCTCCGGCAGTACGAGTCCTGCTGCAGCGAGCCGCCGTCTCCGCTCTCCCTGCCGTTCAGCCTCACGCCCACCGTCTCGCACTCAGCCGGTCCCGCCGGAGCAACACGGACCCCCGCGCGCCGCCCAGGCCCTCCGACCTCAGCGGTTTCGGGCCCGGTGGGCAGCCAGACGGCAAGCAGGAAGTCCTCGGGTCCAGGAGAGCCGCCCGCTTCTACCAGATTCGGGGCTGAAGATCTTCTTCCAGATTGTCCTCTCGTCCCTGAGGATCAGTGTGAGGGCCGAGACACTGGGAGAACCTCTGAGTTTACCACACACGCAGCCGCTGAGCAGCAGAGAGGGTTTGTCACGGGCCACTCGAGTGAAGTGGAAATAAAAGCAGGTTTCTCAGGAGACGAGACGGACGCTGCTGCCGGGGAGAATCACGCCCACGGAGCAGAAGATCCGAGAGAGGAACCTTCTGCCTCCAGCGCTGCTCAGCATCACTGCACTCGTGCTACTGTTGACCCCGAGACCACCCCGACCGGACAGGTCCCAGCTGAGGAGCAGCATCTGCAGCCCCTGGCCGTGCACACGCAGCTCCTGCTGAGCCCCCCCCCGGCCTCGGCACCTCCTCCGCCCTCCTCCGCCCTGCACGGCAGCCTCCCGCTGCCGTCTCTGGGCCTCACCCCACAGGTTGACCCTCTGACCTGCTCCCCCTCTGCTCCAGCTCTGACCCTTCCTCCTCCTCCTCACCCGGGCATGCTGCCCCTCTCCCCTCCGCCTCTGTCGCCCTGTCCGTCCCCTCCGCCCAGCCGGGCCGCGGCCCCTCAAAGTGTGGAGCTGGGTGTCTGCGCAGCAGCAAGCCAGAACCAGTCAGAGTTCTTAGATGGGCAGTTTGTCCAGCGGATGGAGGAGGCGGAGCCCAGACTGCTCATGAGCTGCACCCACACTTTGAAGGTAAGAAAGGAAAGGAAACGTTAGGTGTGTGTGTGTGTGTGTGTGTGTGTGTGTGTGTGTGTGTGTGTGTGTGTGTGTGTGTGTGTGTGTGTGTGAAAGAGAGAGAGCGAGAGAGAGAGAGAGAGAGAGAGAGAGAGAGAGAAATACACTGCAGTTCAACAGCTTTGGGCTCGCTCACTCATTTCTGCATTCAGCTCCATTCTAACCAGCTTCATGAAATACTATCGATACTAACGATTTACTGCAGTGCTCCGAGAACAGCACCACAAGTGCAGGAAAATTGTTGCCTTGAACATCTAACTGAATGTGATTTTAGAGAATTAATATCAAGCGTGGAATATGCAGCCATCATTACACAAGGGAATGCTTTAAAAATGCTAAAAATAAATAAATAAATAAATAAAATAAAATAAAATTTAAAAAGTCAGTATTTCTAAAACAAAGATTTGTAGTATGATCACACTCAGTTGTGTGTTAAACCATGACAGAGTGAACACAGCGTCATGGTTTATATTTCAGGCTCTTTAAAACAGCTTTTATTGTGTCAAACACCTGGAATTCTCTCAATTATTATTATTATTATTATTATTATTATTATTATAGACATTAATTAGCTATCAGAAATGGTTTTCATTCAACACTCAGATGTTCCCATACATCCTGGCTGATTTCCCTGCACTCATGATGATGGCAGAGCAGTCCAGGCCATTATTTCATCAAAACTGGTCAGAATGGAAGTTCAATGCAGAAGTGAGTCAGCGAGCCCAAACCTTTGAACGGATGTGTCTATTATTCAAGTCAGTGGTGTGTTGAGGCGAACTCCCCGTGAAGATATATTCGTGTGCGCTCAGTCCCCAGCAGGGGGCAGTCTGGTTGACGCCTGCTGTCTCCCCGGAGCCTCGGGCGGTTTGTGCGTCGCCGCTGCGGGGAAGTGGGCGGTGTGTCTCTGGAGTCAGACGTCACCTTCTGATTGGACTTTGAAGCACACGTGGTCCTTCAGCGAGGTGAGTGTTTGCACCGTTGAAGCATCGCTGCCTGTTTCTCCACTGACAGGTCTGCTGTTTTTTTTTTTTATCGAGGACATTTTGACTACCTTGTGGTAAATTGTAGCTGTCAAAATAAGAGCACTCTAATTATTTGAACAAATGCAACAGAGTTCAGAGTGCCGATGCAGGTTTAAACAGCAGCTTATCTCATTTATAAGAAAGGAAATGTTTTACTCTTTAGGGAATAAAGAGGACAGGCAACTTTGTGTAGTTATTTTAGAATGACAGAAATTACAGAATATAACCTTTATTTTTGAGAAACGGATGGTTATTTTCTTCTCTGTATTCCCTCTGCTTATGAGGAGAGCGCTTGTCATCAATTCTACAAGTCTCTCTCTGTGATGTACAAAATTGTAAAATGACTCTGTGGGTTTGAACAAATTCTCTGTGTGTTTGCTCGCAGCCGGTCATCAGTGTGCTGGCCGTCCCAGACGCGGCAGGGCTCATCTGTGTGACTCTGGGTCGGTTGGAGATCAGAGAAGTGAGGTAATTGCAAGACAAAGATCAGACCTCTCAAAAAGATAGATGGATAGATAGATAGATAGATAGGTAGGTAGGTAGGTGGGTGGGTGGGTGGGTGGATGGATGGATGGATGGATGGATGGATGGATAGGTAGGTAGGTAGGTAGGTAGGTCGGTAGGTGGATGGATGGATCGATAGATAGATAGATAGAGAGATAGATAAACAGATAGGTAGATAGATAGATAATAGGCAATACTTTTTTCGCACGTTGGAAAATCAGCTAGCTAAGCTAACAAATAGTTTGCTAATAGTGAATAGTTCATTTAGGTCCATGCTACTTTACAGCAGTAAATAGTGAATCACAGCCCCTGTCAGTACTAGCGTCTGTACTTAATTGTAACACTCTTTCACTTCTCACTTATCTGCTGTGTTATTTAGGGAATATTCAATATATTATTTGTAAGAAATCTGTTCAATGTATTTAACTGTGATAAACATTGCATATAACCTTTAAATCATGACTCAATATACCTTTGATATTTTTCAGTGAAAAATATAACCGCTATGTCACAGATAAATTCATTGTGTGTCATTATTTCAACGTGTTTGTTTCAAAACGGATGCTGTGAGAGTGCAACAGTAGAACACAGGTGTGAGGATTCCAGCAGGTGAGGTTAAACTGAAGCCCAAAGCAGGTGGTGAAAACATAGAAGATAATCGTGACTAATTGAAAAAAAGAATCAATAGATTAGTCGACGACAAAAGGAGAATCGTCGGGTTGCGGCCAGCTGCTGGGAAACGTCGGTGAGGTTTGGAACAGCCAGTGAACGGTGCTGACTGACTGTGTGATGTTCTGGTCAACAGGATGCTGTCCAGCTGCAGTCTCTCCCAGACGCTGCTCTGCCAGGGCCTGGTCCAGGCCGTGGTGGCCCTGTCTGCTTGCAGGGTGGCCTGCTCGCTGCACTCGGCCGCTGGTTCCACGCTGCAGCTCTTCACGCTCTCAGACAGCTGCCGGTAGCACGAGACAACCTGCCGTTCTGTCCCCGCTCTCTCTCTGCTACTGCCTGATTGGCCAGTGTTGACTCTCCTCTCTCCACCAGTCCGATGCAGCCTCAGCACCTGGTGGCTCCCGACGTCTGCGTGAGGGCCCTTGCTCCGGTCGAAGGCCTTCCAGACGCTCTGATCGGCACGGATGAGGGCGGCCTCCTCTTTATCTGGTAGGAGGAAGCCCGACGGAGGTTTTAGCCTATCAATTTCTATCAACAAAAAGAGTCCTTTGTGGGATGCAGCTGTGCTGATTAGAATTGTTGTTGTCCCCCAAAAAGTGAAATTTACTGATGGAAAAAAGATTCATTTTGTTTAAGGAAAAAGGCTTTTAAAGGTCATTTTAACACCGTCTCGTAGTCTCAGGGAGTCGCCTCAAATTCAATTATCCAACATTTGAATTGACTGGAGGACTGTGAAACTGTTCCGCTGAAGATTGTTTTACTCTTTCAAATAAAACGATCGACGCCAGGAGGAGAGTTTATTCCCTGCGTGACATCACTGCGTGGCTGCGTGTCGCCTCACGCTGATGCGTCCTCGTGTACCGCATGTGACACAGAGGCAAGACAGCAACGCACAATCCAAGGAACTTTTTTGGCCATGAGAAACTCCATTGAAACGAATGGGTTGCACACACAGACTTACCAAAGAGGAACATTGTGGAAGTTCTAAATTAATTTGTAATGTAAAGTTTGTGTGGCACAGCACAGAAACTTTAAGTCAAGTCCAAATACAGGTACTGCCCAGACAATTAGAATCTCCTGAAAAGGTTGCAGTGTTTCTGCAATTCAACTTAAAAGGTGAATGTGACATATTATATAAAGGAATAATATGCAAATCAATATATTTCAAGTTTTTGTTTCTTTGGATTTTGCTGATCAGGTCTTGCAGCTTAAAAAAAAACAACCTCAAATTTTATAATAATTTTCTGAGTTTGTGGCTCTGTGGTTTTAATAAGCTGAAAATCTTAATCAGCAAAGTTACAACAAGGAACTGCTTGAGACGTCAATTTGCGTGGAATGTGTTCATCTTTGATGTTAAATTGCCAAAATAAAACAACTTTTACTGGATGTTCTAATGTTTCAGGTACTTCCTGTATGTTACATTTATTATATGATTTTGTTCTCCGTGCAACAGGAATTTAAAAAGTGGGCGGATGCTGCAGAGGATCCTCCTCCCTGATGGTTCCTCCAACTCAGCATGTCTCAGGGCTTATTCCTCCTGCGTGAGTCTCTGACTGCACACCTGTAGGCTCCCTCACAGTTGTGTGACATTGATCAACTCACCAGTCTCTCTCTCCCTCCCCCCTCTCTCTCTCTCTCTCTGTATTCAGGGAGTGCTGTTGGTCCTGCTGCAGCACCAGCTGCTCAGCTCGTTGGAGGAAGTGGGCCGGCAGCGAACGGAGAAAGACCAGGAGTTCTCGGAGGAGGTGCAGCAGGAGGAGGAGGAGAAGAGGGAGGGGGGCGCAGTGAGACGGACCGCCTGGCTCTCCCTGGTCGCTGTGAACCCCCTGAATGGAAGATCAGCCTGGGCCAGCCGGCTGTACCCCCCCGAGGCCTGGTCAGGCAGGTGAGACCAGGAGCTTCACCCAGAGTCAGAGTCAGAATCTGAAGCCTTTATCAGCTGCGTTTCCATGACAGCTTTTCCGCAAGATAAAAGCGAGATTTCTAAAAATTTCCACAAAGTCCAGTTGTGACTTGCAGGTGTTTCCACTGAATGGTGCGAAGCGCAGAAGCCAAGAATTCTGGTGAAGTCTCGCCCGGCGAGACCCCCACTGTGAGGAGGCCGGAGGTGCAAAACATTTTATGTTTTGGAGTGGCGATTTGAAGTGAACTAGTCACGTGACCCCCGTACGTCACATCCGCTGACGTATAAATATGAAAAACGTGTTTCCATGACACTTTTGCAATATACCTCCAAATGGACACGTGTGAAAAACCACCTCATGAGAGCGTCAGAACCTTTCAGCCATGGTCGAGAGGTTTTTTTTCCATCACCAGTTTTTTATTGCCATATTTAGATTTTGTGCAATTATAAAATTGTAAAAAAAAAATAAAAATAAAAACAAAGCATACAACAAAATTTGAATGTTTAAATACAAACAATATGGAAATGCAAGGAATTTTGTACCTCCATCCTCCTGAAAGTGGGCTCTCAAGAATTACGGCTTCACACCATTCAATGGAAACAAACACCTGCAAATTGCAATTTTACTCCATCGATATTTTATAAATATTGCTTTTATTTTGCAAAGAAAAACTGTCATGGAAACGCAGCTAAATGAAATAGTACAAATTAGAATAAATTAAGAAAAGTAAAATAAGAAAATTCAACTAAGAACAGTGCGATACACACACTAGTGCATGCAGTGTACATAATAAATAACAGGAGAGTTGATACAATTGCACAGAAAGTCGGCTCACTTCACGTGTTTGGCTGGTACCGCGTGTCGAGAAGGTCCTACAAACTCCTCCTGGTTCGACTGTGTTTCTGAGAGACGTGCGTGACCGTGCACCCTGAACCTCCTCCTGTCCTCCACAGGCTGTGCGAAGCCGACGCCGACGGCGGCAGCGTGGTGGGCCTCAGCCAGAGCGGCAGCGTGTGCGTGTGGGAGCTGGGTGGCGGCGGCGGCGGCGGCAGAGGGGGGTCCTCCAGGATGGTGGGAGCCCCCCAGGGTGAGGGCTGGCAGCTGGCACGCTGGGGGAGGGGCGGCGTGCTGGTGACCGGGCATCACAACGGGGACGTGACTTTGCACAAATGCTCTTCATCGCCTCGTAAACACCGTGAGATTTTAAAATTAAGGTTTTAAAGTTCAGGTTCAGTCCGATCATTCCGTCTTTTAAAGCGCTTTGTTGGTTCGACCGCCCCGTCCCGATGCTTCCCCTCTTTAAACCACTGCAGATGAACTACTGACACTCACTTGTACTGTAACGTTCATTAGCGGCTCTTGCACTCTGGAAAATGAAGCTTCATTGAGGAGGGTGACTGCATCCAGCAAGGTGCTTCAGTTTCCCTCCGTCCACTGAAAGGTGTTTGGAGCGCAGATCTTCTCGTTTTTAGACCTTCACTGCAAAAACTGTTTGTTTTATTGCTGCTGCTGCTGCTGCTGCTGCTGCTGCTGCTTTGTGTGTTTGTTCTGTGTTGCATTGTTCAAATATTTAAAACAAGTGTTTCCAAAGTTTGTATTTTACTGTTAGCAATTAAACATGTTTGAATTCTGGTTTATATCTGTATCATTTGTTTTAATATGACCTTCACCAAAATCCATTTCCTGACTCATTCACATTTCCTGCACTTTGAGTATGACGGGAAGGATGGGCGCACACACAGGTTTGCATTTGAAAGATCATTATCATACAAAAGTTTAATGTGAAGTGAGCCTACATGAGCAAAATATTGCTTCTCATAGTCTCAAGTCCTCTGAAGCTACAGGTTCATCAAAAATGTCTCTTTTTTTTGGTATGCAATTGGATGTAAAGAACGGTCTTTTCTAGATTTGTTACAAATAAAATGAAATGTATGTGAAGGTTCTCAGTCATCCAGGTCATCTTAAGGTAGGAGGGTTGAGTCAGGGCAATTGGACTTGTTCTTGCGATCTTGAAGACCTTCTGTCTCTCATCCAAAAAGCTTCTTCAGTTCTCAAAAGCCTTAACCTCACCCACGCCACCTGGTGGTGAAATACCTGGAACTCTCCACCCTCCTGTTGCGCTGCAGAAGCTGCTTGTTAGGAGGACACAGTACTACCACTGCGGCATCACGTCAGCCAGCGCAAGATCTAGAAAAACTTTAATCATCCCACAGTGGAGCTGTTCAGTTCACAACCGGTGGTCAAACTGACAACACGGTTGCATTTTGTAATACAGCTTCCTGCAGAAAAACTGCCAGGCGACGCTCAAGAGCTCAAGCTGCTGCGTTCGGGTCCTTCGACCAGGGGTGGAGCCACAGTGGGTTCTACCGCGTGCCAGAGGTGGGTAGCGGAGCAGCAGCAGATGGATGGAGTGTCAGATCGAGTCAATCAAAACGCAATGTACAGGTAGTACCCGAAAAATGAGAATATCAAGAAGAAGTTTTATTTTGGCAATTTAACATCAAAGATGAAAGCAACACATTTTTATTCAGCCATTCCACGCAAACTGACGTCTCACGCAGTTCCTTGTTGTAACTTTGCTGATTAAGATTTTCAGCTTATTAAAACCACAAACACACAAACTCAGAAAATTATTATAAAACTTGAGGGTGTTTTTGTTTAAGCTGCAAGACCTGATCAGCAAAATCCAAAGAAATAAAAACTTGAAATATATTGATTTGCATATTATTCCTTTATATAATATGTCACATTCACCTTTTAAGTTGAATTGCAGAAACACAGCAACCTTTTCAGGATATTCTCATTTTCTGGGTAGTACCTGTATGACTCTGTTCTTTCACAAAAGTAAACTCACCTGTTTCTAAAGTGTGATGTAATATTTAGTTAACCGTTAATATTGCCCAAATCCCTTCAGTCGTACGAGTAGGTACATTCCTTTGAACTACAACTAATTAGAACTCTTTAAACAGACACGGTTTCTTTTGCAATCTTTATTCGAATCTTAAAAATTAAAATCATTTGGATGACATGTACAAACACTCTGCAATATGTACAAGGCATGTGGTTAAAAGCGAGAGATGTTAAAAATGACAGGGAAAAAAAAAAAGAAGAAGTGGAGTTTACATGATGAAGACATATAAACACGGTCCATTTCTGAACACACAGACAAAAACATTTAAAAAAAACAAAACACACACAATGAGAGAAAAGCTGCTCTTTGATCCTTTGAACTATTCTGACTGTGAACTCCTTCAACTGAGCGTCTGTGATCACGGAGCGAGAAACAAGCAGATGTACAGCAAGACAGAACGATGCGGGAAATTTTCAAAGAGCCGCAGAGAGAGTCATTCATAAATCCTCGTGAGGAGTCATTCATTGACCCAAAGAGGAGTTCAATGACTTGATTTCTTTTTTTAAAAACAATAATATACAATAACAAAATATATATATAACAATGGACACGGTAGTCAGAAGATGGCTGGGAGAGGGAAGTCAGAGTGAAGCGGCCAGTGATGAACAAAACCAACGGTTGAGTGATTTGATCCGATGCTTAAAACCAGGCTATCGCTCCATCATTTTCTCCACCATGAGCTTGGCGTAGTGGAGGCGGCCGGCCAGCTCCTTGCTGCAGCCAAACTCCTCCAGCAGAGACAGCTTGTAGGTGCGGAATTCCCGCTTCTCGTCAATGTAGGTGACGGCGCCCATGAGCGGACACAGGATGAGCTTGGTGTGGTCCTGGCGGGATGGTGGGGTGGGAGGGGGTGGACAAAAACCAACAGAGTCAGCAACGAGCAAAATGCACGCGAGAGCCAATGGCGGAGTCGGTCTGGCTGCGGGCCTCACCTTGAAGAAGTTGATCTGAACTGTGCCGTTGGTCAGGTGCAGCACGATGGCGCTCTTGGTTCTGAACCAGACGGAGAGGTACGGCAGCCGCGCCAGCTCGTCGCCCTCCCGCCGCGCGATGTTGGCGCCGGCCTTCAACAGGTGCTCGCTCATGTAGTTGCGGAAGTACTTCAGCAGCGTTATCTGTGCGAGGAGAGAGGCGCGTCGGGAATTTACAGCTCCGCCGGCGAGACGTTTAATGTTTAACCCCCCGGCGCACGAGGCGAGTGCGGAGAACGGGCTCCCCCCTCGGGACTCACCTTCTTGTTGAGGGTCTGCGGGTACGTGCGCACGTTCAGGTACGACTCCGCCGCCGTCTTGTCGATGTACTGCAGGCTGTCGCCGTCCGCGTACATGATGAGGCGAGTGTAGTCGTTGAAGAGCACGCCCACGCTGTTGTCGCACAGCTGGTAACCTGGAAAGGCACGTTGAACGCGAGGGCCGTGAGATGAAACTCTTTGCTAAGTGGAGGCGAAGGGGAGAGAACCACGGTGCCGCTCCCCTTCTGACACCAACTCTGCAGTCAGTGACTGCTGAGGGTTGTTGTTGTTGGTCCAACATCTGAAGTGCAAAGCACAACACCTGCTTTGGTTGCAGGGTAACTTACACCTACTCACAAGCGCGTCCTACATGTGCAGCGACTGCACTGCTTTAAAATTATATTTCTTAATTTTTTTTACTATTTTACTCAGGTTTGTGTCCACTAATGTGCACTGTGTGAGTGTGCAGGGTACATGCGCACCACTACAGTCAACACCGTTACCTCCCCCATCGAGGGATTAATAAAAAGGAAATTTCTTATTTTAACAGTGGGCGACGCCCAAAATGCAATCAAGTGCTGAAAATAAATCAAATAATTTTTTTAAAAACAAGCACTGTGACAGTGAAATAAATGTTTCGCCACTTCAGACTTTCTTTGTCTTATCGCAGCTGGAGCGAGCCAACACTTACCCAGTCCGTATTTGTCAGAGTAGTCCACCCACTTGCTAATCCAGAAGATGGGAATGCATGCAGGATCCTCTGCCTCTTCTGCATATAGAAATAACACACAAAAAAACAACAACAACAACAACGTTATGACTGAGCTGCACAGGGGCGTAACCGCTGAGGACCTCCAGTCTGCTGATGTACGGGCCCCCCCGCTCTCACCTTGGCAGACAGTCGGCCTGTCAGAAGGCTTGGCAGCCGTGACACTGGTCAGCTGCTGCAGCATGTCCTTCAGGTGGTTTTCTGCTGGCTCCACCTCCCTGAACACAAAGATTAAAAAAAAGAGAGAGCAGATTAACACAATTCTGCAATATCACTTTAGAATCACGCCAGGGAATTTCTGTTTAGTCCTTTCACAGCACCCAACATCAACTATTGATGCCTAAATGAATTGGAGGACTACTTCCTACTGGGGGCGGAGTTTCCTCACCTTTGCAACGGCTCTTCTTTCACATCCACCTTCTCTGTTCCTGATGAGAAAAATGATATCATTAAGAGTCTCGAAGACACAACTAACCCGGAAGAAGAACCCGAGAAAGCCTGCTGCCCTTCCTTCAATTAAATAAAGTTTTTTTTTTTTTTTGTGCCAAGTTTGGACTTTACCATTACCTTTGTTGTTGATAGCAGTGAGTGGGCGCCTCTGGTTGAGCTCCATTGCCGTGGAGGGGCCCATGGAGAAGCGGGGGGGTATGGTCAGACACGTGGTGGGCAGGCGTGTGGGGACGTAGCCGCTGGTGAAGAACTCGTCCGCCTGCAGCTCGGCGATGGTGGGCCTCTGGGACGGGTCGGCGTGCAGCATTCTCTTGATGAGGGAGGACGCCGCTGGGTTGACGTGCTGAGGAGGAGGGGGGGGGGGGAGGTGATGACAAGTTTAGGGTCAGAAACGGGGGTGACGAGCGAGTCCGACCGAGGGACAGCGTGTGTGTGTGTGTGTGTGTGTGTGTGTGTGTGTGTGTGTGTGTGTGCAACTCACCCAGGGGATGGTGTAGTTGTTCTTCTTGATGCGGTTGTACGTCTCTTTCAGGCAGGACGTCTCAAACGGGGGTTTGCCCACCAGCAGAGTGTACCTGGGACAGACACACACAACGGTTTTTGCGTCGGCAATCGCACAGAATAACTCAGGACGCAGCAAAACGGTCACAAATGCTTGTTTCCTTGTGTGTGTGTGCGCAGACTCACAATATGCATCCCAGGGACCAGACGTCCACCTCGTAGCTGTGGCCCTTCTTGCAGAGCACCTCGGGTGCGATGTAGTTGGGCGTCCCGCACAGGGTCTTCTTCCGCTCGCCATCAAACTCAATCTTCGTGGCCAGGCCAAAGTCCCCTGAGAAAGACCGTCAAGAGTTGCAGACTGGGACTTTTGTTTGTCATTTCCATCATATTTTGATTGCATTTCGTTAATTATTACTCACTGTGGGTGCACTTTGTGCATTGGTGCTGTGTGTGGGTGCCATATAAATAAACTCTTAGTAACTCACTGCGGCGTTTGCTTCCAACTCACACAAAGACAATGTGCACATTGACAGATATGTCCACTTTAAAAAGGCCTAACAGAGTGTAGAATACTCGATTTCTTAAAGTTTAAAAACACGAGTGCTTATCACTCGTCAACTGAGCAACACCTTTCAGGGTTGGGCTCCATTATCTTTGTTTTGTTGTTGTTTTGTATACACTAGCAGTCAACAGTTTGAAATATGAAACATGTCTGAGTTATTTGGCACTTTTATTGTTTATTCCTGCATAATTCCGTGCGTGCTCATATGTCGTTTTGATGCCCTCAGAGAGAAACAATGCAATGTCAATAATGATGAGAGTGAAAGGAAAGACATTCAATTCAACTCTTCAAAACAGTCACCTTTCATAAAAAGCATATTGAGAGTTATTGAATGCGTTTTTCTTTGCTGCATAGTGACATACACCGGTATCTTGCTCACATACTTGATGTCTTCAGCACAGCCAGGAAATTTGCACGTGACAAAAACAAAACAAATTACCTATCTTGACCTCCATGTCGTCGTTGAGGAAGATGTTCCCGAGCTTCAGATCTCTGTGGATGACGCGGTTGATGTGCAGGTAATGGACGCCCTTCAGCAGTTGTGTCATATAGTAGCGAGCCTCGGGCTCAGTCACCGCCTTTCGACGCTTGTGGAGCTCCAGCAGGGACTGGAAATTTTACATTTCAAAAAAAAAAAAAGAAGAAGAAGAAGAAGAAAGAAGAAGAAAACGGTTGGAAAGGAGGTTGGTAGATAACTCAGCTGTGCAGCTAACGGCTGCTTCAGTCCAGACATGCGAGGCTCGGGAACTCGGAACTCACCCTCCTCCTGCAGATCTCCAGCACGACGAACACAAAGTCGTCGTCCTCGAAGAAGCCGTGAAAGCCGACGATGTTGTCGTGGTGCAGGGTCTTGTGGATGGTGATCTCGGACGTCATCTTCTCGCGCTGGTGCTGCTTCAGGATCAGGGACTTGGGCACGATCTTGCCGGCGAACACCTGCTGGGTCTCCAGGTCTGTGATTTCGTAGCATTTGGCGAAGCCGCCCTTCCCGAGGAACCTGCCCCTGGCGTATCTCCTGGAGCTCCGGGAGTCGACCAGGATGTCGGGGATCTCCTTCAGCGGAGCCGACTTGGGGTCGACATGTGCCGACGGGTTCGTCGGCTTGGCTACGGCCGCGCTCATTTCGGATCAATCTAAACAGACGGGACAGGAATACGCTTTTCTCGATCGAAGGATGGGAAATTACAGCAACCTTTCGTCGACTTTTTTTTACTTCCAAAAAAAACTTTATAAAGCTGCCAGCTAATGTGTCGACGGTTACCGAGAGGTTTAAATTTGAGTGTTAACCTCCCTTGAGCGACCAACGGCAGTTCAGTAAGGATAAATAGCTTTCTTTCACAGGCATGCGGAATAAAAATTACACTTTGCCCACGTTGACGCGCTGGTTATTTAAAGAAGTAAGCTCTAGACAAACAGAACTCAACGTTTGAAACTAATTTAAAAAAAAACCTGAAACGAAGGAGAAGTTGGCCGTCAGAGTTGAAAGCGGTGCTGTACGCGTTGTCCCGTCCTGTCCTCTGACAACAGTCTCCGCTACTAGTTTAAAATGCTCCTGCGTTCGTTGAGACCTCGCCTGATTGGTCAGCGCGATTTGAATTCTCAGGCAGCACCGCGGTGCATTGTGGGAGGCTCGGTACAAAACGACCAATCACAGTGGATAATACTCCCATACCCCTGTGTCATTGGCTGAAAAACTGTTGATGCTTGCTGATGTTTCTCGAAGCGCAATGCTACACGGGAAATGTAGTCGATCTGGGATTTAAACAATTTTAAACACGGTGGACGTGACGTAGGCGGAGGTTGTCTATGTAGTAGCCTTGGCGTGTTGGTTCGGTTCGGTTCGGTTCGGCTCGGTTCGGCTCGGTTATCAAGAGTTGCCACTGGCCCCTACACCGTTCCAACCGTTACCATTTCGGTACCTGCTTCCTTGGGTTCCAAGACCAAGGACCATAGTGGTGACGAAGCGCAGAGCAGGGCACTGTTTGGGTAAGTGTTTGGACGAAAGCCGAGTGGGAGTCTTTCACACAAAAAAACAAAAAATTAAAATTAAAAAAACAAAAAAAAAAAAACGCCATTTTTAAATGCCCCTCGTTTCTATTTTTACATTTTCACGTATTAAAAACTGAAATGCTTAACTTCCTCAAACTCAGCAGCAGTAAAACTGAAGTCTCATCTCGTCCAAGTCTTTACTCAACAAGCATCCCAGCCTCACCCTTACTATAGACGACTCCTCTGTTTCACTTTCCTCTCAGGTAAAGAGTCTGGGTGTCGTCCTCGACAGCACCTTATCATTCCAAACCCACATTAACACCACTGTCAGGTCTGCCTACTTCCACCTTGGTAACATTAACCGCCTCCGCCCTTCTCTCACTCCCCAAAGCACTGCAATCCTGGTTGACTCTCTTGTCACCTCCCGTCTGGTCTACTGTAACTCCCACAAACAAACCTCCATAAGCTCCAGTTGATCCAGAACGCAGCTGCCCGTATCATCACCAGGACCCCTGTCATTGGCCACATCACCCCTGTTCTACATCAACTCCACTGGCTCCTAATCAAACACCGCATCAACTACGAGATCCTCCTCCACTCGTTCAAAGCAATCCACAACCTTTTATTTAATTGTTTTTTAACTGTTGTTCGACGACCTTGAGTGCCTTGAAAGGCGCCTTATAAATTAAGTGTATTATTATTATTATTATTATTATTATTATTATTATTATTATTATTATTATTATTATTATTATTATGAAAGTGTACCATGGGTGAACAAAGAGCTGCAGACGTTTTTGTTCTCGGTGTTTCTCGGAAAAAGTCCATAAAAGACAGCTGGACGGATGTTCCTGCTTTCGCAGCTGCTGGCCGCAGTTCAGCAAAACAGTGTCGGGGAGGAATTAAAAAAAACAAAAAAACAATGCCGAGCGACTACCGAACTACTTGACATTCAATAAATTAACATATATATTTTAGGGCCTTTGACTTAAGGCCACATAACAAGCGGCATGTGTCATGAAGAAGGTTTAACAAACTCCAACATTAACCAGAAACTCTAAGTTGATATACTTTATACCAGCGTTTCTCGACTGGTGGGTTTCCCGTTTGTTTTTGTTTTTAAAAAAAATGGATTTTAAATGTATGTACATGTCTGAATATATATATATATATATATATATATATATATATATATATGTATATATGTATATATATATGTATATATGTATATATATATGTATATATATATATATATATATATATATATATATATATATATATATGTATGTATGTATGTGCGTGTGCTGCCGTGAGGTGACCTGGTGCCCCCTTGAGGCTGCATAGTATTGATTACTGAAGTCTGAGTCAATAAATGAACCAAATCAAAGTCACTTTTTATTCACATCCTGCAAAGCAGCTGCTGTATAACACAACATCACACGTATATATATATAAAAAAAAAACCAACAACAATTATACTATTCAACAATTTACTATATTTACTATAAACACACAAACCAAATAAATATAAAAGTAATTCACATCCTTGTCACAGGCGAACGCGATAAAAAAAACAAAAAAAAACAAAGTGACAAGTTGCAGCGTGTATTTCTAGAATCACTGTTACGACAGGACGCAGCCGTGGCTCTTCTTCACCGGCGCTCTCCTTCTCCTCCTCCTCGAGCTCTGCGGCGAGCTCACGTTCACGTGGTGGCGCAGCAGCGCGCGGAACACTCCGGCCGCGTTGCCGCCAGTGCGCGCCGACGCCTCCACGAAGTCGGCGCCCCACTCGCCCTCCACCACGGCCATGACGTCGCCCGCGGAGAGCGCGCGGCCCTCGGCCTCGTGCAGGTCGGCCTTGCAGCCCACCACGGTGATGGGGGGCGCCGCGCGGCCGCCGCGCTGCTCGAGGATCTGCTCGCGCAGGCGGCGCACCTCGTCGAAGGAGGCGGGCTCGTCCACGGCGTAGACCAGCGCGAAGGCGTCGCTGCGCCGCATGCACAGCCGCCGCATGGCCGGGAACGAGTAGCTGCCGCCGGTGTCCAGGATCTCCAGGCGCGTCCGCGCGTCCAACTCGAGCGAGTGCAGCTCCTCGACGGTGCGCGCGTACTGGTGCTCAAAGCGCTCGTGCAGGAAGCGGCGGATGAGCGCGGTCTTGCCGACCCCCGCTGCGCCCAGGAACACCAGGCGCACAGTGTCGGGTCGAGGCGCAGGAGGCGTCATCTCACCTCTCAGTGGTTTCCCGGCCAGGTGAACCGCTTTTTATAGGCTGACAGCCCACACACCCACACACCCACACACACACCCACTTCCTACCCCGGTACCCACTGCCAGGGACAGTGAGGGGGAAGAACCAGAGGTGGCCCAAAGTATTTACATCCTGTACTTGAGTTAAAGTATGCATACTAGTGTCCAGAACAAAAAAAAAGAAAAAGAAATCGATTAGATTCCACTTTATTGTCATTGCACATGTCACAAGTACAGAGCACCGAAATACTGTTAGCATCCAATGAGAGTGCTGTGAGTTAAATACAAATATAGAGTATATACACATTAGATAGATAG
This sequence comes from Nelusetta ayraudi, assembly GCF_046127955.1. Classification (NCBI taxonomy): domain Eukaryota; kingdom Metazoa; phylum Chordata; class Actinopteri; order Tetraodontiformes; family Monacanthidae; genus Nelusetta; species Nelusetta ayraudi. The sequence goes on along the minus strand of NW_027466056.1, from coordinate 1,397,701 downwards.
ATAGATAGATAGAGAGACAGACAGATGTAATGTAATCTACTATTTGTATTTTATTGTGATCAAACAAGAACATCTGAAAACACGTCCCATTGAGTTGTGTTTCCACACGTCCCAAGCGGCTGACAGCAGACTGGGCTTTAGGTTGTTATTCCCAGAAGTAACGACGTAGAATCACTTTGTTACTGTACTAGTACATTTATCAGGTATTTGTACTTGAATTGTGTATTTCGTTTTCAAAACAAGCAAGTTTTGAAAAAGCGAGCAGGTGCTTCTGTTCGTCCAATGTAAGAAGTAGAAAGTAGAGACGTTTGTGCACAAATGTAAGTGAGTGAAAGTGAAAAGTTGTCTGAAAAAGAAACACTCAGGTAAGTACAGTACAGATACCTGAAGAGTCTGTAAAGCACAGCAACAAAGTAGTTCCACTTGGTTACTTGCCACCTGTGGGAACGACGATCCAAAACCCAGTCTGCTGTCAGCTGTTTGGGACACGTGGTAACGCAAATCAATGGGATGTATTTTGAGATGTTCTCGTTTAATCACAATGTCAACAGTTAAAGAGGAACGAGCACGTGCGCTTGTTTATACGCCCGTGACTCGCTGAGCCACCACGAGGTTTGATAGGGACTGGGTAAACAGCCAGTTCAGAGTCAATATGACATGCAGGGCGCGTTCACACCCAAACGGTCTGTTATTGTACACAATGCAACATTCATTCATTCAGTCATTCATTCATTCATCTTCCATACCCGCTCGCTCCCGAGCCTGAAAAACGAGAAATTCCAGCATTAATTTGAAATTCATCAGGCATTATTGTCATTTATTACAACATATTTTTTTGTTGTTAGCGCTGCATTTGCGGATTGAAAATGCTTACAAAATACTGTATACTGAAGAAAGATTGCTTACTGATTTGAAACAAAATAAAAAAAAAACGTGCACACAAAAGTCACCAACACGCTATGGAACAGGTGGATTAGCACCACAAGCTAACGCAGAAGGAGTTCTGCTCTAATTCTAGCGACAGAAGGTCAGCATCGGCTGTTGCTCTGCTCCACGCTCAATTCTGACCTACTATGTGCGCGCAAGTCATTAGCTGTGTTCCCATCACCCCTGGAATTGCGCGAAACCTAAATATCGCGATAACAAACTGGGTGATGGAAACACCTCGACTTGGAAAAACCTCGCAAACACGGCTAAAAGGTTCGCTCTCATGAGGGGGTTTTTCAGAGACATATTGCAAAAGTGTCACGGAAACACTTTTTTTGTATTTGTCGGCAGTGGACGTGACGTACGGGTGAGGGGGGGGTGTGTGTGTCACATGACCAGTTCACTTCGAGTGAAAATGGCGCGTCACGATTGGACGGAGGAGGAGACAGAATTTTTTTTCCCCCCCAAGTAATCAAAGAGAAAAATATTGCAACCATTCTTGACAGCAAACTACATGGAAATGCAGATTCATCGCAAAAACGTTTTGTACCTCCTCCTCACGGTGGAGTCTCGGCCGGGACGAGATTTGACCAGAATTACGGCTTCTGTGCTTCGCACCATTCAAACCATTGGAAACACCTGCAAATCGCAATTGTACTTTGTCGAATTTTTTTTTTTTAGAAACATTGCATGGTACAGAGTCAATATCGCAGCGATTGACTGTGTTTGCTCCGACCTGGACTAAAACTTCACCACTGCACTTTGTATTTTCCTTTTGTCCCATTTCCCACTGGGCTTTCTTTACACTCGGTCCATTGATTGCACGTGGCTTTGGTTGTTTGTTCTTGGAAAATGATCGTCCCAGTCTCAGGGTCATTTACTACAGTAGCCGCCGCAGGTACTCGCCACACAAACACAAACACGTGCTGGTGCCAGCGGGTCACTGAAGGTCTGACTGTAATGATCCCATGCAAACACTGCTTCTTTTCACACTGTCTGTTGTCTGCACTGACTGCACCCTTTATTCCAAAGCACCAGAGCAGAACTGGAACTGGCTTTGGGGTTTTGTATGCCGATGATGATGATGATGAAGGCCTTTTGTTTAGATTTTTTTTTTTTTGGAGTGGCCCATCTTAATGGCAATTTATCCTGAGTTCAGAGAGAATCATTTGGAAATTTTTTATTGAAGTACGGTTCTAATATGATTTTAATATGCGGTTACAACAACTGTGGAAAAAATGCCTTTTGTTTTGTTTTTTTTCCTAACAATTGAACTTGTTTGAACTTTTTTTGGCGCTCTGAGCAGCAGAAAACACGTGAGTGAATAAAAAAACGCTGCCAGGTTGTTTAAAAACAAACAAACAAAAATAAACTGTCTGTATATGTGATGCAGGCCTTGGTCCCTCAAAGTTACCTTTATTATATTCCAATTCACTATGATTTTTATTTTTTTTAAATCCTCATCTCTTGCTCTCATTCAATAGAGAATGCAGTTCATGCAGCTGCTCAGCATCAGTCTACTGTCCTAAACATTAGACTGGCAAAAATCCACTCGGTGGCAGATCAAGCTGCGTTCATGCAGTTTGCCGGAACATAACAGTAGAATGATGACGCTGGGAGATCTAAAAACACGGTAAAATGCACCACAACGCTGCTGTTGTTGATGTCCTCCCTCCTTAAAATGCTGCTGACCTCATTGGATCGGTGTTTCCCCTACACTCAGCCAACCAATCTTCCATGATGTAATGTAAAATTGGCTTCCCGCGTAAATGATTGTTGAACTTCCCGACAAAACCTTTTATTTACCTTTCACAAGTTTAAAAACAAGGCAGCTGCACAGCTCAAAATAGCACCCGGCTCAGAATTCAGAAGACGTTCGACAAATTAAAAAGAAATTGATGGACTTTTGTTCCACCTCCGGTTCTGGGATTGCGTTGATAGAAATATAAAAATAAAATAAAAGTACTGACAAAGTGAAATCGAATGCAATACGAGACGCCTCCGTCTACATTAGGAGCGACATGCTGAGCTGATGACTGCACTGCAATGACAAATAGCTTCACTGCTCGTAATCATTTCCGTTCACACGACAGTCAGTCAAAGGTCAAAATATCTGCACTGCCCCACTTTTTTTTTATTTATTTTTTTATGATCGAGTTAATGGTATCTTCACATTTCTACCACTAGATGGCAGCAGTTTTATCTGGACGGCAACTCATTGCAACGAGGTTAAAGAAAGAAATGATAGACAGCAACGACCTAGTTTGACTTCATTTTTACATATTTGTAAACACGTTTTTTTTTTTTTTTTAAATAGGAATTATTAACTCATATAATAACTTTTACTGATTGAATGTTTTTCAACAGGAGTGAATATGTCAAATTTCAGGTCAGGTCTGTAATCTTTGTAGCACTTTAAAATACAAAATGACCTTCACGCTGGGTCAATAACGACCGACACTGTGAACGCTACAGACGCCGTCATAGTGATTGCTTTTGCACTTTTGTTATTAGAGAAATGATTAAGTTGAAGTTTGTCTCCAATCAGCCACATGGACACAATGCTATCCACCCAAACGCATCATATGCTGCCGCCTCACTAAATAATCGTGCTTCTTTTGGACAATAAAACAACGTTTCAACCAGACGACTTTGTGCACAGGCAAGTTGGTGTCAGCGCTATTGCATGTAACACACTAGCAAAGGGACATGGAAATTGATATATATATTTATATAATTGTGCATCTGTGTGGCAACACTGCACGCTCTGATCAATTTGGGCACACGCGTTTGTCGTCTATTTAAAAACACTATTGCAGCCTCTCTCAGTCATTCTCCTCAGGCTCCATCCTTTAACATCGACCGTTGCCACGGCAACAGAGGCCTCAGCCTCACCGTGTCTGGTGGACGTGGGTTGGATTCTTCCCGTCTCCCTGCGCGTCAGCCAGCACAAAGTTTTGCGCCTGACACGAAAAGCACGTTCCTCCTTTGTAACTCCTCTGAAGGACAGGAAGTGGAGCAGGTTACTTCCCCGTCTCCTTGCTCTCCATTTCTGGAGTACAGATTTGGAACGGCGTCATCTCCAGGGATGTGATGCGGCGTTTCTCTGCTCTGCCCCCCCACCCCACACACACACACACACACACACACACAGCAGCACTTATCAGGCAAAATCCGACTGGTGTCCTCATTGTAAATGTGTGTGTGTGTGTGTGTGTGTGTGTGTGTGTGTGTGTGTGTGTGTTGTGAAAAGTGCTTTACGATACCTTTGGATGTGATTTAGTGCTTTATAAATACAAAGTGATTGGCTGATTGATTGAGGATTACAGACAGTCTTTTGTCAGTGACCTCCTGCGGTTGGCAGGCTAATGTGCTTAAAAAAACAAAAACTTCCTTGAGGATTCTTGTTAATGACGCTTGAACGGCTGGATGGTTGCAATAAATCGAATCGGATGAGGAGATAAAAGGGAGGCACAACTTTATTGTTTTTACTAAGAACATGGAAGAGGCTGAGATGGAAGGCGAGAGGCACAACAACAAGTCATTTTGTGTTTAGAAAAGCAGCAGCAGCAGCAGCAGCAGTAGCACCTGAACAATGGCAGACGATTCGTCACAACAAACATGTGCTTTGAGAAATGTGCATTTTCTTTTTTTTTTAATGAAAGTTGAAGGCAGGATTTCGTAAATGTTTTACACCGTCACAACGTTTTTGTTTTTTTTCCCCCCACGTCACGGAGGAGCCATGCAGTCGGTAGCAATTTGCAAAGCGGTTGTAAAGCGAGGAGGAAGCCTTTATTTACAGCAGGAAATGTGAAAATTAGTATCATCCCTTTGTATATCACGAGAGTTTCACCTTGCAGTTTGAACAGAGAGCAGGAGAGGAACGGCAGGAGCAAGTTTGATGTGTGCATACACACCAGTGGTTGTACAGAAAAACTACTTGTGTCAGGCCACATTCTAGCAAATCTGACTGGAGGTGGATGAAATGTGCGCAACATTTTTTTTTTTTTAGCATGTTAATCCAGGTCTCCAGCCAGTCCAGTAAAAACAGACACTGTTTGAGAAGAAAAAAAAAAATCAACAGAATAAAAAACACCAGTAGTGCTTTGATGCCATGACCTTTAGCTTTCAGCATCAGTTTCCCGCCCCACCACATCCAACCAGACAAAAATAACACACACCCACACACACAGGCTCTGGGACGTGTGGAAAGCTCCAGGTGCTTACAATCATTTCTTAATATTCCCACAGGGTGGCGCTCTCCAGCGAGTCGGCACTGGCCTTCAGCCCTCCGGCGTGGTCTCCTTTCAGGTATTTGCCTCCCACGGCACAAATGGCCATCTTGTTCAGGTCGCACAGGTCGAAGCGGAACTGGACAGGCGTGGAGCTGCTGCAGGTCACTGCTGTGTCATCCCCAACACACCAGTACTTCCCCTGGGAGTCTAGACAAGCACATCCCACACAATTGCTGATGATAACAGAACTTATGTTTGCTGCTTGTACGTAAAAAAAAATGCACAAACTTTAAAACTGATATATTCTCAGTGTAATTAAAGACAGCCCCAGATACACCTGTTGTGACAGGTTAAAAATGAGATAAACAGATCCCCGGTACAGAGGGCAATGGCAAATGGGCCAGGAGCTGTAGTACCAGGTACTATGATGATACTAAATGTCTTCAAAAGTCAACATCATGTTTGAATAGGCTAACCCCGGGGCACCAGAACTTTACCACGCCATGGCCCCCAGACAGTATGAGGATCTGACCGCCACCCCCTTCACAAAACCAACAGACAACACGACAAATTATGTAAAGAAACATCAACTTTTAGAATGTTTTTTTTTTCTTACTTTTATTTGCTGTTAGGCAATCGCTACATTTGATAAGAATAAAAACAAACGCATCCACTTTGCACTAGCTAGGCTAGGCTAGGCTAGGCTAGCTTGAGGAGCAAATCACCTTGATAAATGGTGCAATCATTGTTTTTGACAGGCACCCAATCATATTATCTATTATTTTAGGTAATAATTAACAATAATTATTAAACAATTATTGGATTAAATTTGATCCAAATTAAAAAGATCATTTGATTCTCTTATTTATTTATCTATTTGCATTTCTGTCTTATCTTCTCTCCAATTTCCTGCGGTCCCCCCTGGCGCACCCTGGCAGCGGCCCCCCCACTTTGCAAAGGTCTGGGCAAACCGACGATGGCCAAAGCTTATTCTAAGTTTAAAGCCTCTCTCGCGGCAGAATCTGAACATTTCAGAATTTGAAAAACTTCACATTTTAATTTTCAAAACAATGGAACCTTTCCATAATTGCTCTTCAAACTGTTTTGTCTGCTAAATCAACTGCGGAGGTGGCAATGCACCTAGAGACTGACGACAGCCGCCGTTAACCAATCACGAGAAGAAAGTAAATCTACTGCGCACCTTTAATGGAGTAAGCCCCATTCTGAAATTCCAGCTGGAAGACATCGTAGGACGCTCGGTTGGAGTCCAGGGTCGCTGCTCCCGCTTTACGCGCGCCGATGAAGCCGTGCTCCCCGCGCAGGACGATGATTGGACGGTTGATCAGTTTCATCAGGAACTGTTCGGCCTCAGCTGAGGACGCAGGTTGATTGGGGACGAATCAGACACGTCAATGATGCTGCTGGCCAAGAGAAATATTTCTAAATTAAACTTCAAACTCCCACTCACCTGCGTTGTCAACAGTGGCAGTCAGCTGCCCATTTTTCTTAGCAATCACATATTTGCCGTTAGCCGCCCGCACGCACACGCGCCCATTACACCACTCCAGTTCAAAAAAAGTGTTGGCTGACCTGAGGGGGGGGATAAACAACTTCATGAGGACATGAAAACATCTGTTTTTTTGTTTTTTTTAAAACTCACGTTATTTTATGGTATTATATTTTAGCTGTTTTTCAACAGTTTGTTTTGAAAATACAGGCTAACTAGCTAAAACAAGGCACATGCGTGTGTGTGTGTGTGTGTGTGTGTGTGTGTGTGTGTGTGTGTGCGTGTGCCAACTGTTACTTGGTGGAGGCGGTGCACTGCAGTCCTCCACTTGCTGTCATGGTCCAGTATTTTCCAGTCGAGGTTCTGAAGGCACACTTCCGGTCCTCTCGACTCATCTCCATCTGGAAGACTTCCTGGTCCCCTTCTTCATTCTGATTGGCTGAGAGGTCCATCCCTAGGGAGCGGAACAGGCACCGGTCAATTGTCCAGGGAGGTCTCTGGCTGTTTAATGCCACTCAACTATAGATCGTTGCTGCTATTTGAAGCAGGAACCAATGCGTTGGAGTGGCACTCAAAGTATCATCTACAGTGCCACTCTAAAAAACTGTCTGCAGGTACAGCCCTACTCTGAAAATCAGTAAAAGTGAACAGTCTACGCTTGTAGATGTAATGTTAATATGCTAACATCTTGGAGCAACCTCAATTTCACTTTTCAATGTAATGATAATTTTGTGTATCTAAATATTAATGATATATTCAGAATAGCGTTCATTGCTTCATTCCTATCTTTGCAGTTGAGCTGCCGGTGTAGTGTGTGCGTGTGTGTGTGTGTGTGTGTGTGTGTGTGTGCCCACATTGAGAAGTCTGTGGTCATTGTGGAATGCTTGTTTGAAATGCGTTCAATCCTATGGTGAGCATGTGTGTTACCCCCTCAACCGAGGTCACATGTCACCAAGTAACTATCTGACAATGACCTCATTTAAGATTATCTTCCCTCTTCCGATGCAACCCCCTCTCTCCTGGAATGTGCACGCACGCACGCACACACACACACACACACGCACACACACTTTTCTGTAGAAAAATCCTAGAGAAGTTATGAATTTGGGATAGAGGAGCAGTCTTGGCAAAAAAATAAATATAAAAATCATGTGACAAAAATGTTCCGTTTCACCACCACAGCCATCTGAGTCATCCCTCCCTCGAAGGAGCCGACTTTCTCTCCGTCTCTCCTCCATTTTATCTCTTTGCGTCGTTCAAAAAAAACCCATCCCTTTGTTCTTTCGACTACGAGGAGACAAAATTGATGGAAAAAATAACTGCAAAAAGTCACCCTGGGCCCGCAGCCTCAGCGCAGGGGTAGAATTACTGCAGAAAGAGGGCTCGGCCCCATCGGCGGGGACAGAGAGGGGAGCACAGAGAGAGGGGTTGGGGGAGTGAGTGAAAGTGAGAGCAATGATAATGGAAAACACATGGCGTGCAAAATGAAAAAATGAAGAACGCAAGTCTGGGATTTTGCCTCTCGCTCTCACACGCACCAAACACAGATCAGTGCCCTCCACTCGTCTGTTCATCCACCCGTCCTCCATCATCCCCCCCCACACATTCTCGGGGTCTGCTGGAGCCTCTGCCAGCTGTCCTAGGGTGAAGGCAGGGTGACTCCCTGGACATGGGGCCACTCAGCTCAGTGGTCTAGTGGTAGAGTCTCCGTCCTGAGACTGCTATTGGTTGTGGGTTCGAACCCTGGCTGCTTATTGGCACTCAGTATTCGGGTGCAGCACCGTTGCTGCCCGCCGCTCCCTCGGGGGACGATGGGTGAAATGTGGAGGACAGATTTTTTTCATCCTTCGGGATGTGACAGTGACTGGGACGCCTGCTTAGGGCTAAAATCAAATATATGCGGTGACTCTGCAGGGGGATGGGGGAAGTAATTGGGTGATGGAGTTGCCAACCATGCCCTAAAAGGATGCTGGAGGGATGGGGAGTGGGGGGGGCTCACCTTGCCTCGTGGAGACGTTTTTCTCGTTGCCTGCGGTCACTACGACCTGCGGGTGGCTGCGCTCCAGGCCGAACAGCTCGTCCTTGCCCACCCGCGAGCCCCTGCCGCACCTCACGGTGCCGGTGGGCCCGCTGGGCGCCAGGTAGTGGCCGCCGCGGTCGCGGAAGGCCACCTTGCCGGAGCGGAACTCCAGCATGTAGCCGGTGTCGTCGTCCGTGCGCGGCGACAGGCCGCCGTCGGCGCGCAGGAAGCGGTTGTCGCGCGCCTCGAGGTGGTAGCGCCGCTCGCGGTACACCAGCGTCACGAGCGCGTCCACGCCCCAGGGCACGTCGCGGTCGGCGGCCAGCTCGCCGCGCTCGGCGTCGAGGCGCGCGAAGCGCTTGCGCGCGAGGCTGTAGAGGTTGACCTGCGGGTGCACGGCCAGGTGCACGCTCCACTCCTCCGCGGCGGTGACGCCCTGCGCGAAGCACGTGATGCGGTCCTCGCTGCCGCCCAGGTAGCGCCCGTGCGCCTCGGACTGCAGCGACCAGCGGCCGTCCTCGCGCGCCGCGAACACGAAGCGGCACTCGGCGGCGCGCGTCTCGCTCTCCGCCGTCACGTTGCCGTCCTTGTCGGCCGCGAGGTAGCGGCCCAGGTGCGAGCGCAGGAACACGGCGCTGCCGTCGGCGTCCGTCTGCTCCAGGCTCCACGTCTGCTTCTTCCGCAGGCTGCTGGCCGACGCGTTGATCTTGAAGCCGAACGCCTCCGCCGTCAGATACTTGCCGGCGCTGTTGATGAGCCCCAGCGGCATCTGCAGGAGGTCCCCGCCGGACATGGTGCTCGTGCGTCAAGAGGGTGAACAAGGAGAAGGAGGATGGAGAAGGTGGGTGAAAATCGAGGTCCTGAGAAAAGACGTGCACGGTGGGAGAGTGAGAGTGGGTGGGTGGGTGGATGGGTGGGCTTGTGTGTGTGTGTGTGTGTGAGAGAGAGAGAGGGAGGTGCTGACAAAAAGCAGTGGGAGAGTGAAAGTGGCCTCGTGTGTGTGTGTGTGTGTGTGTGTGTGTGTGAGAGAGAGAGAGAGAGAGAGAGAGAGAGAGGGAGAGAAGAGAAGAGATGCAGCTCCTGCTCCTGCTCTCTGTGCTGCTGACTGATGATGACGACGAGAGGATTCTGACTGGACCGCCTCGCTTGAGCTGCAGGGGCAGAGAGTTTGCTGCTGTACACGCCCCCCCTCCACCCCTCAAGCAGTCTGAAGCAAACCTGCACTGTTAAATGTGACCAGGGTTTCACAATAGCTTACGGTATTATCTCACCGTAAAGTAAAATACTGTCACAATAATTTGTTGTGAAATCACTACTTTTGCCATATTATTTCACAGTGAAATGTTGCTTTTACATTTATTTTCAGAAGGCTGGACTCACTTTGGTGTTAACGCAATAAATGACTGTAAAAAAAAAAAAAAAAAAAGGAACCCCCCCCCCCCCTCCCAGTTAAGCACCATAAAGAACATCTACATGCTGCTAGATTGCAGTCATTTTGTGGCATGACTGTGAGAGCAATGCAACTAATAGCCAGTAATTCACTGTAGATTTACTGCACAACCTTTTACAGCGTACATCGGATAAAACGCACCCATCCATCCAGCCAACCCTCCATCATAGCCCGACTGTCACCCAGAAGCAGGCTCGATCCATTTTTTTTTTTTTTTGCATCCATTTAGTCAACCTCGTGCTCGCCATCAGTTCCACATGGTCGCAGCCATTCATCGGCTGACAGAAGACTGTTTGTCTTCGCCGTGCGTGCTGAAAGGTCCCAAAGTGAAGTTTGGTCAAATGATCTGAGTGTCCAAAAATCCGTCCATCCTTTCCCACCCGTCACTTTCGCGCAGCGGCAAAATGTGCCCTGAAGTCGGCATGATAAAGTTGACGCAGTTGTTTTTGTGTGTTTAGTCTCGCACATACGGGCCGTCCCCCTGCTGCCTGTCTTAAATTCATATTGAGTTTTAAGATGAAGAGGAAACTCAGACTGGACAGTCATTCTTGACACCAATGATGCAACTGTAACTGAGATACCTGACACCTTAGTTTCTCTGCATCTCTCAATGACAAATCTCACCATTGACTGCATCTGTTAATCTATGTCTATGTTATTATTTGTATCATGAAATGCACTGCGGGTTGCAGCAGGTCGATGCAATACAGTTCAGTGTATCAATATCAGCGTTACACAATAGTGTGACCCATTTTACATAAAATCCCACCAGTGCTGTGTGCAGTATATCCAGACGTTACAAGTGCAATCGGAAATGACTGTAACATTGTGCACTTTTCTAAACAAACCACATTATTCACACTGGTCATTTTCCTTGATTTGTTGTTTCATTTTTGATTATGTAGAACGGACATGCATTTATGTTTATTCACAGCACTGGAGTGATTTCCTCCGTCATGTGAATGAAGCCATTTGTCTACTTTTTAAGTTAGTATCTCTGCAGTGACACAAATGAGAATTTTTACTTGTGCATGTGTCATATTGCAACAATGTGTTTTGGTAAGAGAGGTTCTATTCTAATTAAATAAATCACTGGATGTCTTATTAATGATGATTATTCATTTGCAGTTGATTGTTTCTCTTGAGTGTTTGGGGCAGTGGATTTGGACCGATGCTGCAGTTCCAAACTGTGGGGTCGTTAACTCACTCCCAAAGTCACCCTGTTGGCAGTTACCAGTGTTTTTTTTTTTTGTTTTTTTTTACCAAAGTAACGCATGTAGAGAGGTCTGTTTCCATTTATTTTTTATATATATATATGTATACTATTTTAGTATTAAGCATTACCAACCACTGCAACTCATGCCAACTCTCAACAATACATCCTGGGAACAGATTGGGGACCATTTGTCAAAATAGGGGGAATAGAAGTGTTGGAAAGTGTTGGTGCAGTTATTTTTACAGGCAACAGAACAATAAACTCTGCTAGATAGAAGGAGGCCTGTGGGGCATGCTGGTCGCATGGTCACGTGATGTCCTGATGCTTGGGGCCGTCCAGCTCCTGTACTGACAGAGTGTGAGTCTTGTCTGCATGGCTGGAAGTCAGTCTGGCACCGCTGCCCTTTGAACTGCTTCTCCTTACCATTATTACGATCAGAATTCTAAGGGACAGAGGTGGTGGACCTAAGGATCACATATCCGCTGTTTGCAGATGATAATACAATTTGCATTACACCTACAAATGAAGAATGAGGCTTTGAACACAAGCAGCTGAAATGATTTTTCTCCACACGGTGGTTGGAGGAGAAGCTCAGATATCTGGAGGGAGCTCAGAGTCAAACCACTTTTCTGCCATTATTCATTCATTCAGTCGTTCATCTTCTATACCCGCTTAGTCCCGAGCTCAGGGTCACGGGGGTCTGCTGGAGCCCCTCCCAGCTGTCTTAGGGTGAAGGCAGGGGACACCCTGGACAAGTCACCAGTTCATCGCAGGGCCACATAGAGGCAAACAACCATTCACACTCACATGCACACCTACGGACAATTTAGAGTCATCAACTGACCTCACATGCATGTTTTAGGAGTGTGGGAGGAAGCCGGAGAACCCGGAGAGAACCCACGCAGACACAGGGAGAACATGCAGACTCCACACAGGAAGGTCCCAGGCCCAGAATCGAACCCACGACCTTCTTGCTGTGAGGCGGCAGCGCTAACCACTGCCATTATTTTTTTTTTCAAAATCTAATTTTATTTAGAATATCAGCTGTCATGATTTGTTTTAAAATAAATCAAATGTTTGTGTTCCTAAATATGTTGTTTGTTATGCCTCTTTTTCTCAGGGCTGTGGGGGAAATGCAGTACAGCTTAATGGCCGCTAGGTGGTAAACACTCTACATTTGCCAAGTGCACACTGCATACAGGCGTACAGCTCTAAGCTTTCCTTCAACGGAACGACCCCCTTCGAAAGCAAAGGTTCTTTTCACCGTTATTATAACTAAGTTATAACTAAGTTTAAGTTTGTGGTATTTACCCAAAACATAGAAAACAATTCCACTACAAAATTCTCTCTCTCTCTCTCTCTCTCTCTCTCTCTCTCTCTCTCTCCCCCCCCCCCCCCCCCCCGTGTGTTTGCATAACGAGATTAAATATTTTTGACAAACCAGCTGGAAACCTATGTCAAACTATCTCAGATGAGACCTGCGAGTCTTTGTCCGTGGCTAAAAACAAAAATGCTGATATTCCTGTACTGATGCCCCGTGGGGGGAAGAGGAGGGGCACCACCTGTATAAACACTGTGAAAGAAAATGTGATACAGTCAAAACAATCAACTCAGCCCGAACACAGTTGGAGGGGCCAGAGTAGAAGATGATGCAGGAAATTCTGCACGAGTTAACTTAAACATTTACCGAATTGGCTCATTTGCAGAGGACTTTTTTTTTTTTTTTTTTTTTTAACTTTGGCAATATTCACTAATTTAGTCTTTCATCAACGTTATGTTGTTTTCATGAGTTGATGAACCACGTGTCTTGTAAATGATATTACACAGGCAAACAAGCAACAATATAATTTCTTTTGTCGATTTTTTTTTTTTTTTGTTACATAGCTGTGATTTTACATGCAGTTGTGTTTGTTTACTAATACAACTTGTTGATTAAACATATCAATATATGCTTCCATTGCCATTCTGAAACAAGTTGAAATCCGTCCTTGTGACGCCTCTCGGCCAATGGTCTACGAGAGGAACTGAGTCAGTAGATTTGTCATTTACATAAGTCAAGTGAATCAAAATTGAAGAAATAATCAGCCTTGAACTTCAAAATAAAGTCACGTCAAACTATTAAACACCCTATAAACCTAATTATTTTCCATTTATTTTGAAACATTTTTCCATTGCGCTGTCGTTTAGCTAAAACACATATTTCGCCTGACGTAACTCTAGACAATTTTGACAAATCCCAACACCTTTAAGCATTTATTCTGAAAGCACTGCCCGCAGTTTCCGGAACGCCCGTACAAGTTTCAGTGAGTTTCACGCAGTTCAACAACAGCTGCCTGGTTGCTAGACGACTCAATCTGCAACAGTGATGTTAGGACAGCCACCAACGCGGAAAGGAAAACAACATATTGGTGGTAGTTTCAACAGCCTTCCTGATAGGTTCGTCGCCCGGTGCAACTATTTGTGCTTTTTGGGAGGGAAAACAGGGAGTTGTAGCGAGTGCTAGCGAGCCTCTGTCGCTTCCTTATTTCTGCCACTACTACTAGCATGAGGGGGTGACGCTAAAGTGTTGGTCTCGGGAGAGAAAAATGAAAGGCACCAACGAGGAGACCTTCGAGTTCTGCTCGCCAACCTAACACTCGCCTCACCTGCGATGTCCACTGGAACCGCTAAGATGTCTCTGGACGCGAGTGACGTTCAGACGGATGAAGACTTTTACGAGGATTTGGTGAGACCTTCACTCTGGTTGGCTTTTGGGGTGGGAGGGGGCAAAGCGCAGATGTCAATGGTGCTGCATGGAGATGAAGGGGGGGCAGATTTAATACACAAGGGCGGCAAACAGAAAGAAAATGGTGCCTGGCCCAAAAATGCAAAGACTGTATTTGTCGCCGCTGCAACATTAACTTTAAGACACTTTAGAGAAGTGTGGCCCTTTTGCTGTCTCGCAGAGTTTGCAGTCAAGACGGCACCAACCCAGACCAAGACATTGTATCCAGACTAGGGAGTACCTAGACCCAAGACCAGACCCAAGACTTTATATATCAAAGAAAAATATCAAGAAAGCAGAAAAAAACAATGACCAGTATGTTTGTTTGTTTGTTTGTTTGTTTGTTTTTATAAATTCAAGTTTGCTTCTAATCAAACAGCGACGTCCAATTTCCCAGCAAGGTGTCTTTTAATCATTTTCTTGAGCATTTTTGCTGCTTTGCCACCATTTGAAAAACAAAAGCAACAACTTTGCTTCATAATATCAAAAAAAGAGAAAAAAATCAAACTAGGAATAAGGGGGCAGGGTGTCACTCTAGGTGTCACCAACAGAGCGTAACTAGGCAGCAGTTGGATTCTTCTGCGTTAATATCGTGTCATTACAGTGTTGGCTGAGTCTCCACTGGTCTGGATCAACTTACCGACTAAATATTGACTTGAATAAGTGAGAAGCAGAATTGGACCAAAAAAAAACCCCAACCCTTTAGATCTCAAGGTAGAACCCAATAGATTCTCAAGGTACTGATTCATTTGGCTCATGCTTCCCCCCGGGCCCCCACCTTCTACTAACCCATAAGAGAGAGCGGATCACATGAACGCACCACCGAATATTTTCACAAAATATGATGACTGCCTCCATTAGGCACTTTTTGATAAACAAAATGAAACATGAGACCCTCTGTCCTGACATGAAGGTGGTGTTTTGATGCATTTCTAATCCTTTCTCACGCAGATGTGTTCAGTTATTGACTGAAACCCTTTCTGACTCGCGCCACGTGGGTCAATGCAGCCCACCAACGCACCAAAATCAATTTAAAATTCACTTCAATTCCATTTATAACTCACCTCTCCCCAACATGCAGGTGGAGGACAGCTTTTCTTACTCTGCAGACACTTCAGAGAAGGTGAGACTTTGTGCTTTTTCTTAAAAAAAAAATAAATTAAAAAAAAAAAAATATTTGCAATCGTGTAATTACCGTACATGCCCTTAGTTCTGTTATGACCGGTTACTGGTATTTTCTATGTTCAGTATCCAAGGACGTGCAGGAAGCGATCTTCCGCCAAGCCTCCTAAGTCACCAAGTAAGTTCTGCTTGCCTGGATGTGCAGAATTCCTTTGGGCAGACGCTGTTACCGAGGTGTCGCCCCTTTTTCTTATTAACGTGCCGAACGCGCGTGTGCAAGGATCTCCGTACCTGGCCAGTATGAGTGTGAACCCAAGGAGAGTGGCAGTGGCAGCCTGGAGACAACCGAGGGCTTCCCTTGGGGACGCCAGGGGGTGCACCCCCCCCGGGGACGGCGGCTCAGCTTGCTTCACGTCCCTCAGCAACGGCAACGGTAGGCACCACAGCGACACGCAGCAGCTCGACGCCTCTCCGAGTGAATGTGAGAAACACGATGAACCACAGTCTACTGGCAGCAGTTTAAATATTATTAGTCCTGAGACAGACAACATGTCCAGTAAGGAATGCTGTGCTGTCCAGTGGAGCCAGAAATAATGTGGAGTGTGTGTGTAGATCCAGTTCAAAGAGTCTCAGAAGCTCTGTTTATTGTCTGAATAACATTATTTTAATGTATATTTCACTGGTGTTTGTTTATTTGTCCTATTTTTTTTATTTTATTTATTTCGTATGTTTTGGTTTTTGTATCCCTTTTATTTATTTATTTATTTTTTATTTTTTAATAAATCAAATCAAATCTGTCACATCCCACCAACGTTATCTCAGTAGCAGTAGGGCTGTGCGATTAATTGATTTTAAATGGAAATCAGATTTTCTTTTTAGTCGTACTTGTCCTGTTTTTGTAGCATATTTAACGAGATTTCCGTTCCCTGAAAAAAAAAAAAAAAAAAAAAAAAATCGAAATCGAAAATCAAGTTTTCAGAGAAAAAAAAAAAAATCAGGATTTTACTTTTGACCAAAACCACCCAGCCCTAGATAGCAGCTTTGGAATGAACTCCAGGTCTTGACCTTGTCTCTGTCTGTTTTTCAGACTCCTCTCAGACACAGCGGTCAGATCTTCACATCACTCCAGAGCTCCTCAGTCAGGCCTTGACCATGAGGAAGCAGAAATATCTCCACGCTGGATCCAATGGTGAGACATCGGTGTGGGTGTGATGGACTGGGATGTAGACAGGTGAGGTTGGTGGTCACTGTCTCGAGCTGTGGGAGGGTGCGTCAGAACGCAGGCAGTGTTTCATAACTGCGCGCTGTACGTTGAGATAGGGCACCTGTCACCTCGCTGAGTCATCGGCGTTCTGCCTGTTGTCTAACAGGCTTAACCTCTTGTCCAGGTGACCACAGAGAGAAGGAGGATATGTACGATGAAATCATTCGCCTCAAGAAGGTAGGTTAGTTATTTAATAAGAACCCAGTTATTTATAGATTTATTATTTTTCTTTTAAAGCAGCTCTAGGTAACTTTTCGACTATGAAATGATGATTCCAAACTCAGTAAAGCGCTACATAACTGATTAATAGGATCAATGGTGCTGCCTCGGCAGCGAGAGGGGGGGTTGTGCCGGCTGTAACTGCACTGCGTGACTTTATTTTATTTTATTTGTTTATTTCGAACATGAAAGAAAATGAGAAAATAAAAGGGATACAAAAACCAAAACATACGAAAGAAAAATAAAAAATAGGAGAAGTAAACAAACACCAGTGAAATATACATTAAAATAATATTATTTGTGACTTTCAAGCGCGACCTGACACGCCGGACTAAGCACTATACGGCAACGCCACACGTTTATTCAGAGGCGGTTTTACAGACTACTATTACAAATACATAAGATTATAAAATGACGGAATGCAACCCAATAATTAACCTCGATGAAAGACCAAGTAATAAAAGTGTTGAACGTTTGCTACGACGTTATTGTCAGTGTCTGTTTTGCATTGCATATTGGTGTTTTTCCTAAACGCACACGAGCACTCCAGCTAGGCCACTATTTGTATTTTCCCACATCAATAAACTGCCACTGCAGCGTGTTGACTTTGTCACTTCGCCATTTCCACCCAAAGTTACCTAGAGCTGCTTTCATAAAAAAAAAATTTAAAATGGGGCTTATTATTATAAAGACACTGAAGCTGTATTTTTTTTAACCTAAATGTCGTTCAATACACTTTGTCTCCGTGGACCTTTTTATCCGTCGTGACTTGTTGAAAAAAAGCATTCCCTTTCTTCTCAGAACCTCCAAGCACAAAAGACCGACAACCAGCAAATCAAAGTCAAACTACGCCGCCTGGAGGAAGACAATGCCAAGCGGGAGAAACAGATTGAGGAGCTGCTGGACCCAACGCGAGTATGTTAGCACTGTCAATGTTTGGGAGTGGACAGAAGAAACCATTTGCTAACGCCTCTCTTTCCCCGAAGGCGTCAGAGTATACTCGCAGTTTGGTGGATAAGAAAAAGGAAGGCAGCGTGGTGAGTTCACCCGGGCCGGTGCAGCAGTGGGCGGCGGAAGTCAATGTCAGGTGTTTGCTCACGTTGAGAATAACTCTGTCTAGGTTCTCAATGGGCTGAAGCAACGGATCTTGAAGCTGGAGCAGCAGTGCCGAGAGAAAGAAAATGCTCTGAGGTGAAGCACGTCATGGTTTTAATTGTTCATTTGTCCGGCGGCAGATATTTTTTTTTACTTGTTTACGTTTAGTTTGTTTTTCTTGTTCAGCAAACTGCAAAGTGACCTGCGCACGACCAACCTGGAGGAGCTGCAGATCACCGTGGAGAGCTACTTTGAAGAGGTAACACAACAGTTGTGCCAACAACCGAGTGCACACTCAATAGTGTGTTTGCATGAACAAGCCTGCTGGTTGAAAAAAAAAAACAACCTTTTTACCTGGTGTCATTTCTCCGTTGACTGTGTCTGCTGTGTCAGATCCAGCGGTTGAGGATGCTGCTGGAAGCTTCAGAGAAGAGGTATGTGTTTCATCATTGATTCAATCCTCCCTGTGTGTCTGCGTCGCAGTAACTTCATCTTCACTCGCAAGTCCTGTTTCTAATCAATGTTAAAGCATAGCAGTGCACCGATAGCACTTCTTTACAGAACAGGTAGAGTACGAGTACTCACAGAGACTGATACTGAGTACTTTATAAGGGCATCATCACACATTATAGAATTACTTTGATTTTTTTTCCCCCCCACAGATGTTCTGCTGTTTGAACAACATTCCTCAGCATGTTTTTCTAGAGCAGGCTGAGTACAAGTCGAGTACTCAACCCCGGTACCGATACTCCATCCTGGTGTCGCTGTCAGTGCATCCCTAATAAAGCACTTTGATTACTTCAGCGTTAAATACCAACATCATTGGATTTATAATAATAATAATAACAACAACAACAACAATATAATAATAATAATAATAATAATAATAATAATAATAATAATAATAATAATAATAATCTTTTTGTTTTTTGTTTTTTAATTCTTTATTCGAGCATAAAAAAAAGAAGGAAAAGAAATAAAAGGATTCAGTAATAAGAATATGTAAGCCTATTCCTCAAGAAAACAACAACAACAACAATAACAACAACAACGATAATCAATGTCCACAACTTAAATATGCTCGAAAGGAGCAGGAAGAAGTACTTGACTTATCCAGTCCTACCCCTAATCACCTCGCCCTTTAACTGCTTTTTATGGCCTTCTTCAAAAGGGAAAGAAGAAATAAGAGAAACGCACCAAAAAAATAAAGAAAAACTAATAGAATTTTTTTTTTAATAATAATGATAATGATTTAAAAAAATGTTTTCACAAGTTTCACAAAGGCCAAAATTTATGGATATAGATAAAATCTATAATCATTATAATAATCATTATAATAATGATTATAGATTTTATTTATAAGCGCCTTTCTGAGCACTCTAAGACACTTCACAGAAAACAAATGCAATAAAGCGACAGTTAAAAGCGAGTTAGTAATTAACAATAAAATGAAATGAAAACACAGTTAGGCAGAATAGAATAATTTAAACAGATGGGTTTTCAGTCTGCATTGAAATATAGGAAGAGAGGCTGTGCCAGGTATGTGTGATGGGAGAGAGTTCCAGACGTCACCCATGTCATCAATTCAAGAGTTTCATTCTTAAACAAGCGCTGGCCTCTCTTGCCCCGCTGTCCACAGCAGTCGAGAGGAGAGGAGATGTTCCCAGCGGCAGCAGAAGGCCTTGAGCTCCACGGTCCGCCGTCTGTCCGAGAACCTGAAGCAGCTCCAGCAGGAGAACGCGGCGCTCCGAGAAGAGCTGGACATAGACAGTCCTGCGGGAGGAATGAAAGGTACGTCCTCACACAGCAAGAAGAGCTTAGGTTTGTTTTATTCATGAGAAATGATGCAGGTTCACATTTGACAAAGCAAACTCAAAACACTCCCGGGTTCAAGAATACCCATCACAACAATGCACACGCTGGCAGTACACATATATTCCCTACAACTTGTCGAACCTCATGGCAATGAAGAACGGCCTTCATATTTCACTCATTGCCTCTCTGAAGGAGCAAAGTTTTAGAAATGCAGCTTTTATTTTGTTAAAAAAAAACGAGCAGCATCTCTGAAAGTGGAGTGAACAGGCTTTCTAGGGGCACCAGATTCAATGCTAATGATAGAGTGACATCCAAGATATAATTGACCAACAATTTCAAGCAATTGAGAAAAATGAAGAAAAAAAAAATCATCCAACAAAACTTTGCTAATTCAAATTAAAATTCAAATCCACAGTGCAGATTTCCTGACTTTCCTTGAAACTTTTTTTTTGTGCGTGTGTGTCTGTGTGTGTGTGTGTCCCTCAGGCTTCAGAGAGTGGAGTAAACAGAGACTGTTGAGAAGGCTGTTGGAAGTGGAGAAGGTGAGAGAAACCGGCAGCCGGCTCTCTACACAAACCTGCCGTGTACCTTCGTGGTTCACACGTCTGTGAAGCTTCTCAGTCATTTTTTGCCTTTTCTAAATTTGAAGCAGAGAAAGTGTTGGTCATTAAACAGAATCTTCGAAAACAGCCGCAGCACCATATCGAACTTCCCAACTGGGGCCGCCATCAGATGCATTGTGTCATGCTGAACTCTTTATTTTCAATTTGAAACTTTTGTGAAAACTCTGCGACTGTGAACCTTACTGCTGTCTACAGCAGTGAAAACAAAGCCCTGACAGCTTTTCTTTTCTGGCAGGTCCAGCGTCACTTTATGCTTTTGAAAATCCTGTTTCTCATTTTTCATCGGTTTCGTTGTCTCAGAAAGTTGTCTACCAAGAACAGGAACTCATTGAATCCGACATATTTATCATGTTTAGTCGCCCGACCGGCTGTGTTGTCGTTATTTCAGTACAATATTTCACTCGGTTGTTGTAATTCTGATGAAGATGAAAATTTAGATTGAAGTCCGGACGAACCAACTGCTCACTCACTCACTCACTCACTCACTCACTCACTGACTCTGCCGTCACCTTGACTCCTTCTCCTCCTATCAGAGACTGGAGGAGAGCAAAAGACACGCCCACTCCGGGAGGAGCAGCTGCCGATTGGATCATGGCGTCCAGGTCGATCCCACAGAGGACGCAGCGTTTGCAGCAGCAAGAGAGACGCTCATCTCCGTGGGGACGATGACAGAGGAAAGAGAGCAGATTTCTATTTTGAGAGAACGGCTCAGCCGATTGGAGGAGGAGAGGGCGGGTCTTGAGGAGCAGCTGTCCAATCAAGAGTGAGCACGCTTTGCCATAATCGCAGCTTGACAGATTTGAAAATCCAAAGATGTCGTGATTTGCTTTGGCACATATGATGGTGGTTCAGTGTTGTTCCTCAGACTGTGTGTGTGTGTGTGTGTGTGTGTGTGTGCGTGTGTGTGTGTGTGCGTGTGTGTGTGTGTGTGCACGTGTGTGCGTGTGTGTGTGTGTGTGTGCGTGTGTGTCCTTTCTTTCTAGTGATGAAGTGAGGCAGTGGAAGAGGGCGAGAGAAGAACAGAAGGAGGAGACGGAGCGATGGAAGAGGCAGCAGACCGAAGAGCAGGAGGAGGAGAGACGGCAGCATCAGTACGCTCACGCCTTGCTGAGATCAATAAGTATATTTGAGCCAACGAGCTGCGCTAATTAATTAGATAATACACCAACTAGCTCTGCTTACTTTCAACAGTCAACAGCCAACCAAAAAT
The DNA here is from genome assembly GCF_046127955.1 of Nelusetta ayraudi. Taxonomy (NCBI): domain Eukaryota; kingdom Metazoa; phylum Chordata; class Actinopteri; order Tetraodontiformes; family Monacanthidae; genus Nelusetta; species Nelusetta ayraudi. The sequence goes on along the minus strand of NW_027466056.1, from coordinate 1,376,234 downwards.
ATTGTTCAAAAATTCCACTTCTTTGCCTAAAAATGACAATATAGCCTCAACTTTCTTCATGCTCAGTCAGTGCGAAGCCTGTGTAGGTTTAGATGGGGAGGAAAATCAGATCACATTCCTTTGAAAGCGCAGTCACTCAACAATTTAATGTTATTATAAAGAAACTTTCCAACTCTGCTCTTCTGCTGGCTGTCGCACTTTACATTTATTGCACTAAATGAATTATAACATCCCGAGTTTTCCTCATAAAAAGTGAACGCGTTCTGCTCCTCGTCTGCTGAGTGTGTGAGGACGTCAACGCGTCTGAGCCGTTCCCATCTCTGTGTGTGTTCCTCAGGTTGCAGTTGGAGAAGTTAACGTCCAGGATCCACAATCTGGAGAGCGAAGTCAAAGCGGAACAAGCTGAGGCCACCGCTCCCTGCGTGCCACCTTCAGAGGGCAGCAGCCTCAACGCTCAGGTGGCTCTGAAGAAAGAGGAAGAGAGAGAAGCTTCAGGAGGAGGAGAGGAGATGAGAGACACGGCAGCATCAGTCATCCAGAGAAGATGGAGGGAGCATCGGGAAAGAGTAGGCGACCGCCGACCGCGACAAACTGAGCTCAGATCCAATTAAACCAGCAGCACTGCAACCTCCTGATTTTATTGATTTGATTTGATTTGATTGATTTATTTCGAACATGAAGGAAAATGAGAAAATAAAAGGCATACAAAACCAAAACATACGAAAGAAAAGTTAAAATAAAAATAAATAAATAAATAAAAATTGGATAAGTAAGCAAACACCAGTGAAATATACATTAAAATAATGTTATTCATGTCCGAAAAGGGGTAAGAGGAAGTATAGACTTATATATACCTACCCCTAAACTCAAATAAATACACAAACTTATGAACTAAATTAAGTTTATACAACTAGATGACAGAAAACAGAAAACAACAAAACAGAAAACAACAAAAGACAACTCCAGTTATAATATAGTGCAGGAATTCAACCGTAAGAACACTGGAGAAATTTTATAAGTCTATATAGACATAATATATATATATACAATATGGATATAGATAGATATTCATGTATATTCATGTAGAGAATGATTGTAAGAATACTTATAATAATAAAACAACAACAACAACAACAAAAATATTATTATTATTATTATTATTATTATTATTATTATTATTATTATTATTATTATTATTATTATTATAGATCTCCTCTCTTGTGAACAGCTCTCTCTTTTCTCCTTGAAGGATGTCGTGTTGTTGCAGTGGGTGCTGAGAGGCCACCTGGTCAGAGCGTCGCAGCTCAGTGACCTGCGGAAAGACTCACAGGACAAGGTTTCACTCACACACTTACACGTCCACACAGGCTGGACCAGTGTTTCTCAACTGGTGGGTCGCAAACCAGAAGTGGGTCACGGAGCTGTTTTGATTGGATTATTATTATTTATTTATTTTAAATACAGTTTTTAAAATATATATGTATATTTATAAAAGTAGAGCAGTAGCATAATTACAATAATTCATTCACAAGACACGACATGTGCAATACATTTAGGTTGCGACTTCATTACAAGGAAGAAGATGTGCAAATAATGTGAAACTATCACATTATTTTGTGAAGGTTTTACGTTATAACGTGGAATAATGTGAAAATGATCACATTATTTTGTGATAATTTTCACGTAAATCTGCTTGCATCAGCTGGAGCTGATTGAAAAGGAAGCCACAATAGGACAGCAATTCAAAGGACTTTTGGGGGTTCTAGAATCTAGTTGAATCTAGCTCTATAATATGTGTACAAATACAGTAAAGCACTTTCCCCATGATCTGTTCTAATTACTACGGAAGCGTATCGCTACCTCACTAGAAAGAAAACAGGGCTCAGCATCACGTTGTAACGTGAAAATTATCACGTAAAAAAAAAACGGGAAACTACCACGTTATAACGTGAGACCAAGCCCTGTTTTTTTATTTCTAGGGTGGCAGCAACAAATGGATCAAATGCAATGAAACTCTTCACTGTTGAACCTCTGCAGACTGCGCCAGCCGCCGGCGCTGCAGGGGACGGAGAGCTGGATGACGACGTGGCTGTGACAGCAGTGCAGTCTGCGCTGAGGGGACACCTGACTCGCTGCAGTCTGACCATAGAGAGGTGAGCCAGAAAATCAGCAGTGCGGCCTCGTGTGTGTGTGTGTGTGTGTGTGTGTGTGTGTGTGTGTGTGTGTGTGTGTGTGTGTGTGTGTGTGTGTGTGTGTGTGTGTGTGTGTGTGTGTGTGTGTCAGCTCTACAACCTCTTTCCTCCGTCCTTGTGTAGAAACCCATGGGTCTCCAATAGAGCTCGCTCAGCCCAGCCAGCCAGCAGAACAGGTGAGGGAGAAAATACACCTTTTCAATCTAGAATTTGTAGTCTATCTATCTGTCTGTCTCTCTGTCTGTCTGTCTGTATGTAGATATAGATCTATATATATACAGGTACTACAAATAAAATTAGAATCTCATGAAAAGGTTGTTGTGTTTCTGTAATTCAACTTAAAAGGTGAATGTGACATATTATATAAAGGAATAATATGCAAATTAATATATTTCAAGTTTTTATTTTTTGGATTTTGCTGATCAGGTCTTGCAACTTAAAAAAGTTTGTGGGTTTGTGGTTTTAATAAGCTGAAAATCTTCATCAGCAAAGTTACAACAAGGAACTGCTTGAGATGTCAATTTCCGTGGAATGGCTCAATAAAATGTGTTGCTTTCATCTTTGATGTTAAATTGCCAAAATAAAACAACTTTTACTTGATATTCTAATTTTTTCGGGTAGTACCTGTATGTATAGATATAGATATAGATCAATGTATTCTGATATTTACACTACCATTTAAAAGTGTGGCCTCACTGACTCATTCCTACTTTGAACTCCATTATAACCAGTTTGATGAATGGCTCATAACGCTTGCACTGGGATCATTTTCTCTAATGCTGAAGGCCCGACTGTGTTGTAATAGAAATCATATTGCCAGACTGGCTCACGTAACATCGAGAGACTTTAAGTTCCCAAGGGTTTTGTCCTGACCTTGCATGGTTTGCTGCCCAGTTAATTTCATTCAATCTTCTAAACTTTAAAGTTCAAGTTAACTTATTGTCATGCTCCCATTGTGCACAATGACTGTATTGTTGATCTTTGCGACTCGGTTGTTTTTGCAGTCATAAAGGACAGTGTCCTGTGTTCCAGGATATATGTAACACAAAACAAAAGAATGAAATTTTCCCCTGCAGGAAATGAGTCAGTGGTTGGACTCGCTGTGTGCTGAGGCAGCAAGACTGCAACCCTGCTCTGCTCCTCACCTGCATCTCGCTTGTTCTGTCATCCCAAGTGCCTTTCATGATAACTAATGGCCACACAGTAATTGATTGACTGCCTCGACGAGAGATGAGGGTTAGCTTAGCTTAGCTTCCTCGTGTAACAGTTGCAAGTCCTAACTTCCTCTGTTAAAGTGTCTGATTTGGAAGCTCAGAATGAATCTCTCAGGTGCAACACGTGCACAGAAACTACAAGGTGCATCATCCACACTTACAATTTTACCACCGTGTCCTTTTTGTCTATTGTATGATGTTTCCAAGGTCTCCATCAGGACAGTAAGAAGCAGTGGAAGGCAGAGCACCCCAGACTTACCTCAATCATCAATTCTTCCAGGACGTCACCCAAAGCCAGCGGTACCTTCCCTCAGGGTGTTTTACTCCTCTTTTTCCACCGTGTCATTTCATCATTCACCTCTGATGAAACCTTTGTGTTTTTTCTCTTTGCCACAGAGCAAACAAAGCTTCAGTCCGTGGATGAGCCTGGCAGAGCAGCCGGAGTCGATTCCGACGACTCCGACGACGTCATTGTGTCTCCCTCACGTCCTGTGAGACGGAGGGAAGTGTTGATCTCTTAGACCTCTGAACCAGAGTGTGTCTTGCACTGTCACATATATCACGCCATACAGCCTCTCTCCTGAGTGATAGTACAGGCTAATGCTGGTCGGCATATTAAATCCACAATATTGACAGTCTGATGATTGTTGCCTTGATTGTGTGAGTACATTATTTATCTAGTAACTGTCCAAAGATTCTGGGGAATTGTGCTCCGGGTCTTCTATGAGTGCACAGGGAACCAGCTTATATTGGTTATTGATAGCGTCAGAGTAAATTGGTTCTATTACTCACGTCGAGACCGATACTGGCCATGTTTCCCAGATCAGTTAAGAAGCTCTTAGTGGTAAGAGCTTGCTGATCTATTTGTCTGGCATTGATTGATTTAGATTCAGGACTGCGGTGGTGAACACCTTGAGCGACATAAGAAGGGTGGAAAGAAGCCATCTGGCAAACACCCTTATCTTAGTGCTCCTTCTTAGCTGAAGGAGCTCTTTTTAAGAGCCTTCTGAATCCTCCAGTGTGTAATATTTGGCTCGATCTAAGATTTCTATTTTTAAGCTGAATATACCGCCAGTAAACACATCAGTAAAAGTGTATGATTGCAGTACAATAAATGTAATTTATAAACATATCTAGCGCGCTTCGTAATTCGGGTGAACGCTCCATAAACCAGTGAAGGAGAAGGTTGACAAGGTATCCAGGTTTGGGTGCAGAGGCCACCGTAGTTCACTGGCAGGCTCAGGAGGGGAAGGGAGCGTAAAGGACGCTGCAATCTAAAATGTAACCGCCTGATGTCGCTGTTTTTTCTTCAAAATCTACAAATATTACACACTTAACCTTTGATTCCTTAAGAAGGGTGGCGTCTGGGAAATGCGGCCGTGACCCACAGTTTCAAACTGTTTGTTCTTTTAGTTACCCTTTGAGCCATGTAACCTGTTTCAACTAAGTGCCTAATTATGAGGAAAAGTGGAATTGCTGGGGTTTGGCAAGTTGTGCACGTCACTGTACATTTCTATCATTCAGCAAATAAAAGCTGCTTATTTCGACAGGTTCGCAACACGTGAAAGCATCATGTGCGCTTCTGTACTAACGATACTGAGAGATGATGTAAACAATGCACTATTGAATAAACTGTGAATAAAATGACAGCATAGTCTTCTGCAATATTAAACCCGAGGTCGGTACAGTGGGGGATGCACAGGTGCTGCACGATGGTTTGCAATGCAAAAGTTGAGGTCGATAGCTGAATGGGAGGCCGGCGCAGAAGAAGGATCACCTGATGTTTCTAACTTAATTTCTGTGGCATTCAATAAACTTGTTTTTTGTATTGAATCCTCTCATTTGTGATTAAGTCCCCGCCCACAAAAGAAAATTTAGAAACATATTAGAGTTGTTCACTAGTTATTTTTTCTGGTTTACAAATTAGAAACTTTAAGTTTTAAATTTGAAACTTAAACCTTGAAACTTAAAACTTAAGTAATTACGTTTTAATATATTGTTATGTTATATATTGATAGGAAATTCTCGCCGGTTAATGTTCCTACTCGCCAAGGTCTGTAGGTGGTGCTATGGAGCACCTAGAATTTTCATTTTTGCATTAAAAAAATGTTTTACCGGTCCTGACCTGCTTGCTGATTTTCGTCAAAATTGAAATAAATAAATAAATAAATAAATAAATAAATAAATAGTTGCTATAATATGCAAATCTCCCCAATGTGGAATTAATAAATCTTCTTCTTCTTCTTCTTCTTCCTCTTCCTCTTCCTCTTCTTCTTCTTCTTCTTCTTCTTCTTCTTCTTCTTCTTCTTCTTCTTCTTCTTCTTCTTCTTCTTCTTCTTCTTCTGTTACCTGTACTGTCGTCAAGCTACCGTCAGGGGGCGGCTTCTTTGCGCAATTGTGTTCCCTCTCCAGCACCACCACCACCCCCCTCTCGGTCTCACTCGTTCCCGGAGAACGGGAGCTGCCGCAAAGCCCCGTCCTCCCCACCACCACCACCAGGGCATTTTAAACGCCGTGTTTACTTCACGCTCCAACTGTGTAGCCGAGGAGCTGCAACGCCGAGCCGGTGTAGATACAACCGCCGACACGGAGCGCTATGATTTAAGAGAGACGACGGTGGCATCGCCTCAACTCACTGCGACAAAAAGAAGCAGTAGAAGAAGAAGAAGAAGAAGAAGAAGAAGAGCCATCGAGTTTATTTAACCCTGAATCTGCCTCAGCGCCGCCGCGGGAGGTTCTTCCCCACGAACGTCAAGGCTCCTCCGCGGATGTGAGCGTCGTCGTTCCCACCACCAACACCCACCAACAACCACCAACCACCACCCCGGTGCTTCTTCAATGAGGACCGGGCTGCAGCCGACTCGGTGGCTGGTTGCAGCTCGCTCGGCTCGGCCGCGTTGATGCAGCAGTGCGCGGCGGCTGGGCTGCTCACAGTCAACGGCGGACTTGGGGAAGACAATAGGTGAACCGAACCGTACATTGACCTGGACCACCACCACCACCACCACCACCACACCCGGTACCCGGACCAAAAACCACAGCTTCGGCCTCGCTCGGTGAGTCCTTCCTTCCCCTTCGTCTCCCGAGGTTCGAACGTGTAATGGACCCGAATTGCCAGAGTCGTCGTGTCGTTGGTTTGCGAGACTGCGGTAGTTTGCACAGACAAAGCGGGTTAACGCTCGCTAATCCGGGTTTTTCCTCGCGATGTATTCCCAGTGTGTTGGAATACACGGAGTGTGCGGTTCTGTATGTACGGCAGTAGCCCCTCTTTGTGTCTAGGTGCGGTAAATCCATCACGACACACGGTAAAAACGTCTATTTATTTATTTATTTATTTATTTATTTATTTATTTTATTACATCGCCGCCGCACATTTTCTTGTACCTCCTCCTGTAAAAGATGCATTTTGCTCTGGCGGGGGGCGTGATTCCGATATCCCGACAGCCAGGCCGTAATTGATGTACAGTACACAGCATGACCTCATAGACTCAAGATGGGGCTATAACGGGGCTGGCGTGTACCAAAAATAATCATTGAAGTCATCCGCCGTGTCCTCCTGTGTCCTTTTTCTTTCTTTCTTTCTTTTTTTTTTTAAATCACGCCGCGGTTTGCACGTCGACTGTTTGACGGTGAAACAACAACCAGTCACGACATGGAAGGAAAACCTCCCTTTGCTGTCAAAATGAAGGCTTCAAAGTGCACAATGGCGGGCTCTCCGTTCGAATTGGGCTTGGTGCCATTGTGTCATATTGCGGTCCAATTTTAATCAAAGGCACATCGTGCTAGATGGGCATTGCAGGAGATAAAAAAACAACAACAAAAAACCACATTGTTTATTCTCAAACGAGAGAGCAAATTGCTTTAATTCACACCACAAGATGCAAGTTATCCCCGGTACATGACAGCACTGAAGGAAAGCATCAAGGTGCCTACACTGGAATGTTGCTGTTTGACTGCGACATGTGACCGAGCGTGTGAATTTCATCAGATTTTCCCAGCAATGATGTCACAAATGCATCCCCCCCCACACCCCCCCCCCCCCCATCTCATTTAATAGATTTTCATTTCATTTACTTAAATAAGACACCACCAGTTTGCTTTGCTCGCCTGTCAACCACCATCACAAAGTGGCTCCCGCCGCCGTGTTTTTAACCCACGTCTCTCAACAGATTCCCCCTGTTGAGGATTTGCGTGTTTGGGAGCGAAGAAGCGACAGCCAGAAGGCAGCCGCACCAGGATGGCGGCCGTCGTGAATTATTCCCCGCCGTGGTGGGTGAACCTGCTTCACCGACTGCCCCATTTTAACGTCGAGTTCCAGGTTGTGAGCAGCGACTTCAGGCCGGAGGACTCCGAGTACCAGAAGGTAAGAGGAAGGAACGGCCTGGCAGCCGTCGAGCTCTTGTCTTATTGTCTCACCTCTCGCCACCTGCTTCATCAACTGGCTGGCCGCCCGCATGGAGACACCACACAGTTGTGGCATCCTGCCAGTGCATTGATCCAGTGTGTGTGTGTGTGTGTGTGTGTGTGTGTGTGTGTGTGTGTGTGTGTGTGTGTGTGTGTGTGTGTGTGTTTGTGTGTGTGTGTGTGTGTGTGTGTGTGACAATCAGTGCTCCCTGCATCTGTAATATATAGAACAGAATGGATGTACTTTATTCTTCAAAATTGGCCAGAATAAAGTAGTGTTGCAGCACCAAGAACGATACATGATAAAAAAGTTTTTTAAAAAAGCTATGCGTTAATTACAGTAATCACGAGAAAACATTCAAGTCAGTCTATACAGAACAATCAAACAAGTGCAGATGTGCAATAGACAGTCAGTTGTGCCGAGGCAGGCAAAAGCAAAGTTGTATAAACCATGAGTGCATTATTTACTACTGAGTTCAGAAGAGGTCCAGAATATTATGTGTAATATATTCTAGGAAAAACAATTCTATTTACAGTGAAAGTAATCTTTAAACCCTCCAGTTTGCAGAGTGTCAAAATGTCAGGCCTTGTGTCTGACCCTGTATATAAAACCCTATGACCCTGACCCTATCAATACTAAATCTTCAATCGGATTCGCGATATGTTCGTATTGTAAACGGGTCTGGCAGGGGGGGAAAAAAATAACAGCGGAATTAATTAAAATCATGAGACCAATTATATTTGTGGGTTTTTCGCAGCCGAATCTCAAAGAGGAGCTCTGGCCCAGTTTTTGCTGCTGTTCAGTTGAATTCCTCCAACAAGGTGACTTTGAGTCTCTGCACTTCCAGTGCCCGCTGCGCTCTGGTCGCTGTGCATTTCTGACGCTTGTCGGGGTGACGAGCGGAGCAAGAATACCCCCCCCCCCCAACCCCAATCCCAACCCGCACCCTCAGACACAGACGAGGGAGGGAGATGGGAACCAGAGAGAGAAGCTGCTGGGAGATGGGAGGACAAGGAGAGATAGAAATGGGGCTGATTTGAGGGGGTGGGGGGGGGGAGAGGGCTCCGTGATCCATGGGAGGTTCTTCCAAACAGCCAAGCAGCTACTTCCTGCAAGCTATTCAGCGTCTAACTAAGGCTCTTTGTGTGTGTGTGTGTGTGTGTGTGTGTGTGTGTGTGTTCACTGGAATTTTAAGGGCCCCTTTTTTCAACCAATTACCTCATGACATATTTTAGCAGAAGGGGCTGTTTCTGTGTCACTGAGCTTTCTGCAGCACGATCATATGCTCATTTATGCATTTTTTCCATACATATATATATGTATATAATGTTTGTATATATATATATGTATATATATCTATATGTATGTAGTGCTACATACGCACTGACGCAAAACACAATAGCAAACATGTGAGATGCACATACAGCTATGTATGTATGTGTGTGTGTGCGTATGTATATATATATGGACGCACCTTCTCCTGCATTTTATTTCATCTTTGCAACCTTGCACACTGCAGATGGATACTGGAGCATCACGCAGCAAAGGAAAACACGGTCAATAAGTCTAAAGATGCTCTCTATGAAAGGTGGAAGAACTTCAGTATCAAACGTGTTCAGCCTTCAGTGAGAAAGAGAAGACATTCAATTCATAGGTTGAGTCCATACTATTGACTGCTAGTGTAGATGTACACACACACACACACACACACATACATGCACGTGCTGTATGTGCATCTCACATGTTTGCTTTTTGTGTTCTGTGTCAGTGCGTATTTAGCACTTAAGGTCACAGATCTCCCTCAGGGGTCGTGTGTGTGTGTTTGCGCATGTGTACGTGTTTGTGTGTTTGTGTGTGTTTGGAGGAGTGGAGGGGGGGGGGGGTTTGAACATAGGGGTTCTATTGAGGGTGGGAAGAAACAAGAAGATGGAGGTTGAATTGGATTGGGGGGGGGTGTGGAGGAAGGGAGGGGAGGGTCGGGGGGGCACTCTGCGCTGAAAGAATGTTCTCTTTCTTTTTTCACTCTTTCAGCAAAGGCCGTCTTTAGATTGGCTCACTATATCTGTCTCAAAGGCTTTCATGCATTCACTCCTCCAGCTGAGAAACCCTCACTCTCTCTCACACACACACACACACACACACACACACACACACACAGGGTCCAACACAGTGTCCTTTAGTGCACCCAGTCTGTCACCGCAACACAAAACAACACACACTCACACACACCCGCACAATAGAGAGAGGGAGGGAGGGAGGGAGGGAGGGAGAGAGAGAGAGAGAGAGAGAGAGAGAGAGAGAGAGAGAGAGAGAGAGAGAGAGAGAGAGAGACTCTTCAGTCTAGTGTTTTTCTTTCTGATGCGATTTGCCTCCGCGTCATTTGCATTCAGCCCCTGACGCCACTCAAAACTTCACTCTCTCACTCTCTCACTCTCTGGCTGAATGCCTCTCACGACTTTGACTCCTCCGCGGATGCTGACTCGACGGTGCTCTGCGTGCAGACTCTTCTCTTTTCTTCCCTATAAAGCAGCTGAAATTGGAGCTCTTATTCTGACACTCACCAAAGGAAGGACGTGGTGGTGGTGGTGGTGGTGGTGGTGTCGTACGCATCTGTGTGCTCGCACCGGCCTGCTTGCGTTATGGTAAAAAAAAAAAAAACAACACAAAAAACCCCCAGAGTCAGCTACCAGCTTAGAGTTTAACAGCTGCACAACATTACAGAGGAACCACATGACCTGCAATCACACGTCCACATCGCCCAGCGTCGGAAAAAACGGCGGCGCAATGTTATTTAAATCAGCAGTTCTCAACTGGTGGAGTCTCAGGAACCACACTTTTTTTTTTCCTTATCACAAAGCCCAGACCCAGATTTATTCCACCGCGTTCAAATTTGTTCCACAGAAATATCATTTATTGTCCCGTCTCCACAATAAATGATTGAGTTGACTCGTGTGTCCTACAAAAATAAATGCCCAACATTTCCTCCGTAAACAAACTACCAGTCAGAAGTTTGCACTCTCTGGATTCTTCTCATGACTATCGACATTGCACCTTCTCACTGAAGGCATCAAAACTACGCATGAACACACATGGAATAGTGGAGGAAACGATAAAAGTGGAAAATATTTCAAACATGTTTTATATTGAAATTCTTCAAAATTGCCACCTTTCATAAAAAGCATATTTAGAGTTATTGAACTTTTTTTGAATCCACATATCTTGATCCTATATTTGATGTCTTCAGTCTCTTATCTGCAGTGTAGAAAGTTGTAATGACTGGCGGTGTGTGAATTTTTAAAATCCCTCATTTAAAACTGCCCATGAAGCCGTGACCCGACCCAAACAGCTTTGGCGAGCCACTGGTTGAGAAAGGCTGATTCAAATGCTGCGCCGTCGCCAGGCCGAAGACGACTTCTATGAGACGCTGTATTGTTTTAATAAAAGGTGGCGCTCCTCTGGCTTCATCGTAGTTTAACCTCGGTGTTTTCTCACCGTCTGGAATTGGGCTCCCCCCCCCCTTCAGCCGAGTGGCGCAGGTTCACATTAGCAGAGTGAACCCGGGGTCAGCGGGCGCCTAAGGAACATTGCAAGGACAACTCAGCCAAGTGGAAGCGATTGATCCTGTCAGACACACACACGCACACACACGCACACACACACACACTCACTTTAAATGGACAGATTGAAAGTAGATCACTCTGCCCAAACGTTTACCGCTGAGCCCCTCCTCCAGCCTGCAAGCTGATCTCCACCAGTGCGGATGTGAGCTTGTGAATGTGCACGCACACACACGCACACACGCGCACACACACACACACACACACACACACACACACACACACACACACACACACACACACACAAATGCGCCGGGCTCAGACTGTAAGTAGACGCACATACACAGGCACAGCGAAGCTCGCCGTGCTTGTTAGCGGCTAATTGATCCACGCTGCCTAATCTGTTCCGATGGTCTGTCAGGCCCAACGGTTAATCTCAGCCGTCATACACGGTGCAAGGGGAAGCGCAGTGGCTGCGGAGACCCAGCCGGGCCTTAATCCCAGCCAAGCAGAACAGAAATCAACCGCCACGCTCCTCTTGCTATTGTCCTGACGTGCGCGCGAGCAGTCAGTCGTAAGGGTTTTTCACGTGCGAATGAAACAAGGCTGCGCCATTAAAAACAACAGAAAGGTTGGAAAATGACCGCCTGTCGAGGGTTTAATGGCAACAGTTATTTTAGTCGTACTCAATGGGTCATTTTGAATATTGCCAAGCCTCGGCCCTTAAAGAAATCACCTCAATCCAAACATCTTTGATTGAATGGGTGGAATCAGTAAAGTTGCAACGTCACTCAAAAGTGTCAAGTCCACTCCTTAAAACCCACCGGGTTGTGACGGAGACGATGGGACTTTGCTCTTTATGCTAAAGACTCACGGCGATGGATGGATGCCATGCAACCCCATGGTCACGTGTCGCCGCTCTTGTCCTGCCAAGCTTAACGCGTCTCTCACTCCACTCCACTCCAGCATCATCAGGGTACATCAGCGCAGCACATGCCGACATTAAGCTGGCAGATAACAACAGAGGATCATAGCAGCGACCTGGAATGTGGAGGGTTTTACTGCCCCCCACCCCCCGCCAGCAGCAGGATCCTCTTCTTTTGTCCTTCATCCTCTTGCTCTCACCGTTTAACCTGAGGCCTCGCGCCGGTGTTTGCTGCCAACCTCCACTTTCTTAATTGAACATTACATGATGTGACCAAGGCGCCACGTTGTTATATTAACTCCTGCCGTGACTGTTTGGTTTTCACGCGCTGACACCTTTGGATAACCACGGGCAGGGGTTCCAGGTTAAAGCTGCGTCTGCACGACCCCTAGAACTGTGCGACTTTGTACTGCGATTATAAACTTTTGTTCATGTATTTATGGGCGCTGTATTAAGCTTTTACCAATAATAATAATAATAATAATAAAAAAATTAAAAAATCGTAAAACAAGCCAAATATTACACACTGGTGAAGAATTAATGCTGCGGAACATGCGCACATTTGGAGTGAAGTGTTGATTTTCTGCAAGCAAACGTAATGCATTGAGTAACACAAGTCAGACAACAAGAGCAGGTGTGAGATTGGCGGCGTGGCTTCCTCCTCAGCTACGTGTCGTCGGTACAAAACATTGCACTGGCCAGACAAACTTCCCCTCGACGCTTTCACACGCGGGGAGAAGCGACACGGCCGGGCTGCAAATACTCCCGCCTCCCTCCCTCCCCCCCCCCCCCCCACATGACATGAAAAAATATGAAAAAAAAAAAAAGTCAGCAGTCTGTGTTGTGTAAACTAACTGCTTCCATGTGTCTCGCTTCACTTCTCCATTCTTTGGTTCTCGCTCCGGCCGTCTTCACTCTTGTGTTGCAGAGTTCACCCCCACTGCTGCGTCTGCCTGCCTGTCTGTCTGCCTGCCTGCCAGTCTCTCTGTCTGCCTGCCTGCCTGCCTGCCTGCCTGCCTGCCTGCCTGCCTGCCTCTCTGTCTGTCTCTCTGTCTCTCTGTCTGCCTGCCTGCCTGTCTGCCTGCCTGCCTACCAGTCTCTCTGTCTGCCTGCCTGCCTGCCTGCCTCTCTGTCTGCCTGCCTGCCTCTCTGTCTGTCTCTCTGTCTCTCTGTCTGCCTGCCTGCCTACCAGTCTCTCTGTCTGTCTGTCTGCCTGACTGCCTGCCTGCCTGCCTGCCTACCAGTCTCTCTGTCTCTCTGTCTCTCTGTCTGTCTGCCTGCCTGCCTGCCTGTCTCTCTGTCGGCCTGTCTGCCTGCCTGCCTGTCTCTCTGTCTGTCTGCCTGTCTGCCTGCCTGTCTGTCTGTCTCTCTGTCTGTCTGCCTGCCTGCCTGCCTGTCTCTCTGTCTGTCTGTCTGTCTGCCTGCCTGCCTGCCTGCCTGCCCGTCTGCCTGTCTCTGTCTCTCTGTCTGTCTGCCTGCCTGCCTGCCTGTCTCTCTGTCTGCCTGCCTGCCTGTCTGCCTGTCTCTGTCTCTTTTTGTCTGTCTGCCTGCCTGCCTGTCTCTCTGCCTGTCTCTCTGTCTGTCTGCCTGCCTGCCTGCCTACCAGTCTCTCTGTCTCTCTGTCTCTCTGTCTCTCTGTCTCTCTGTCTGCCTGCCTGCCTGCCTGTCTGCCTGCCTCCTCCACCCCTCTTCCTCCTCCTGCACTTCAAAGCTTTCAGGAGGTGTCTGACCTGCCTGGTGGCTCTGTAGCTCCCGCGGCTCCCATTAGCATTGTTTCCGCTCCCACCGTGAAGGCGCGTGTTTGTACAAACGTGTTCTTCAGCGGATCCATCGCGCACACATCTGACAGCCGCCGCTATCTGGTGTCAAGTAACTTTAGAAAGCGATAAAGAGTTGTGTTGCTTTGTAGGTTTTTTTTCCCCCTCCCCCCTCCTATCAACTAATTTGCTTCCTGTATTCGCACCACACTTATTTGCGCTTATCAAAAAAAAGGTGACACTTGGTTTGAAATGAAAATGCAAGACCTCTTTCTATAATGTGTAGTGAATAAGTTGTTGAAATTGAAATGATTGAAACGGTGGCGCACAGCAAGAAGATTGTGGGTTCGATTCCGGGCCTGGCAGTCTGGGACTCTGTGTGGAGTTTGCATGTTCTCCATGTGTCTGCTGCGCTCTCTCTCTCTCTCTCTCTCTCTCTCTCTCTCTCTCTCTCTCCCTCTCATTCATCTCCTTCTTATTTCCATGTTTGAAGAAGTTGAAATAATAATTATTGATGGGGTTTTTTCGGGGTCGTTTAAAACGTTTGCAATTTCATTCGTTTCATTTTCCTCTCCCATTTAATCACAAACCACCATATTTCATTTTATTCCACAATATTTAAATATTTTAATTAACTACGTCAATAACTATCGTAGTGCTACCAGTTGGCGAACGCCGTTTTCAAGCGAATCGATGCTTATGAAAGTACAAAAAAAAATACAAAAACAACCCCAAAACCAAATCTTTCTAACATCTCACGTTGTCACTCGTCTCTCCGCAGTCCATCCTGCTCCTCGGTGCCGTGGCGGTGCTCTGTCTGGGCCTGGACCTCCTCTTCCTGCTCTTCTACTCCTTCTGGCTCTGCTGCCGGCGGCGCAAGAGCGACGACTCCTCGCACTCCCACTCGCACTCCCAGCAGCCGAGCGCCGACTGCTGCTGCACTGCCTGGTGTGTCATCATCGCCACGCTGGTGTGCAGGTGAGAGGTCGTCTGCGACAGTCAGTCGCATCCCCAGCGCCCCTTCCTCGGCGTCCTGTACGTTCCCATCGCTGCGTGTTTGCAAAGCCGCCCGGCTTTGATTTGACGGAGGAACGTTTATTCCGCAGGAGAGCATTCGACCGACTGTCAGGTCTTTGCTGGTTTGCTCCTGAGCTCCACTGCAGCAGGCTTACGGTGAAGTAAAACATAAAAAAAGATGCTTGCTCCGAGCTACAACTAGGACCTACGCTAATTGATGCAGATCTTCTGAGACTGGAAGAAGTCCCCCGACCCTCCACTTTGTTGGAACCCTTCCGCATCATCAGCAGGTATCTCAGGCTCACAGGTGTTTCGCCCCTTAACCTGAACACCTCTCCTGAGTGGGGCAGCAAAGGCTGACTAGCCTTCACCAGCAGAAGGGTTCCAACTGTGGGCTCTTACACACTAGAGGACAGCGACCGTCAGATACTGTTGCTTCTAGATTCCTGCTTGAACTGATGTCTGGTGGAAGGGGTCCAAAATAAGGTGGCCGGGATGTCCCGCTGGGAGAAGTTCTCAGTGAGGCAGCAGGGGGCCCGGTTGTGACAAAACTCATTGATTTCCAGAAATGTTTTGTTTTAGTGCATTATTCCCAGAGTGTCTAGAGATTTGCAAAGCACCCGACAGTTGCTGACGGTTGTCATGGCTTCAGTGTGACGCCGCTCTAAAGTTCAGTCTCAAGGATGTTTGAACTCTGCCCTCCTGGTTCAAGAACAAATGAGCTTCTCCTCAATGCTGGGTTGCATGACCGCAACATGTTTTGGCATATTTAATAGGTTGCACAGTATTACAACAATCAATTTTTTTTTTCATGGGCGTTGACCACATGTTCTAATGAATCGGAGAGGAATCACTGCAGTGGGGGGGGGGGGGGGGGGGGAGGGGGGGTGAGCATGTGAGAAAAACCTATGCTTTGCATGGTGGCATTTGGGATGTGGATGGACCCAGTTGGTGTGGTTCCTTTATCCGATATCCTGCCACCAGACCGCGTGAAGAGAGCAGGAGACAAGTAAAATCTGAAGACGTTTTAGTAAAAGAAAAACAAGATATTTGGTACAGAGCTGTGGAGGCTTGGCCCTAACAGCAGCAATGT
This sequence comes from Nelusetta ayraudi, assembly GCF_046127955.1. Taxonomy (NCBI): domain Eukaryota; kingdom Metazoa; phylum Chordata; class Actinopteri; order Tetraodontiformes; family Monacanthidae; genus Nelusetta; species Nelusetta ayraudi. The sequence continues at coordinate 1,360,074 of NW_027466056.1, read as the reverse complement.
GTTATCAGATGCCAAGTCTGATCTATCTGTCCCTCGCTCCGTCTTAAATACAGAAAGAAACAGTGATAAAATACGCAGATGTCTTCTTCCACGTCGTCCTCTTATTGGCTGTCCGGTGGCGTAGCCTTCCCTGTTTTAGGCTGATCTGAGGCAGGAAACAAGTCCTTATTTGGCCGGGAGCCAGATAATCCACCCTCCGTCCGGTCTGGGCCGCGGAAACACTTTCCTGCCATAAAATCCCGAGTTGAAAAGTTTCTATTCCCGTGCCTGGATGGCTCATAAACTTTATGGGGGTCGCAAATATCCACACTCTGGTCACCCCAGGTCACTGATCCTGGGGCTTAATGAGTTACACAGTCTTTACTCAGAGGTTCTGAACGAGACCAGGTCACTGATCCTGAGGCTTAGCTCAGAGGTTCTGAACGAGCCCAGGGTGCTGATGATGATTGTCAACTATCTAACTAACACTATTTATACATTTAACTACCTCAAACTAACACATAAATACAATATTTGCTAATATGCTAACTCACACAGCTATAATGCATTAAACTAAATATAGGATTCCATCAACCGTTTTTTTTTTTTTTTTTTTGTCTCACTCTATTGCCCTGACGCTTCTCCAGCAACGACTGACTCATCTTTTCGACGTGCATGACGTCAGCGGCGGGGGGGGTTTGTTTGCTCGGCGTCGTACGAACTGCTTCTGCACGACAGACGCGGCTCCTCGTTTTAGCCGCAGGTTCATCCGTTCCCATGCTGCTCCTTCAACAACGTCAAGTTTCCCCAAATGTGCATTTATTTTTATTTTTTTTAATGAAATTTTCTCTTCTTCGCTGCTTAACTAACACAACTGCGTTCTTCTCAACTGTCCGCGGCGCCATATTCCGCTCCTCGCCGTTGTGTTCACGGGTTTTGGGGAAGATGAAAAAAAAGAAATTAGCATAAAAAAAAAAAATAATAACCAGCGGTGTTCTGCAATGAAGCGGCATTAAATGCCCCTCCCTTGTGACGGTGTCCATGTCTCCCTCTTTTTCATCTTTTAGCTCCTCGCTGTTGTTTATCGTGTCTCCAGTCGGCCTTCTCTGTGGCCTAGAAAGGTTGCCATGGAGACAGAAGCAGACTTGATGCAGCAGAGACGAAAAATTAATTATACAGTCAGGTGTGTGTGTGTGTGTGTGTGTGTGTGTGTGTGTGTGTGTGTGTGTGTGTGTGTGTGTGTGTGTGTGTGTGTGTGTGTGTGTGTGTGTGTGTGTGTGAGACTCAGTGCTGAGGAGATTTTTTTTTTTTTTTGGACTGGTGTTCATAATTTATGATTAGATGTAATGTTGCTTTGTGAAGTTGATGTGGAGGATGCGTGAGGGCCGAGCTCATGCAATCCTTACTCTGAAAATCCTAGACGGCGTCGCTTCCTCCATTTGTACGCAGGTGGGTGAGGGTTGTTTTCGAAGGGTTTGTCCCTTCGTGCTCAGAATTGCGCTGTAAAGATGAGCTTGCTTTTGAAGGTGTGAGCGTTAGACAATTTAATGTCATCGTATGATGTTGTTCCGTCCCGTCTAGTGAGGAGGACACTACACCCACCAGCAGTTTGTTAGCAGAAGTCGCCCATCAGCCAATCATATGGGCCAGTTCGTTAGGTACTTCCAGGTACTAGCAAGGCTACCAAAGAAAGTGGCTGGTAACGTGAGCTGCGTTACCATCACCCCCAGAATTGAGCAAAACCTAAATATGGCCATAAAAACTGGTGATGGAAAACAGCTGCACTTGGAAAAACCTCTCAAATATGGCTGAAAGGTTTTGACGCTCTCATGAGGAGGTTTTTCACACGCATCCATATCGAGGAATATCGCAAAAGTGTCATGGAAACACTTTTTCTTTTGGCATTTACACGTCAGCGGACGTGACGTACGGGGTCACGTGACCAGTTCACTGACCAGTGAAAATGGCGCGTTATGACTGGACGGAGGAGGGGACACAATATTGTCATCAAAGAGAAAAAATTGAACAACCATTCTTGACAGCAAACGACATGAGGAATGAGGGAGAGGGGCTTCGGAGAGCCGTGGTCTCGCCGGACGAGATTTGACGAGAATAAGATCGGCCTCTATGGAAGTTAAACAGTGCCATCGGGTTTTAAATCTGAATTTATAACACTGAATTTTTCTAGCATCAAAAACACAGCTAGAAAAAAATCAGCGTTATGAATTCAGATTCAAAACCCGATGGCACTGTTTAACTTTCATAGTTTGCTCTTTACACCATTCAATGGAAACACCCGCCAATCGCAATTGCACTTTGTAGAATTTTTTTTTTTAGAAACATTGCTTTTATTTTGTGAAAAAACTGTCTTGGAAACGCAACCAGTCGCATTTTATTCAGTCAAATTTTCTCCTACATCTACCACATCCTTTTTTATGTGAGCAGTGAATGTAGTCCAAACTCAGTCCATTCAGTCTGAGAGGTGGTGGGGGGAGAAGATGGTGACAAAACCGAGGTGAAGAGAGGACAGAGTGAGACGACGGGCGGGCGGGCGGCTGGGATGAGATGATATTTACAGCAGTGCGTAAAACAAACGAGTGCTTGTTCTTAATGATGTCCACCTGGCTTTGTGCCACTCGTAATCGTAAACTGCGCAGGCCTGAAACGCAGCCTCGCTGGTTTGGCGAGGGCTCGTAAAGCAAGTGTAACACGGGGATGCTCGAGACCTAATGGCCCAGAATGAATAGCTGCAACAATGGCCGTAAATTTCCCACAGCGGCGTGCGCTCGTGCCTGTGCAACGTGCACGTGCGCTCGCTCGCACACAAAGCCACCGTGCGGACGGCGAGGACGAGCGCAGGGCGGCGGCGGCGGCGGCGGTGAGGCAGCGCTGCGCTTCATGTTGGGGAGGACGGTTTGTGGCGGTCGAGCCGTAAGAGAGGCACGCAGGCCAGGCAGTGACGGTGTGTTCTGCTGAGGTCAGCGGTTGCCGGTTGTGCCAGCGCCACTGTGCCTGTGTGCGATGGGAGGCGTCGGGGCAGAGGACCTGCAATAATGTAGCATGTGTCACGTGTGAATGTGGATGCATGGCAGCAGAAGGATCACATTATGTGCAGTCTGCTGACCCAGTTATTGTGTGTGTGTGTGTGTGTGTGTGTGTGTGTGTGTGTGTGTGTGAACACTAGCATAAGGGATTGGCTCAATGTATCCATCATTCGGTTGCACAAAGGTGGGATGTGTTGTGACATAAGCTACCATGGAGATTTATTGTGTGGAGTGAAGCTGCTCCAGACCAGGTAGACTTCCGGTCCAGCCAAGTTCCAGCAGCCGCCTATTATTACACATAGGAAACATAAGTAATCAGTGAAGGTCAATCGTAGGGATGCAAATGATCAATAAATGAATGAATCATTAGTTAATTGACCTTATTGGTTGAGAAGCTAAATTTCACCATGAAAAATGCGTAAGGAAGACATCGTTCAACCCTAACCTGGCCTTGATGAATCCGTGTCTGCTCATCCTGGCTCGGCCTTTGTGCAACTGTTCAACTACCTGGTCGCTCCTGTTTTGGATCGGTTGAACCTAGCTTGGTTATTGATCCAGGATAAAGAATCTTACTCTTGTGCAATGGGCCCCTGGTGTGGAGCCGGTTCGCTCTGCAGAATAAACCTCCGGTGCAACTGATACCGCAACACGTAGCACTGTTTTTTTTTGCAAGCGGATCTCGGATAAGTTGAGCCTGGATAACCGAGATATCCCGACTTAATCCCTCATCCTACTTTCGCTCATTGTGTCCCCTTAGTGGTTATCGGAGGAATTACATGTCCAGTAGAAATTGCAGGGGCGGGATTTGGCGTCCTCCCACACTGCAAGGACATGCACATACATTTTATTGGCTGCTTTAGATAGATAGATAGATAGATAGATAGATAGATAGATAGATAGATAGATAGACAGATTGAACTTTACTGATCCCAAATTGGGAAACTACACTGTTGCAGCAGTCAAAAAACAATACAAAAAGTGAAACTAGAAGGATAAAAAAAATAAACTATACAGTGGTTTCAGTTTACAGTTAAAAAGTGGTTAAACTATACAGTAGTAAGAAGATATACAATAATATATAAGAAATCAAATCGATGTATTTACAACAAGCCAGGGGCAGATGTGCAAAGGCAGTCAGGCAGGGATAAGCAAGGCTTTAGAAACCATTTTTGCATTATTTGCTGTTTTAGTGCATAGTTGCAAATCTAAGTGTGGATAGTGGGATGTACAGCAGTCTCCCTGTAGCGGCCCTGTGATGCAGTGGTGGCTCGTCCAGGGTGTAATGGCTCAGTTTCAGGTCTTTTCTTCATTGGTTACTGAACCTGCATTGCCGTGCACATTGACCTCCTCGTTGTTTTCTGTGTCTAGATTTAAAAAAAAAAAACCTCAGTCCTTCACTTATTGTTCTATTGATTGGTGGTTTGTGCATGTGTGTATGGATTATTATCAATGCCATCTGTGGGTTGAATTAATCATGACATTTGCACTCGACTCTTGCGTCTTTTCTCCCCTGCAGCGCCGGCATTGCTGTGGGATTCTACGGAAACGGGGAGTCCAGCGACGGCGCCAGTCGTGTTGCGTATTCTCTTCGCCACGCCAACCGCACTATATCTGGGGTGGAGAAACTGGTGGGTGTCCGAAATGTTGACTTTTTTTTTTTTTTTTTTTTTAAATCAATTTTGTTCCTTCTTCACCCAATAAGAGGAAAATGCTTCAAACGGGCCTTTCGCTGTTGTCAATTGTCTCTGCAACCGTGTAGGTGTCAGACGGCGCCCTTGCCTTAAACCAGACCGTGGAGGAGAACCTGGTCCAGTTGGAGACGGCCTTCCAGGAGCAGACGGACTACGTGTCCATCGTGCAGAAGCTGCAGGGACAGCTGGATGAGCTCGTCAGGCTCATGGGAGACGTCCCCTTCTGGTCCAACACGGAAATTTCCCTGGAGGACCTGGCCCGCAAGACGGAGACTTTTGATTTTTACAGGTTGGCGAGACATAAGTGACGGTGAAGTGAAGTCGTGTGATGCAAAAAGCAGTCTGTATATCTTTGGAGAGGTGAAGTTGTTGTCTCTGAGGGTTAAGTTCTGGGCAACTGGTTATCTGAAAAATGACCGGACTGAGCCGCTGCTCTCAAATGACGGACGTGACAGGCGCCTTTGTGTGGGCTTGTTGTTTGTTCCTTTGCTGTTGTCGTTTGTCCTTCAGGGTGTGCGTCTGTCGGGGGCTTTTGACTTGCGTCGTCAGCCGTGGCTTTCTCAGCCTGGAACTACCGGTAGTCATTTTTCAGAGAACCAAGAACCAAGTCTGGTTGCCCTACAGCTCAACTCTCAAGACTAAAGTCACCTGTGCGGCTGAGAGCCGTCACAGGCAAAGTTTCAACAGTGTGTGTGACGTGTTAAGCTCCCATTAGGTTCACTTGTAGTCGACTCTCGAATTGATATTTGAATCTAAAATGTGAAAATTGTGATCTCTCAATTTCATAAAGTCAAATTGTTCTGTCAAAATTCTGTATAGATCTGTCTGTCTATCTGTCTATCTGTCTGTCTGTCTGTCTGTCGATAGTCAGAAGTTTGGACTCACCCTATCAATTGAATGTCTCGTCTTTCGTTCTCATGACTGTTGGCATTGCACTTTCTCACTGAAGGCATCAAAACTTTTCATGAACACACATGGAATAATGGAGGAGACGGTCAAAGTTGAAAATAACGCCTTTTATATTGAAATTCTTCCAACCTTCCTCCTTTCATAAAAAGCATATTTAGAGTTATTGAACGTGTTTTTCTTTGCTGCATGATGACACATATCTTGCTCATCTATATTTTATGTATTCAGTCTCTATCTGCAGTGTAGAAAGTTGTAAAGATTAAAAAAAATAAAATAAAAAGAAATAAAATGCGTGAGACGGTGTTGTCCAAACCTTTGACTGGAAGTATACATGTATGTATAAAATGGCTATTAGAGGCTAATGGCAGTTTGTGATTTGCAGGTGGTTGGGGTATCTGGGCCTCCTTCTGTTTGACGTGCTCATTTGCCTCCTGGTGCTCTTTGGGCTGATCCGAAACTCCAGGGGCACTCTGATCGGGTACGTTGTGTCTCCAAAAAAGCCGCCTGGTGTTTGACAAATCGAGTTGTGTGCTCGCTGCTGAAGAGTGGCTTGTTTGTTTGTCCTTCAGAGTGTGTCTGCTGGGCGTTCTGACTCTCATCATCAGCTGGGGGTCTCTGGGTTTGGAGCTCGCCGTCGCTGCTGTGAGTGTTGCCATGGCAACGTGCCCCGGCCTCCCTGTCTCTGCGGTGACATAATCCCTTTGCTCGCTGCTTGGGTGAGCACGTTTCAGGGTGGATGCTACTGTAGGCTGACGTGCTGTTGTGTTTGTGTGTGCGTTTTGCGCTCTCTTACAGTCGGCCAGCGACTTCTGCGTTTCGCCCGACGCCTACGTCACCAGGGTGACCAAGGAAAATGTCGTCATCAACCAAGGTATTTATAGAGGAAAGTCGAGCAACTTGGGGATTTGGGGAGCGACTGCTGGAAACGGTGGATGATGCCGCTAAGACCGCAGTCCTCACATGCAAACACAGGTTTAGCACATAGACGCCAAAGGAGCAACAACAGTGTCAAAAGGACTGATTACTGAAGAGAGCCAGAGGGGGGAAAAAAAAGGAAAAAGACAAAACACAACAGCAAATTCCAACTTCAACTATATGAGAATAACTCCCAGTCATAATAAACACAGTAAAATAAACAAGACATAAACAGTCATATGTCTGATTTTGGTGGCTTCAGCTTCTGGACCTGCGCGGCTCCTGACGTCGAGCCCGGTTCCACTTTCTGCTGGATTGAGTTTGTGTCTCACCGCAGTTCCCAGTCGCGCAGCACTGTGTGCGGACCGTATGAGGCCCCCCCCCCCCACTTGCACAACCGCCAGGCAACCCTGCTGACTTGGGTTGCCATGTTGTGCTTTAGCATGGCTCTGCGTCTCAATGGCAGAGGGAAAACACTGCCAGAGGACATTAAGCCTGCAGTTCAGTGTGGTTGCAGTGGAATGACCCTGCGTTGATGAGCTGGTCTGTTTGACACGACGTCCATCAACACAGACACACTGAGCCCAGTGCAGCTTTAAGCAGTGTCTGGTAGTGGCACCGGCTTTTCACATTGAAGATATGAAAGTGTGCACGCATTAATCCTATACAACTAGTTTTAAGCTGCCTCTTTAATAAGTTCAAACTCATCCCATGTTTGTTCCAAATTGTATTACACACACCACCAGTCAACAGTTGGGACTCATACTTCTGATTGAAGGGTTTTTCTTTCATTTTCATGACTATTGACATTGTAGATTGTCACTCAAGGCATCACAACTATGAATGAACACATATGGAATATTTAGGAAACACAAAAAGTGTGAAATAACAATCAGTTTTATATTTTAGATGATCTAGAATAGCCACCCCTCATATAACATATGTATATAGAACATCACATATTTAGATATTTAAGATGTTGCCACATTAATCCGAATATCTTGCTCATATATTTGATGTCCTCAGTGTGGATCTGCCGTGTAGAAAGTAGTCAAGATAAAGAAGAAGCACGAGTGTCCAAACTGTTGACCGCTAGCGTGTGTGATAAAGTAAAAGTATATTTCCTCCTCCATGTTTTACTGCTGACGCATTATTTTGATTGAGTGATTATTGTCTGCAAAGGAAAGACGGTAAGACCTACGACCAATCAGAGTTTAGAGTGGATGGAGGAATCCGCCATGTGCTGGTTGAAAAACATGCAGACGCAGCGTGAACAGGCTTGGCGGTGACAGTCAGACTTCACCCTGGGATGCTGCTGCTATTTTGGGAAGGGGTGTGTGGTCTCCGAGGGGATTGCATTTGACGGACACTCATCTGGTATCTGGACGCTCCCCCTCTCTTCTGCAGTCAGCTGACGCAGTGCATCGGCAGCCTGTCCCTCGCCATCCTGCAAGGAGAATTAAAAATGGGGGGTGGCGGTGAAATTGGAGCCCTTGGTGTATTGATTTTACTGAAGATGGTGATCTGATTTGTCCCTGTTATACTTCCAACAATTTATCAGCAAGGCATGATAGAAACTGGGCTGGGGTTTTTAATTTTTGATGGAATAAATTTGAGTGCTGTGGATTAAATTTGGGTCGCGACTTCATGATGAGGAGGAATTGTCGCTCCTGAGACTCCACCGGTGGAGAACCACTGATTTAAAGCACACTCACTCACAGAGAGAGAGACCTACTGGGCCTACAGCAGCTGGTTACATCGTGCTACCTCTTCTCTTTCTCTTTATCTTGTTGTTTGACACATTTCATGTCCTGTTCCATCTCCAGATATTCTGCAGTATTATCTGAGATGCAGCGCTGGTCAAGTGAACCCCTTCCAACAGGTAACCTACCTCACTAGTCACTAGTGAGGGTTTTCTCTGTATTTGCTAGTGATGGGCGATATGGACTAAAAGTTTTATCACGATAATTTCTGATATTTATCGCGATAACGTTAAAAGTGACAATAAAAAATATAAAACACGAAGCCGTATTTAAAAAGAAAAAAAAATACCGTTTACACGGATACGCTGGAAACGATGTAGTACCTCTGCCTGGCCTGGGGTGGCGCCGGAAGTTTATTGCCTGAAGGCGGAAGAAGAAGAAGAAGAAGAACGCCTGCAGCTCGCCGTGTTAGAAGAAGCAGTAGCTCGCTAAAAACAAGCGCCACAGAAAACAGAATAAAAGATTGCTCGTGAAAAAAGACGGTGTGGATAAACGACAGAGTTGAACGTCTGCTTCGAGTTCCTTTAGAACACAAAGCCTGAAAAGGTCCATGCTAAAATTGACTCGGAATTGTGCCAGTAAAAGTTCGCTAACATTTTTGCGTTTCCTGCCTCAACATCCCGGTCCGCCGACCCGAAAGAAAATAAATAAAAAGTAAAACAGGATGTTTACAAATCGTTTCCGCGGTGTTTATTTTCACCTTGCACACAATTCACGATCGATTATCGAGCACGGTGGGTGCGCTATCAGCCCCGTGCTTGTTATTGTGCGACACGTGAGCTGCCGGCTGCCAGCAGCAAGTGCGTTGCGCACGTTATTACGTCATCAACAAGATTTTATCGTCATTACCGTGATATGACATTCTTACCGCGGTTAATCTTTTTTTATTATTTTTTTAAATTGACGATATATCGCGATATATCGCCAATCCCCAGTATTTGCTCTCTTCATGCCTCAAACCTAAAGCTGTAGAGCCAAGTAAGGATGGAGGATTTGTGTGTGTCTGTGTGCATTTGCAGAGGCTCTCCGGGAGTCACAAAGCGTTGGTGGAGATGCAGGATGATGTGGCAGAGCTACTGAGATCAGCAACGCAGGACTATGCCAGCACCAAGGTCTGTGTGCTGCACTTTATTTCTCAAAAGACATGAGCAATTTTTCACGGGTGATGAAAGTGGCGGCGGGCATGGGACATTTGAGCGGCAACTCTGCCTCCCTGCGCGCAGGGGAGCCTGGAGCAGATCCAGTCGGTGCTCAACTCCACCGAGGTGGGACTCCACCAGCTGACGGCTCTGGTGGACTGCCGCAGCCTACACATGGTGAGTCACCTGCGGCGTTGCGTAACGAGAGGCGGGCGGGCGGGAGGGCGGAGGAGAGCGTGACCATGGCGGTGTCTCTGTGGCAGGACTACGTCCAGGCACTGACGGGGCTCTGCTACGACGGTGTGGAGGGTCTCATCTACCTGGTGCTGTTCTCCTTTGTCACGGCTCTCATGTTCTCCTCCATCGTGTGCAGTGTGCCTCACACCTGGCCCAGCAAGAGGTGACACACACACACACAGAAACCGCGCACACACGTGCATGCATGTATTGATTGATTGATTGCTTTTATTGTCAGAAGTCCTCCGTAAATGTGTCTGTTTCTGAAACTTACAAGAAATCCCCACAACAGCAAATCGCCACAAAATTACAACATATGAAACAAAACCGTAACTCAAACAACAGACGAGATGTAACATCAGACAAAGTATAACATCATTCATGTAAAAGCAAAGCATCAAAGTGGCTGTGGTGCCTCCAAGTCCCTGTACCAACACTTATTTCACATTATAATAGACTGAGGTATAAAGGAGCTCCTCAGTCGGTTTAATCCAACTCTGGTTGGATGGCAGTAGCTGCTACTCCTCTAATAGAAGACGCGTCGGCTCGGACAGAATCTTGCCTGCCAGGGACGACAGCCATTTAGTATCTGCAGCTGTGAAGATTGACTCAAGTCTTTGACCTGCAGTCTTTGAGCAGATACTTATCAGTCTCAGCAGCTGAGCTTTATGTTGCTCTGAGAGACAACTACACCAAACAATAACTCCATACTGCATAACAATTCACGACATCCACTGTACTGAGTACATTGGATTGAAAAAAACAAAAGCAAAATACTGTAGGCTCACAAGACCACGGCGTCCTCAGGAAGTGAATGCATTGTTGCATTTTAACCACAAATAGAATCAGTGTGTGCACTTGATGATAGAGCAGCGTCCACACAGAGGCCTCAATACTGGTAGGGGAAAACTTGTTCAATATTTGCTTTATTGATCATGACAGGTTGTATGCACACACACACACACACACACACACACACACACACACACACACACACTTTACACCAACACTCAAGACACAGACGACTTGAATCATTGTTTCTGTGCCTGCAAGCTGTCTCTGTGAGATCTATGAACTGATGCACTAACAAATAACATGCTAATAATAATAATAATAATAATATTAATAACCTTTCTTGTTGAACTGTCTGTGTAATGACACTACGGAGCTGAAACAGTGGACAGACCCTAGAAGACTGCATGTCATTCTCCCAGTCCACTTCCCTCCTCAGCTGTTGTGTCTCCTTGCTTGTAACTGCATCCATCCCACTTTCTCTGCAAGTTTGGTTTCATTGGTTTGCAAGCCCCTCCTCCAAGCCCCCGAAGCCCCTCCCCCTATCTCCCCAGTCTGGCTGAATGTATGTTGTATGTACATTTCTTTTCTTTTTTTTGCTTTTTTTTTTTTTTGCTTTGGACAGAACATTGCAGCTCTGTTAGAGTCTGAATTGCCCCCCTCCCCCGTGTGGCCCACTTCCTCCTTCTGTTCATCTCCCTCCTCTACTCTCCCTGTCCTGATTTGGAAATGCTTTGGGCTTCAGTGAATGATGGTGTTCATTGTGGTCTGATTAGCAGCCGCGTACAAAAGAGCAAAGGAGAAAAAGGAAAGATTGGCACAAAACACTCGACTCCAAACCCAAGAGTAAGATTAAAAGCAAGTGGCGCATCTTGTTCACGAGGAGTCGCGTTTGTCCGTTGACCATGAATGACCAGGCGAGGGGTGCCCCAGTGAGGCCCAGCAGATCAATCCAGAACAATGTCCACGTCCGTCGTGAGTTTCCCTCATCATCATCATCAAGGCAGCCTGTGCTCAGCTGCCTTTAGTAGGTCAAAGAGCCTGCATCTGTCATCAGTCACCCGAGTGAAACAGCCCCATCTGATGGCCGGTGACGGTACTGACATATAAGAATAAGACCAAGAATAGGAATGCTTTTTATTTATCCCTCATTGGGGAAACATGTTCAGTTCCAGCCGCATGTACAGCGCAAAGAGAAGAATGAAAGAGTGCAAGGAGTGAATCAAAGTGAAATACAGAAATAATATTTACACAGTAATGATTTAATAAGTGTATTTGTACTGGATGGGATGTTGTCAGACAGCTGGGATATACGACTGTGAATAAATCCACGAAAAGCCTCCAAACTCCAGTTCACACGCACGCGCACTGCAACACTGATACTAATGCCGTGTTGTTGAAGCCACGACATTTCTGTCGCCACAGATCCAAATCAGCTCACGTCCAATCTGGTGCCTCATTCTGTCACCTCGCTGGCCGCTTTGTTTTGAATCTTTGAATCTTTGCCCTCTCAGAATGGTTTCTGGCCAAACCTGCTGTGATATATTATCCCCATTTTAATCTCCAGAGGGTTTTTTTTGCTTTAAGTTTCCTGAAACAGGCGGGGTTTTTTTTTTTCAAATGCATGATTATTTTATTTCAGTGAAACAACACTTTTTTTGTGTGTTTCGAGCCGTTAAAAACAACAACAACAAAAAATGAGCAGACTGCATGAAGAAAATAGCTGCATGTTTTATGGGACATTGAAAAGCCTGCTGGTCTTTTTACAGATTATTGCTTAGAATTCAAAAACAGCCTCATACAGCAACAGCTGCGTTTCCATGACGGTTTGTCACAAAATAAAAGCCACATTTCTAAAAAAAAATTCCACAAAGTGCAATTGCTGATTTGCAGGTGTTTCCATTGAATGGTGCGAAGCGCAGAAGCTGTAATTCTCAGAAAATGTGGCGGGATGAGATTTACGAGAATTACGTTTTGCTTTTGTTTCTTTGCGTTTCTTTGCCGTCCGGAACGGTTGTTCTATATTTCTCTTTGATGACTTGCCAAAATATTCCATCTCCCCCTCCGTCCAATCACAACGCGCCATTCTCACTGGTCAGTGAACTGGTCACGTGACCCCGTTACGTTACGTCCACTGACGTGTAAATGTGAAAAAAAGTGTTTCCATGACACTTTAGTGATATTCCTCTGTATGGATGCGTGTGAAAAACCACCTGATGAGAGCATCAAAACCTTTCAGCTGTATTTGAGAGGATTTTCCAAGTGGAGCTGTTTTCCATCACCAGTTTTTAGTGCCATATTTAGGTTTTGCACAATTCTAGTGGGAATGGAAACGCAGCTTCTGGAGCTTTTAAGCAACTTATCAGCACCTTTTCACTGGTTTTCTAGATGAATGCTGCCCCTATCTTTATTATTATTATTATTATTATTATTATTATTATTATTATTTAACCTCTTGTTTGCTGCTGTCGGCCTAAAAGCATGGCCTCTCTTCAACCTGCTGTCATGACACCGTTGACACACCGCACACCTTCCCACCCGTCTCCCGACCCTCCTTAACGACCGCTTGTTCACGCTCTGTTGTCTCTCTCGGATCTCCCTCCCTTCTACCCCCCTCCCCCCTCCCTCCATACCCATCATGCCCCTCTTGTGCTCCCCCCCCCCCCCTTCCCCTTCCTCCCTCCCCCGCGGCCGATTGAAGGACGGATGAGGAAGACGGAGAGGACGAGTCTGGTGCCTCGCGGGGCGGCGTGCACGATAACCTGTATCGCGTTCACATGCCCAGCCTCTACAGCTGTGGCTCCAGCTATGGTAGCGAGGCTAGCCTGCCTGCCACCGCCCACACAGTCAGCAATGCCCCCGTCACTGAATACATGTGAGTTAGAACCCCTTCGCTAGATTGTGCTTGCCCCTGTTTTTTTTATTTTTTATTGCGAGCTAGAGCAGCTGCTAGAACTCCAGTCTACTGCCCTCTACTGTAGATCCGGCTTCGCTCTTCTGTTGCTTTGTCACAGAGATTGAACCCCTCATTAGCTCTCCCTTGTAATTGCTGATAGAACAAAACAAAAAATAAAATGTGGCTGCCTTCAGTCCAAACCTGCAGGTGTGCACACGCCACCACCAGAATGAATTTGCAGTGTCAGAATTAAGAATTTGACTCAGTTTTTAATTAAGGATTAATTCCCACGTGAGATTGAATATTGGCTTGTATAGACGTTGAAGGGCACGAAATGCCTCATACAGATTCATTGTGGATCTGCACTTTGGAAGATGTCTTAACAGGAGACAAAGAAACAACATTCAAAGTTATGTCCTGCATAGATGGTGTTTGAGATACGTCAAGGTCATTTTATCTTTAAGGTGAGATAAATTAGCAGCAGAAATTTGCAAGGATTATTGTTTAAATCGTTGCGTACAGGGGTGTCAAACGGTCGGCCAGGCCAGCGGGCCGTATCAGGCCCGCTGGCCTGTGGTTGGCAGAGTATAAAAACCAGTTGCAATTTCTTTCAATTTTTATGTTCTAAATGTGACCACTGGATGGCACAAAAATGCAATTGTGCCATTGGTATTAGCATTTAATACCGGCGCTGAGCGAGTGGGTCCAAGTACATCCACTGTGAAGGCACTTTGTCTCCATACCTTCTTTGTTATGTCTCCTATTTGCCAACCTCAATGGCCCAAAATGTCTCTGTGGAAAAAGAAAAGTGGATGCAGAGTGCAGACTGGTCCAAAGTAAACCAAACAAACAATCAAAGTTGTTTTGAAGTTATTACTATTTTTTTACCTCCCAGCCTGCTTAGGAATAGATTTTGAACTAAAGTGAGTTTGACACCCCTGGCTTCCATTATCGTCAAACATTTAGAATTCCGAAGAGCCAAATGACTCCAAAAATGACAAGCAGGCGTTTTTTTCTCGGTTTTTTTCCTTCTGGTCAGGACAGAGTGGTAACTGCACTGTGGCAGTCTCTGCGGTGACCTCACCGTACCGCACAACTAATTTCCCCCGAGTATTGATTATGGCCGAGGCCGTCTGAGAGGCAGTAGCTGCGAGGACGAGCGCGCCGCAGATCAGCAGCTGGGCTGCTCAGCACCAGTAGCAGGGCCACCACATGCAGTAACCTCTGATTCTATAATGCAGGAGCCAGAACGCAAACTTTCAGAACCCTCGGTGTGAGAACACCCCCCTGATTGGCAGGGAGTCCCCTCCACCCTCTGTAAGTGCACACTTTCTAGAACACACTCTCCCTCCACTATCTTCCAACACCTACAGTGGGATAATATTGGCCCTCGCGGAGCACCGATGACGGTGTTTCTCCAGAAGAGGGCGTAATGAGGGCTTTCAATCGGCACGCGCGGACGCGTATTGGGTCTGGTGCTCTGAAAGCGTGAGCTGGTGTGGATGTTGGAAGATAGTCCCCCTCTCCCTGCACCACTGCAAGTGTACTCTGTGCTCAAACTCAGTCAATTTCAACCAAGGTCATTTTGGCAGCCCGGAGAACTGCAAGTTTGGAAAAGAAGCCTGCTGCTTGGAGGGACTGGCCCTTGTCACAGAGGAGAACCTCACCTCTGCTGTGTTCAACCCCAAAGTTACTCTATTTCTGATGTAAAAGTCTGGTTGGTTTCACTGAGGCTATCCGAGTTTGGCCTCGCTGACTCGCTTCTGCGTTGAACTCCACTCTAACCAGTCTGATGAAGCCAGGATGTGCTGAACAAGTACAGGAGCATTTTAGTATTGAATGAAAACCATTTCCAATGTCTCATTAAAAGAGAGAATTCCAAGTGTCCAGAACTCCGACCGTTTTTAAGAGCCTGAAATATAAATCATGATGCTTTCATCACTCTTTTACAATTGAATACACACAACTGAGTGTGATTATAATATAAAGCTTTGTTTTTTTTTAGAAACGTTTACATTTTTCTATTAACGACGGCTGCATATTGCACACTTGATGTTCATTCTCTACAACCACATTCACTCAGACATCCAAGGCAACGAGTGTCACAGCCATCCCATAATGACTTCAGCACATCCTGACTGGTTTTCCTGCTCTTATCTCGTGACGCTGGTTGGAATGGAGTTCAATGCAGAAGTGAGTCAGTGAGGCCAAGCTGTTGAACGATGGTGTGTATCAGCAGCTGAGGGACATTAACTTCCCAAAAAACAAACAAACTATTGAGAGCTGCAGCGTGTTAAACTTTTAGCTTTAATGCCAAAGACTCGAGTTTGGCTGCTGGAATCTTCATCTCCACAGTGTTGACTCTGGCATTGACGTGGTACTGCTGGGCCTGTAGCTACGCACGTGTTCTCCACAGTACAAGCTATATACATACTTAGGGCAACAACACTGTTTAAATGGCACAATTGGAAAAACCCACGTGGAAGGTGTCACCCGACCTCAGTGGTAGATCCAGTGCTTCCAGTGCTTCCACTGCATCTCGCAGCGAAGCCCAAAAAAAACCCCACATCATTGGAGTGGAGTGGAGCCCAAACCTCTGACGGTCCTGCAACCTGCTCTTCCCAGTGTGTCTTTCTGTGTTGCATTCTCTCGTTGAGGTGTATGTGTCCTCTGTTTATGTGCCCCCTCACCCTTCACCATCGAGTTAGCCCCCAGGAGCACAGTCCCCACTTCCACTGTTGGAACCCAGGCCGAGTTGTTAGGTGGAGTCCTGGGCCCTCTCTGGTCTGCCACCAGGAGGAAAACCAACACACCAAAAAAAAAGAAAAGAAAAAAAAAATCCCCCGAGAGCCGCTCGACCAGAGACCACTAACTCATACCAGGCTAACCTACTACATCAGAACTAGAGAATTAACGACAAACCACTGATCCTACCTGTAACATCATCCAGACCTAATCAATAACTGTAAAAAGTCCCCTGGCTGTCCAAATGACTGCTCATTCTATCTATCTATCTATCTATCTATCTCTATCTATCTATCTCTATCTATCTATCTATCTATCTATCTATCTATCTATGACTGCTTTTACATTGATGGTAAATGTGGCATGGCCATAATCACACGTATTTCCCTATTTTCTCCTCCTTTCCCCAATATTTTCCATCTTCCCTTTCCCTCCAAAAACACACCTCCTCCTCCGCCGCCGCCGCCGTCCCACTCCTCCCTCGTTCCCTCCACCACCCACCCACTCCTCCCTCTCTGTCCACCTGCACCTCTGCAGTACACCTCCAGTATGAGAGCCAAGTACTTGGCCACCAACCGACCAGACCAGAACCGACGCTCCGTTCCCAACGACCAACTGGACCCGGCCAGCCGGCCTCACCCCACCGCCCGACCGCAGTCCTCGGTCCACTAGAGGGCGCCACATTCACACCAGCCCACACAGTCTGTACTGCCTGAATCTCTCTCTCTCTCTCTCTCTCTCTCTCTCTCTCTCTCTCTCTCTCTCTCTCTCTCTCTCTCTCTCTCTCTCTCTCTCTCTCTCTCTCTCTCTCTCTCACACCTCCAGTGATCCCAAACTCAGTGCTCACCTGAGCTCAGCCAGAGCCGGGCAGCTTTTTTTTTTTTTTTTTTTTCCCAAGAGAAAAGCACCAACAGGACCTCACAGTTTGGTTCTGTGTCAAGGTTGAGTAGATTTCAGTGAACCAGGACGGCAAAGCGACGCTCACCTCAACACAGGGACGACCAAGAAATAGAAAAAGCTCAAATCTGTTGCTCCCTCCTCCACCTCCTCCACTTTCTCCTCCTCTGCTACAGTGACGGACTGACCGGCAACGATGCACAGCAGCGTTCACACCTCGGCTCCACCTCTTTTCTCTTCTTCTCCTCCTCCTTCTCCGTCTTCTTCTCTGTCTCCTTCCTCCTCCTCTACTGAGATCTTTAACACTGCATTCTAGTGGTGACAGCTGCACCACTCTAATTGCTCAGCCTCACTGCACACAGACACACACACACACACACACACACACTCATGCACACACAAATTGTACAGACGTGTAAATACTGATTGTGTGCTTCACGAGCGCTGGACTGTTGACTCAGTGCAGGTCAGTGGCTGAAGGCTGCGTCTTCTTTATGTTGCTGTTTCTCTCATTCCAACATATGTAGATAGGCAGATGCAAAATAAGCCATGTTTAAATAGAGATGATACACACACGCACACACACATGCACACTTTACCCTAACATTATTGTCTAACTAAGACTTGAATCGCGAACTTGAAAACTCGTCTCTTTGTAGTTTAACGCATTTTGAACTCTGAGCCTGGAATCCCGTCGAGGAGCGCCTGAGAGCGATGAGCCGGCTCAACCTGTGCCAAAAAAACTGAACACTATGGGATGCCTGACACAGTGCTCTTCCTCTACTGCCTCCACGAGTCTCGGGGGGGAAAAAGGGAAAAACAAAGAGACGACGGACGGAGGGAAGCACGGCTGGAACGGGACGAGACCAACTGAAACAATTGTGACTACTTCAGTTTTTTTTGTTTTTTTTTTGCAAAGGTGCTACGTGAGATTTCCCCGCGGAAGATCGTTGACTGAGAGGAAGATGGGAAATGTTGCTTTGTTTTAATGTCCTGGGGATTCAATCAGGAGCAAATAGAGGAATAAAATAAAGATAAAATTAAGAATAATCGGAAGCAAAAGCATTCTGTGTTACAACATGAAGAGTTCGGTCCTCAAAGTGTAGGAACAGAAAGGTCTCCCTGAGATGTTTAGTAAATAGAATCAATGACGTGGGTGTTGATATTTTTGGTTTTGTTTTATTGTAAGCTGAAATTCAGCTGTACTGTGACCTACAAGTGTAGTATTCCGCTTTCTCACCTTCTCTTTTTTTCTGTTTTAACCCACAAGCACAAATTTCCTTCAAGGTGACTTTGCAAAGATGGAGACACCAAAACTGGCTGGGACACTGCCAGTGGTGCCCCTCCCCTTGCCCCCCCCCCCCCACACACACACACACACACACACACACACATACACACATACACACTCCAACTCTGTACAGTGTACAAAAAACAAACAAACAAACCACTTGAACCTGTGAAGCTGTAGGTGTGACGTCAGTGCAGCGCCGCAGGCTCATGTCTCTCCTTCGGTCTCTGTTCGTGCAGTGAGTGAGTCCAGTGATCCGTGTGTGTCTAAAACTGAGGCTCGCCAGCCTCGATCTAGCTTGAGTCATCTATCCCCCACAACTGAGGCCCTGCATGACCCCCCCCCCCCCCTCATCCCATCCAAACCCCCCCTACACACACACACACACACACACACACACACACACACACACACACACTCTGCTGTACATTTGACCCAGACCAACGTCATCCTTTTTTGCTCCCGTTTCCATCCACTTCCGTCTGGAAGCTTCTGACATCACCACTCTGAGTCCTGATGAGATGAGGGTGTGTGAGCAGAGCCCCCAACCCACCCCCCACCACACCCATACATGGCGACCACCGATCAGCAGCTATTCCTGTACAGAACTTTAACATGTTATTAATCGACGACCACCTCTCGTGTCAGCGAGACAATCTTACATGAGGGAATTTTTTTTAGAAAAAGGAAATGTCCATATGATGATGATTTTTTTTTTCATAGGATGGGTGGTGTTTGTTTTTGTTTTTGTTGTTGTTGTTTTTTGCACCAGTGATGCAAGAACCGTTAAGATCTGTAGGACTAGTCACTGATTAATGGCCTTTCATAATGTTTTTAAAATTCTTACAACAATCTTCATATCACTTTTTTTATTTTTTTCAGTTGTAAAAAGCAACATTAAAAAAAAAAAAAAGCTAGCTGTTTTATAGAAAAAAAACAACAAGGCAGGAGCGGTGTTTTTCCTCTTATTACTGGTGAATGATTCTCTGTCTTGCAATGTTTTAATAAAACTATTCCAGTGTCGTCTTGCGCAGCTGACGTGGTGTATTTGAATTCCTGAGCCTTGCTTTCTGCAATTCTCCTCGGTTGGGGATGCAACAGAAAGGTTCCATGCGAATATTTTAGGATGGTAACACTTGCGTCGTTTGTCTCGGCTTCGCAGGACTTCAAATACGGCTCGGCCAGATGTGACAGACTCTGTTTTCTATGGCTGTTTTTATTTTCCAATGGTTAAAACTAAGGTATTAATGATGTACATGTCAAAAACTGTGGTAATGATATCATTCATCCTGGAATAAATGTTTTAAAAGAAATTAAAGCAACTTTAACATACTGATCGAGACCAACGCCTTCCTTTCGATGCGAAATGGGGACGACGCCTCAGCTTGACTGCGACGGCGGCTCGTGACGAGTTACATTTACTTGAGTAAAGTTACTTTAAATTTAAATTTAAATTACTTTAAATACTCAAGTAAATGAATTCAGGCCGCCGCCTCACAGTAAGAAGGTTGTGGGTTCGATTCTGGTGCCTGGGACCTTTCCTTGTTGTCGCGTCTGCATGTCCTCCCTCCCTGTATCCGCGTGGATTCTCTCCGCCTTCCTCCCACAGTCCGAACACGTGCGTCTGTGGAGGAAAGAATCGCTGCATGTACGGCTTGTAGTAACAACTGTAGCCACCAGGTGTCACTATCCAACAACTGGTAGTTCTGCAAACCCGCTCGCTCAGTCG
This sequence comes from Nelusetta ayraudi, assembly GCF_046127955.1. NCBI lineage: Eukaryota > Metazoa > Chordata > Actinopteri > Tetraodontiformes > Monacanthidae > Nelusetta > Nelusetta ayraudi. Next base: position 1,340,047 of record NW_027466056.1, on the reverse strand, counting down.
TACGTAATGGCTAAGCGCGCGCGCGCGCGCGCGCACACACACACACACACACACACACACACACACGAATGTATCATCCTCACCTATGCTTTACTCTTTATTTCTCCAGGACTGAGCGCGTGTATGGCTCGATACGATAAGACCATTGATGTTACTGCGTGTGTATAATGGAGTTAGATGTTTTTTGTAGTGTGTGTGTGTGTGTGTGTGTGTGTGTGTGTGTGTGTGTGTGTGTGTGTGTGGATGCAGACATACAATCACCAGATCACTATCAAAGTCAGTGAGTTGCAGTCTGGGACCATCAGAGGTCTGAGTCCGTCCGTCAGAGACCCCGGCTGCATCAGACTGAGTCACCACACACACAGGCCAACATTCAGGTGTTTAAACAGCTTTATTGAGTTCCACTATAAAGTCAACAGAAGGTCCAGATACTGGAGAGAGGGAGAGAGCGAGAGAGAGAGAGCATGCGCAGCTCAACAGCAACAAATCATCACATGTTCATCTAACTCTAGAGAATGACTTCAACTCAGTTCAACTACATCAGACGCACGCAGAGAGGACACGACCCAACGTGAGTCATTCATCATCCCAACCTCAAGGGGGAGATCTTTGATGTTCCACCGCCCATTTTGAAGGGACGCAAACAGGTGCTGTACACGCGTGCATGTGACGTGCTTTTATATATATATATATAAAAAGGCCTCACTGGATGGACAAGGGGAAACCATATCAGTCCACATTATTTGAAATAATCATTTTTCATTTTTCAAAAAATAATTTCCCACATGTTTCTTCACGAGAGTTGAATTAGAAAAGTGAGAGGAGGGTTAAGGAGATGGATGGACGCTGAACAAAGTCATTTAATCTTGTATCATTATATCATGTATCATGCTAACCCTCTTTTTACTGTCACTTTTTGTTAGCTTTCCACGTCCGATACAAAAAATATCTTACTTCAGATTTAACGCTACTTAACAAAAACAAATAAGCAAATCAACCAAAAATATACTCTTTTCCTTCAATAGTTTTCTCGGAGGATTGAATGCAAACAACATATTTATCCTACCAAAGTGCTCAGTCCCAATACATTTCAGAAGAAAGATCAAACTGAGAACAGAAAAGCTCATGGAATCTGAGTAACCAGTAGAGCCATGCAGCAGCTCATCACTGTCTCCAATATTAAAAACCTGATGGGAAATGGGAATTCATACCATGACTCCAATTAGTTCCACCTTTCGCCTGTATGATAGCAATAGCGTAGCGGAAATAGCTATTTTGAAAACCCACAATGCCCATTACCCCAGCAGCAACTTGTAGCCCTGACCTGCTGCCGTGGCTGTCGTTGTATCCTGTGTAATGATCTCAACCTCAATCAGTTCACTGCAAACACTTGGAAAAGCAACCTCACAAAAGTGTTTTAGGAGGAACAACCAGCTTACGAGAGTAATTACATTTTAATTGAATGCAACATGAGCAGCGCTATTGAAACGTCCTGGTTCAACTCAGCTCTTTTTCACTTCATGTTAGCGCGCTTGTTTGAATGAGAATATCTACATTACATTTTCATCAAATATGATGTCACGTTTAGACTTGAGGAGGCCGCGCTGCCAGATTTCTTTTGAGATAAAAGTTTCAGCAACTGTCTGTGAGTGACAGACCTTCAAGATGCCATTTCAGTCACATTTTTTTCCTTTATTAAAACTAATGAGTAAATAAGTCACAAACCTGTCGACGACCTCGTTTGTTTGTTTGTTTTTTTCTGCAATATGTTGCAAACTTCATCTTCAAGTTCCCAGATCTCATGTCTCAGTGATCACTTGAGTAAGCACAGCATCTCATGTCATATCATGCCATGTCAAGATAGTTACCTAGAAGCAGTGTGCCAAATACAGAGGGGGTCAGCCCCCCCCCCCACCCCTTACCAATTAATCCATGAGACTCCCTGAAAGCACCATTTAATTGAAGATCGCCCTATTTAATGTTCAATTTTTCTTTTGCCAAGCGGAGCAAGCCGCCTTTCCTTGACAGGCCAGAGGCCAGAGGAAATATATATTGGTATTGAGTAACAATCAGGGCAATGGGGAATATTGACGGGTATTTGGCTCACTGCCTAGAGAAAATATTATCCAGCTCTGACCGACTCCACAGGTCAAAGCCCTTTGGCGCGATTAAATAACACAACTTTTCCTTCTTTGCCACCTTTGGGTTCACCGTTCTTCAACGTGACTGGGGTTGCCCTTCTGTTTTCCATCCAGTCAAGAACCCCCAATAGAAAACAGTCGAGGACTCGCACACGCAGTAATAATTATAAATCCATCTGTGAATCTGCATTAGTCCTGAAGGTGGTGTGGGGATTTCTTCTGGCAGTAGAAGCTGGTTTATCTTCTCCGTCCATCAGTCTGCCCACGGCCCCTCGGCAGGCGTCAGACTCGCTGAGAGCCGAGGCACCAAGCGGTGCCTGGGTACAGCAGACAATGGACCGACCTGAACCTGAGAAAGAGATGGAAACACATGTCACAATGCCTGGAAGCTGCCAGCTGGGGGTTTTAAAATAAGGCAGTGAATACAATTAGCCGTGAGCACTCACACTGCACAATGAAACAAAGCCAGGAAACTTGGCCCAGTAGTAAAACACTCTCGACATGAGGCGATCACACAGTGCTGCACATGTTTGGGAACTGGCGCTCGTTGTAAAACACACAACAACACAATGCAGACTGTCTCCAGTCTTGTTTTGTTTTGTTTTTTCCAACCCTCAAGGTTCATTGACTTTTGTGTTTATTGAAAAATGCACGACAATAAAGGAAGTTGTAAAAACAATGATACAAGCATTGAATACAAAGGAGAGGTGAGGAGGCCCATCTCAAACCAATCCCTTCATGTCAGGAGGCCTCAGAGCAGTTTCTGTGCTACTTTGTTGGCCTCGACTGTTTTACTGCACCGATCAAGTAAATATCAAAATAGGAAGTTCTTGTATGCCTGAAAAGTATATATAATGGGTAAAATGAGGATACAACAGGAACATGACCATTGTGCTGAAAATTAAAACTCAGATTTGACGTTTTTCTTGGCATTAATAAGAAATTGGTAAGACAAATATCTGGTACAACCTAGACCAGTGTTTCTCAACTGGTGGGTCGCTGAGCTGCTTTGATTGGGTCGTGGCTTCGTGGACAGGTTCCCTTTTTAAGAAACGTGATTTTAAAATATATATATATATTTTGATAGAGAAAATATTGGGCATTTATTTTGCAGGACACAATTCAATTCAATCATTTCAATCATTTGTTGGCGAGACATGATAGAACGTCCACTAGTTTTTCTATTTTTGTCGAATACATTTTGGTTGCGACTTCATGATAAGGAAAAAAAAAAATATGGGTCCTCAGACTCCACCAGTTGAGAACCGCTGATCCGGACAGTTAAAACTGCGTTGAGTTTTACCACTTGTGTCCTTGGAAGTTTTACCTCGTAGGATCTTCATCTGTAGAAAATGCTCCTCTGATGTTGACAGTGTTCCTCCGGGTCTCTACTGTCCCATAGCTAAGCGTCACCTGCAGACCAGACAGAGAGAAACTGTAGACAGCTGATGCTTAATCCTTTGTGCGTGCTTCAGCGTTGCGTCCCTGCCTTGCGTACCTGACTGCGAATGTCTGACACCAGTGCCAGGTTCTCCAGGTGCGAGTGGAAGAGCGACGAGCGGGTGAGGCTCACACCCAGCAGCGCTTCCGCAATGTAGCCCACAGTGCAGTCGTCTGGCAGGCTGATGCGCTCAGCCGTCTCCATGAAAGTGCTGCCGGTGGACAGGACAGAAGTAGAGCAGGTGTTAAAGGGGGGACAATGTTACAATGTGTGGCTTCGATGATAGTGGTTCAAAGTCTCGTGTGTGTTACGGGACGTGGGAGCGTTGCTTTTATACTGTAATCTTTTCCCCTTTGTTTATGCCTCGTCCTTGTCGAAGACCTACGCGCCAGGCATGCAACCCCCCCTACCCCCCAAAACAGTTGGAACTGCCAATCATGGCTCATTTTGGGAGAGCTTAAAAACCCTCCCTACCCTTCAGCACCAACAGCTATGGGTTTTTGTTAGCTTTAGTGTTGTAATACTGGAGATTGGTCTTGGTCTCCAGACCATCTTTGAAGGGTCTCGGTCTGGTCTCGGCCTCGGAGGCATTTTTACTGGGTCTGGTCTCGGCCTCGGACTGGATGGACTGGGGATTTTTGATTAAGACCAGAGTCTCTCTTTTGGGGCGACTGTGGCTCAGGAGGCAGAGCGGGTTGTCCAAGGACCAAAAGGTTGGTGGTTCAAATCCCACTCCATCCTACTAGTCCGTTGTTGTGTCCTTGTGCAAGACACTGAAGCCTAAATTGCTCCTAATGGGGCTAGGCAGCGTCTTGCATGGCAGCAGCCACCCATTGGTGTGTGTGGGTGTGGGTGTGTGTGTGGGTGTGTGTAAAGTGCTTTGGGGTACCATGAAGGTGCTGGAAAAGTGCTATGTAAGTGCAGTCCATTTACCATTTTACTTTATTGTTCCTTGCTGAATAATAGTCCCGAGGTCATCGTGGTTATTGGGCTTGTAATAAGTGACTATCTCAGTGCAGGCTTACCGTGCCCAGGGTTTCATCTTGAGTGCGAGGCCTTGGCTGAGACAGAATCCTGCTCCTCCAGTGGCGAACCAGAAACTCACCTGCCTCTGAAAACAAAACATTCACGCAGAACAGAACATGAGTGGTGGTGGACTGTGTCATTCAGCACCAAGCTGGGTGACCCAAGAGATCTCTGGGGGCGACTGTAGCCCAGGAGGTAGAGTAGGGTGGTCCAATGACCGAAAGGTTGGCAGATCAAATCCTGTTTATTATTTGAACTTCTTCTCATGGTTTGACTACATTTATTTAGTTCCAAATGGTTGAATTTTGAAGATCGAAGAGGTGAGAAGGGAATGAATGAAACGCAGACTATAAGACGCCCATTTAACAACAAGCATTCATGCAAATGTGCCAGAAGGAGCACACTCAAGCAGACCACTCACCGCTTGACCCGGGCTGATCTGCTCTGTGGCCTGTATGGGGCGCTCCAGGCTCGGCCGGCCCAGGTAAACGTCCTGAGCGTGGCTGTACTGCGACAGCAGTTTGAGAAGAGTGTCCACGTTCAGGTAGTTATCATCGTCGACGTGACAGAACCACCTGCGACAGACCAGCTTGAGATCAGAAACAGCTTGTGTGTGTGTGTGTGTGTGTGTGTGTGTGTGTGTGTGTGTGTTCCACTGAATGAGCAGCTGCCTTACTTTTTTCCCGAGCGGATGAAAGCGTTGTACTCCTGGGCCATTTTACACGAGAGGGCTTGACGATTGTGCGCTGCTGAGCAGTTGGTGTTGATCAGATGAGCGCCTGCTCGTCAGCAGAGGGCAGAAGGAGGCGAGTGTGAAAAACGAAACATTAGCATTAGCGGCATGTTGAAAATTTTGTTTGTTTGCCTCAATTTCGTTTATTGGTTTCTCGGCGGTAAATGCTGGCAGTCTGTCTAAAGGTTGAGAGTGAGAGTGAAACAGTATGAGGGGGTGAGGGGGGGTGGGATGAGGAAATGCCTTTTGATGAAGCAGATGCGACTTCCTGCACTTGCTGCAAACAGTATTGACCATAGTATCAGAGTTATAGTTTTATATGACATATAAAAGTTTTCAACCAGCAGAATGCAGTCCTCTGTCATTTACAAATCATCTATGGTGTGCATTTGACTCTCCAATCAAGTTCAAGCTTCGATTCCCTCTTTTGGTCTCAGATGTTTTTCACATTTTTGATGCAGTGACACAGTTAGTCATCCTTCGGACATATTGATAGGAAATAAATTTTTAAAAAAAACTGGACGAGGGTTGTGGTTAAATGATGCTGAAAATGATCTCACCACATATTAAATTTAATAGAAAAAACAAAATCCTGCTCCGTCTCATTTTAGCCATCAATCACATCCAACCAACCGAGTCTTTAAGATGGAAAAGCTACTGACAGGACATTGCCTGCTTACACCCTCCAGATAACCTACCACCGTTCAACAAAAATGCACTCAGACTGTGTGTGTGTGTGTGTGTGTGTGTGTGTGTGTGTGTGTGTGTTTCCAGCTTACCCAGCCTCTTCCGCAGCGTGTCATCCTCTCCATCGGTGAACACGTACGTCTGTGGAACAAAAAGTGCAAACAAGGTTGTGTTATCTCAGCAGCCAGGGGCGGCCAGCAGGGAACCAGAGGCAGGAGAAAACCTTTTCACCATTATTGTTGTTCTTAGACCATTCTCCCTGTCATTCAAAATGAAGGGCAATTTTTCCCTGTGTTAAGACTACCGCAGCAGCAGTGCAGCAGCCCGAGCAGCAGGGGGCGGCGATGGCAATAATGGGTTGAGGCTAAAACAAAAGGTTGGTCTCCTGTTCCGGGGCTTGTGGCTTTTTGTTTACATCGTCCCGGGGCTGCGCAGGCATTATTTATTTATCGTACGCACATCCTGTGTCTCCTGTAGTCGCTGTTTTTCTTTCAAACCGCAGCCAGTGGGCGACTGTGCAGCCAGGAAGCTAGCGAAGGCCCCGCGACGTTCCCCAGGAAGTAAACACACACACCACTGCTGCATTACTACACACAGCAGTGAGTAAATAACTCATTGACAATGTGGTTGAAGAGCTGAGTGTTGACTTGCAGCTCTGGCGGTTTTCAGTTTGCCTGAGTGGGTTAGGGTCAGGGTTCGTAGACAGTGTTCTGACTACTGTCTAGAAAAGCAAGATCTAGACCTGCTCTGCAAAGTAAAGTATAAAGGTAGCAAGAGGCTGCTTGGACAGCCAGGTCATTCAGAATTTCTAATGACAAAATTACTGAGGCAGACAGTCATTTCAGCATGGCTGGTCAGTGGGCTCACTTTGAGATCGTCAAATATTGAGGATGTTCTGTAAAGTACACCGGAAAGTATTTCACAAAGTCCAAAACGACAGTTCAAGTCTACTTAAAAAAAATAAGGTGGTCCATTAAAGGTCCAGTGTGTATAAATTTGGCTTGATTTATGATTTTTATATTGGTAAAAACTTACACTTAAAAACTTAAACATGCAGCCCATTCTAACTTACTGTGTTGTTGATGAATAATAAAATAGAAAACAAAATCTTTCACAAGCATGTGAATATGAATAACCCACAGTGTGACAGTGTGCAACAGGCAAGAGTTTACAAATTCAAGATAGCTTGAGTGGTCTCTCTGATCCTCCCAAGGATTTACATTGACATCATGCAAGTGAATGAGAGGGGGTGGGGGGGGGGGGGGGGAGAGAGAGACTCATAACTCACAAGTTACCATATATTACAATATAGGAATTAAAAGTTCTTTCTGGTTTTTAAAGTTCTGTTCTGGCAGACTCTTAATAATGACTGGCCACCACCAGTCACGACTCCACGAGCTTCCCTGCAGTGGAGCACAAATTCAGCTGGGAGTCTTCAGAGTGCAGCCAGCTGTGAGCTTTCGTCAGCCTTTTCCTTCTCTGTCTCCCACACTGAACCTCAGGAGGGAAGTCAGCCTCTTATTAGAGGTGTGTGTGTGTGTGTGTGTGTGTGTGTGTGTGTGTGTGTGTGTGTGTGTGTGTGTGTGTGTGTGTTTTGGCTGAAGACATTCTAAGTAGATTAGTAGTTGCCCGGATTACACAGGAAACAACAACATCAACTGACATGGGAGAAAGTGGCGTGTGTGTGTGCGTGTGCGTGTGTGTGTGTGTGTGTGTGTGCGCACGGTCCTTTTCTCGTGATCACACACATTTGGACTTCCCATGAGAACCTGTACGTTCCCACATAGCGCCTGTGCATTATTTCCCCTGACTGTGCAGTCTGGGAAGCAGGCAGGCGTGTCTGGCAAACACACCTGAGCATGAGGAAAAAGACAGCGGGCGGGCGGATCAGCTGATGCCCTGCACAGAACCGCTCTATTGACATGTCAACAGCGTTGGTAGCAGCGTGAGAGCAGCGCGGAGCTGCTTCCCCTGAGGTTGGCTCGGGAATGGCGGCGACCGCACTGGCGTCTGCATTCGATTAGCGTCTTTGAAGCCACCGGGTTGCAGTTGGCCGCGGTCCCGCGCGCTCTGCAGCGACCCATTCATCTCCGGCTCACACACCACGGCCGAGTCGGACCAGAAAAAGAGCCGCCCGTGCATCGCGTCTGATTGCATCTTTATCTGTGAGGCTCCCCAGCTGCGGCTCTCTCCACATCCACCGCTCATCAGCCGCCTCCTACACACCCCCAGACTGCCGCTCGGCCTTTTTATCTATTCGTTTAACTGCAGTCAAAGAGGAGGAACTCCGATTCACACTTGCAGTTTTCAGTAGTTTCAAGGTCCAGTGTGTAAAACTTGACTTCTTTTATGATTTTTCTATTGGTAATACTGCCATAAATACACTCTTCAAGTCATTTGATTTTCCTTCAGGGGAGGTCAATCTTGGTTAGCCACCTCACAGGACAGTGGTGTCAAACTCAAATACATAGTGGGACAAAATTTAAAAATTGGACATAAGTGTCGGGGCCAACATTGATATTTATTTAAAAAAAAAAAAACCTTCCTGCAGATATAATAGTGAACCTTTTTTACGAGGGCCCCAAACAAGTTTCGCTTTAACCTGAATATAGAACAAGCAAAGCTTTAAACTATACAATAAATAAAAGAACTCATCAAAATAAAACAAAATGTAAATAAAAATCGTATGGCTCTTTTTTTATTTGGAGCCTTCTGATTTAAATTTCAACAGTAACCTTTTTCCGCGGGCTAGTAATACATTAGCCCTAATAATACAATAATACATTTTAATACAAACTTAACGGGCTGCATATGACCCCCGAGCCGTAGTTTGACCCCGACCCCCCGACCCCCCACACACACACACACAAAAAGAAAGAGGACCACGAGTTTTAGCTGCAGCCTTCTTCAAAGTTCTCAGTCCACGGTGTGGTAACATTGCATTTGTGCTGTGTTACTCTGAAACAGCGCAGCACAGCACAACAACGCACAATAGCTCCTTCTGTCATTTCAAAGCCGTGCCAAATCACTGCATGATGATATTTGAGGCTGGCAAAATGAATGCAGGCGTGTTATGGGTGTTAAAAAAAAAGCTCTTGCCTGTTCCACTGGCAGCCTGTCTGTGACTGCTGGCTCCGTTCATCTCTCTACAGAGGGAGACCTACAGGATTGGATTTCCCCCTCGTGCCCCCCCCCCCACGCCACCTTTCCCCAACCCCTCCTCCACCAAGCCTCTATTATGTCAACACATTAACAGCACTGTGGTGCGCCTGCTCGCCTCAGATCTCCCTCCTAAACATTACAAAGCCCCCCTATCTGTGTTTTACGATTGCGGATCAAAGCGGCTGTGGAGGAGCAGGGACATTCATGGGCACTTTCTCACCTGCCGCCAACTGCAGCAACAGATAAGAGAACTCTTGGCTGAACTTTGAAGGAATTTCCCAGCTCATATAAAAAGTGCCTTTCACCAGAAGCACAAAGCAAACATTAAAAAAAGAAAAGAAAAGGGAAATTGTCCCCGACAGGCATTATTATTTCCCTATCAAACTGTTTTGGCTTTTATTTTTTTATTCCTATTTTGCATGTCAGCTCAGGCTTGTGGGAACAGATGGCGTTCAAGTGGTTGGCTTTGTTGCAAACCTGGAGTTTAGGAATAAGTGGGTATTGAAAATGGATGGATGGACGTTATTTATATATTAGTGATGTTTGTAAATCTCCATAAGCCTCCTGGAGCTGTCACCTACGAGCCTCAAACTTCACAGCAGATAATAGAGTCCTGCTGACGCTCCTGGGGCTCCGTCGAGTTATTTCATTGCCGTCTGTTCAAACCGAGAAGCACTTCTCACAGCGCAAGTCGACGTGTGACTGTGTGACTTCCTTTTCGACATGTGCTCAGGTCAGAACCAAAACCGAAAAGACATTTTAGCCGTTGCCGAGGGGTGATATGAGTCACATGGAACTGCCTGCCACTAATACCTGGAACGCAAACGATCAAAAAAAAAATTCTAAATCGTAACATATGAACAAAATGAAAAAAAGGAAAAAACCTTTTCTGGGAATGACTCAAGGATCAGAAGGACTTTATCACCTCTTTTAAAAGGGAGGGTAACGCTATAGGCGAAGTTTGAAGTTGAATAAGTGTGTGTGTGTGTGTGTGTGTGTGTGTGTGTGTGTGTGTGTGTGTGTGTGTGTGTATCGCGTCTCATCAGGGTTTAAACAAAAATAACAAGATGCAAAAACAAATATTGTATATAAATATTTTTTTTAGTTACTTTCTGATCCCTACAAATTAAAATTCAGTCTTTAAGGATATTAAGTAAACCTTAGATTGTGATTCCTACAAGAAGAAGAAGAAGAAGAAGAAGAAGAAGAAGAAGAAGAACAACAACAAGAACAACAACAACAACAAGAACAACAAGAACAACAACAACTACTACTACTACTATAATAACAACAGCTACAACAACTTCTTCTACCACCACCACCACCACCACCACCACAACAACTTCTACTACTACTACTACTACTACTACTAATGCTAGTAGAGCCGAGGCTGACCTGTTGCATGTTCCTGGAGATCCATGTGTCCAGGAGGAGTCCCAGCCTCTGGTCGTGGTACCTCCGGGTGCTTTTCACCGCGATGAAGAGATCCTGCGGCCTGAGATGCTCCACCGGCCCCGGGGGAGCACTTCCTCTCTTCGGCGGCCCAACGATCGCTCTCCTCTCTCGAGTTAGTTTCCTGAAATAGGCGGAGAAGACTCTGCCGTCCCTGGCTGGAGGAACAGCAGCAGCAGCGGCAGCAGCGGCAGGGCAGCCCGGCGGCTCCCCGCTGCTCCGGAGCCCCACAGCGGCGAAGAGCAAGCAGGTCACCAGCAAGCAGCCGACCGAGGGCCCGCTCATCGTGGACCCACCGGCGGGTTTACACGTCGTGGCCAAACGGACGGTGTTGTTGCCGCTTCCGTCATGGGAGGAAGGAGCAGCAACAGCAGTTTAGTCACTTTCACGGAGTTTGTGACATCCTTCCGCCGCGGAGGTACGACTGACGGAGCAGCAACAGCTGGAACAACTTCTTCCAGCGTCCTCCACTGATAACATCACACCCGCAGTTCCGCCTCCGGACCTCAGCGAGCCAATGGCAGGTTGGAGCGCCTGCCGGTTGGGGGCGGGGACTAGCTGCGGTCCCGAGAGCGTTCTTCAAACCGCAGCCAACTCTGTGAAGGGTTCATTTGTTCAGAGCTTTTGAGAGAAAAAGATATGAAATCTGAACTTTTTTTTTAATCGCTCCGTGTGTCTTACAACCAATAATGATATTTAATATATTTAGAAGGAAAAAAAAAAGATCAACGTCATGGAACTGTCCTTGTCTATGACTGGAATTTTACTGGAGTTACCCACTCATGTGCATACTGCAAACATCAAAATCACTGTATATTACTAAACTATACTCTATTTTCATTCTGTTATATTCTGCATACTTGCTGATAGACATTGTTCTTTTTTGCATTATATATATATATATATATATATATATATATATATATATATATATATATATATATATATATATATATATATATATATATATATATATATATATATACATATATATATATATATATATATATATATATATATACATATATATATATATACATACATATATATATATATATATATATATATATATACATATATATATATATATATATATATATATATATATATATATATATATATATATATATATATATATATATATATATATATATATATGTATATAAATTAAATTAAAAACAGTCTAGGCTAGTGGTTTACTGATGCAAAAAAAAAAAATCCAAGAGTCCAAAGCATAATAAATTTAAAAGAAAATGAATATCCTGCTGTCTTATTTTAGCCATCAATCACGTCCAAGCGAGGGAGCCTTATTAAGATACAAAAGCTACCTGCAGTGTCGGAATGAGGCACAGTGAGTGGGCTTTGAAGAAGTAAACCATCTGCATAAATATGAGACGGCCAGAGCAGGTGATCAATCTGATGTAACACTGTGCCAGAAAGTGTAAAGGATGGGACATGAGGACTGGGTCTCCATCAGGTCTCCATCAGGTCTCCACCAGGTCTCCATCAGGTCTCCATCAGGTCTCCATCAAGTCTCCACCAGGTCTCCATCAGGTCTCCACCAGGTCTCCATCAAGTCTCCACCAGGTCTCCATCAGGTCTCCACCAGGTCTCCACCAGGTCTCCACCAGGTCTCCATCAGGTCTCCACCAGGTCTCCACCAGGTCTCCATCAAGTCTCCATCAGGTCTCCATCAGGTCTCCACCAGGTCTCCATCAGGTCTCCACCAGGTCTCCACCAGGTCTCCATCAAGTCTCCACCAGGTCTCCATCAGGTCTCCACCAGGTCTCCACCAGGTCTCCATCAAGTCTCCACCAGGTCTCCATCAGGTCTCCATCAGGTCTCCACCAGGTCTCCACCAGGTCTCCATCAAGTCTCCACCAGGTCTCCATCAGGTCTCCATCAAGTCTCCACCAGGTCTCCACCAGGTCTCCATCAGGTCTCCATCAGGTCTCCACTCTACTGAACAATGCAAGAGCTCAACAGCACATGCACTTGATTTACTCCATAACCATATTAAAGCATTCATAGGTCTGTGTGTGTGTGTGTGTGTGTGTGTGTGTGTGTGTGTGTGTGTGTGTGTGTGTGTGTGTGAGTGTGTGAGTGTGAGTGTGTGTGTGTGTGTGTGTGTGTGTGTGAGTGTGTGAGTGTGTTGTGAATAATCTCTCTATTTATAGTCGTGTGTGTCTGGCGCTTCCGCCTCTTTTGTCTGTGTGATGAAAGCATTATAATGGCTCTCTTTAATGCCGCACACGTGCGTGTGTGTGTGGTGGTGGGGGGTGGAGGGGTGTGGGCAGTAACATACAGTATAAAGACAGCCAAACCCCCTCCCTGCCCCCCCACCCCTCCGTGCCTCCATTCCTCCTAATCCCCCTCTCTTTCTGCTCCTTCCCTTCACTCTGCTCTTTGTTTCTCTTTAGTTTTTGTGAGTTCGCTGCAACTCCAAGTGCAAGGTCACAATTTTCCAGCCCTCAAGTTGGGACTTTTCCCCATTTCCCCTCTCACTCCGGGAATGGTACTGGCAGAACAAATGGTCAAAACATTCTTGAGTTTTCAATGGGTTTTTTTTTTTTGTCACAGAAATGTGGTTATTTCATTTGTATTAAAGTAGAAATGGCAGTTTGCAGTGTCTAAAAGCATGGCATTCCTCCCTGCTACTGTCCAAAGGGAGGCATTGCTTCCAGTCCACACAGCTGATGGGGGTGTAGTGCTGAAGAGGACTGTGGTTCAGGGGGAATTAGATCATTTAACAGGTGTCTGGTGTGAGTCTGGTGTGCTGTTTTGTTGCCATCATTCATGGTTTGCGGTGTTTGGATTTACTTAAAGCCGTTCTCCCTTTAAAATCGAAGATGAAGATGAAACTGAACTAAACACTTCACACGTTTGTGTAAAAAGAAGACAGAGAGGTTGTCGACTGAGATCGCGAGACTGCTAGAAGCACCTCAGTGCCTTCGCAAGGCTGGTTTTGGCTGAATTGGCCCATCGGCCAATCAGTAAGTGGTCATTAGACTGACCTCTAAGGCCTCCAAGCCATTAGATGAATAAAGAGTGAAGTCCAATCTGAAAGCAGATCATTCATTTTAAAGGAGGAAATGATGAAGCGCCAAACCTCGCTTGTCTTTCCGTTCTCTCCAGCATCAAAGATGAGGAACAAAATGAGAATGAATCCGTCTAAAATGCAGCTTTCTCTGTTTGTTTGGGTTAGTTGAGTGTGTGTGTGTGTGTGTGGCTCTTCCAGTAACTTCAGTTTGCCATGCTATGTTCTCACAAGCCATGCAGGTACAAGACAAAAGTTGCACAATTGAGACTTAATCTTGGTGTCAATGCCTCACCATGGGTGCTTTCCAGCATCGCCAGCAGCTGATGCTGTGTGCAGGGAGGCAGAGGTCTGTGTGGTCTTGCCAGGTTTGCCCTGTCCTGTGCTTGACTGGTCATAATTTGATGGAATTAAAATCCCCCAAAAGGCGAAATGTGTCTGTCTTCAAGTCTCTTTGAAGTCCTCTGCTGTCTTCTCCTGGCATGAAGGAGCAAGACTGATTTCCTGTTTCTGCTCAACAGCTTCCACTGTTAGTGGGATTTCAGTGTAAGCGCGTGGGTGTGTGTGTGTGTGCGTGTGCGTGTGCGCGTGCAAGCGTGTTTGTGTGTGTGTGTGTGTGTGTGTGTGTGTGTGTGCTACAACAAGAGGTCTTGTCATCTTAACGGGGATAGCACAGTCATGTGTTTCTCATTAAAATACTTCCTTTAGTTTTGGATGAAAGGACCGCACGGTCAATATGTTCATAATGGAAACTGTGTGTGTGTGTGTGTGTGTGTGTGGTATCCTAACGTTTGGTCTGATTGGGTTGGAATGAGGGTAATGACTTGTGTCAATAGAACTAGACAGGTAATACAGTTGGCCTTCTCCGACGGCTACTAATGATAATGACACAGAGGGAGATGATTTCCAAAACCCGCCCAGCAACACATGACTTTCCACCGCGCTCGGAAAGGCCAATCATATGATTCGTCGGAAAAGGGCATAAATCTTCATGGATGACCTGGCAGCTTCTTAGACAAAGCTGATTAACTTGGATCATGTGAGTCCATTAAATGATATTGCAACCTTGCATACCACCCTGTGTGTGTGTGTGTGTGTGTGTGTGTGTGTGTGTGTGTGTGTGTACTCCGGCGCCTCCCATGAGCATTGGAGACACCGCACGATCCTCTGAGGAACTGAAGTGCAGAATAAATAATGATAGGAAGCAGCTTGTGTGCACGAGAGTGAGAGGGATGAATTAGCAGCTGTTCAATCAGTCTGGATTGAGATCCCAGCAGACGGCGGCGTACAAATGGAAAAAGCTTGAAGGCAAAATAAGAAAGGAATGGACAGCAAACAGCCCAACACGATGGGTTTCAGCACCGAGGGCTTACAACACAGTCAGTGAAGTAAACATCTGCAATGGGGGAGCTAATATTCTCATGGCCGCTCCGTTAAATCGCACATTCCTTATTCAACATAATGATAAAATATTCCGAGTTGCAGTTGCAAAACTGACTGTCGAAAAGCCGAGATTAGATTCATCACAACCCAAAACTCTTCAACTTCCTGGCGTTGTGAATATTTGACTTCCTGGTGTGTGCTCACTTACCTCTCCACCATTGATGGGGTTCTGGCAAGACTTTAATAGTCTCAGCACCGAACTCTGAGTGTCGCTGCCGGTTCTGCAGCAGGCAGTGTGATGCAGCTTTATGTTCTACACTGTACATTAGAGAGGAGACAGTTTGCACTGTGAGTTGTGGGAGTGGATGGTGAGTCAATCTACTCCTCATCATCACGATCATCATCACTTGTGTCCAGCATGGCCAGCAATCCTCTCCACGCCACAGGCGCTTGCACTGCTTCCAGTTCATCGACAAAACTTCTCCATGACTTCTCCATGACTTCACTCAATACAACACATTTCCAACAACAACGACGACGACGACAACAACAACCACAATTCACACCTAAGCTCCACCTACCTTGAGCTGCAGTGCACTCTGAGAAAGGAAATGAATGCTGGAGCAAGCATGGACTCAATCAAAGTGTCACAGCATGGAGGTAAGTGAGTGATGGCACTCTTTGCTATCTTATCACTCACATACAGATACCCAGCAGCAGATGCCTGTCATTAGTCCACACATATCCATTCAGACCCTGCCAATACACACACACACACACACACACACACACACACACGTACGCACGTACGCACACACAGATGCACTTCATTATACAATAAAAGCACAGACTATTAAAGATGTTATGCAGACAAATCATCTGGCTTTTGAATCACCCTTGTAAATAATCAACCTCTTGCCTTCCAGAGGTCGAGCGCCGAGACTTCAAAAGCTCATTTATTTTTTTGTGTTCTTTAGTCTGCATTTTTTAGGGACACTTGTTTGTGTTGCGAAGTAGAATGAAGCGATGTGATCGAATGTGAATGCGTGAAAAGCAATCACATCACTGGGTAAAGTGGAGGGTTTGCGTCTTGTGTGAATAGTCCTGAATTCATAGTCAGAACAGGCAGCAAATGACGAAGAGATTCAGCAGACAGAGGAGGAGAGGAAGTGCCGGGTGCATCGTGGGGGCAACTGGCCTGCAGGCAGGACTGCAGCAGCTCCACCGAGGCCACGCTGCTCACTCCGAGGGCCAGCTGGGCCGCACTTGAGCATAGTTGCCTTCCTTACATTTGTCATCACATTGAAATACATCAATCAATCAATCAATCAATCAATCAACTTTTATTTGTACAGCGCTTTGTGCAATCAGAGAGGAGAAGCAACTGGGTGTGATGAGCTCCAGGGCCCAAAGTCGCAACCTAACAAAATATGTGAATAAATACAGTCATAATATATGTGGTAAAAAAAATTATTCATGAAAAAGTCATTCATAAAGAATAAAGCCTTTACACTGCTGAACACAGCCTGAATGCTCAACATGGCAATAGTAGAAAATCAATGCACATTCATCTTTTTTTCAGACTTGGACAGGAAGTTTGTCCGAGTGTTGCTCTGAGAGAACGAGTCAGCCAAACAAAAAGCCAGAGCTGCACTCGCTGTCACCAAGTTCATCAAGCGTCTCTCTCACCCACACTGACACGCACACACACGCACACACACGCACACACACACACACTGCAACACTTTCCAATGACAGTGATAAGCAAATAAAAGCACTGGGGTGGCCAGGGGCATTTCTAGGGATATGCAAAGAGCGTCCCCTGGTGGAGGGAGCGCTGAATGGAGCACAGATGTCAGCCTTGTGAAAGGAACTGCGCGTCTATTTCTATGCACTCAATACTGTATAATATGCTATATCATATGGGAAGAGCAAACCAACAGTACTAAAGAATGATGAAACATCGACTTTAGAGTAAACAAACCACACATGTTTGTAACATCAATCACTTCTTCCCCCAACTCATGAAATTTCAATTACGCCAGAGGGTTTCTCCACACTAGGTGGTGCTGCAGCCTCTGCGTACTGATGGCGCATCACTGCGTTAGCCGAGGAGCTCGGATTTGACCCCCCCCCCCTCCCCCAATGATGCAGCTTCAAGCGTCTTCCCATGATATTGACCGCCACTCATCAATGTGTTAATGTTGCAGTTCAAGGTCTGCAGTTCAAGGTCTCCAGAGACAAACTGATCTTTGCGCTGCTGCCGTCCGGGGAATTGCAGTCACACTGTTTCTCCATCCTGCCTCCTCCTCCTCCTCCTCCTCACGTGTACGCATAGATCTTCCTCACCCTCCTCATCTACCCCCCCCCCCCCCTCCTTACAAACGACGCCCCTTGGCTGTTTGTGTCAGTGTTCTTGCAGAAATTGCCTGGTGAAAGAGGTGGAAAAACCTACAGCCTGTAGGCAGCAGATGAAAGAGAGCCGCGCTTCTCTGATGACATCACACAAATGCGGCGCAGGAAGAGGTGGGATATGGTTGAGGGTTCAAAGATGAGCAAGAGCAAGAGAAGTTGTATTTCCATATTGCTTTCATTATGACACAGCAAGGGTCGCAGCACGACATGCCGCAGACCACGTGTTTCGGTCGCGGCGGATGATTCACCATCCTATTTAAGGAAGCGTATATTTTTAAAATGAATAAATTCATGTAGTCACACTGCAACCCGGTTAATGATCTACGGTTTAATGAGAACGAGAACGTCCAACTTGCACAAAATGAGACAATAATGTGTTTGTGTTTGTAAGACGCTTGACAAGAAGAACGGGGACAGAAAGCGTCGAGGCTGATGAGGTCTGCAGGTGCTGCTGATCGTATTGGTAAAAAAATAGTCACACAAACAAAGAAAACCCCAAACACTCTCTCTCCCTCAGTCTCGTTTGCCTCTTTTAGCTCAGCAATGTATTTAAGCGACGTTTCGTCCGGTCAAATCCATAACGTACACAGCTGCAATTAACATACTCCAGACAAGGGAAGATCCAGTGCAATCCAGCGCGGCACCACGGCCAACCACTCTGAGCCGCCGTAGCCGCGGCGCAGTCCGTCACATTATACTGGCAGGAAAAGTAAAGAGTTATTGTTTTTTTCATCAGTATTATTTACTGCATGTCTACAACCTGCACCGTGAACCTCCGTCACCTGCAAAGTGGAGCCGTCACATTGAGTTGGCATCACGGCTCAACGTCACGCTTTCGCACTTCCTGTAGAAATATCATCTCTCTAATGCACGGCTAATTTCCTGCTACAGCCTCAGTCCACTTCCTGTTTCTCCAGCTACGGTGCAAAGGAGGTGACACCAAATATACACCGTAGTACAGGGGGGAGGAGTTTAAAAGTGTGTGTGTGTGTGTGTGTGTGTGTGTGTGTGTGTGTGTGTGTGTGGGGTGGGGTGGGGTGGGGTGGGTTTTGTTCCGTTTTTAATTTTTTCTGAGTATGGTTTTTTAACTGTCGTGAGGTACTTTGTGTTGCATTTCAGTTGTTTGTAAAGTGCTTTATAAATAAAGTTTGGACTGACTGATTGAATGTGGCAGCTACAAGTATGCGACGCGCAGCCACACAGAGGGCCAACAAAAGAGTCTGATAAGGTTGATAAACAGGCAGGCTGGACTATAAATAGGCCATGACTTTGTACTGTAGGTCCATCTTTGTGATTTTGAATGTGAGATGAGCCGTTCTGTCATCTCAGGTTCTTTATTGTTCTTGCCATGTTGACGGCGCACGCCGTCATTTTACTTCTCATGTGCTCGGATCAACTCGAGAACAGACATGATTTAAACATGAATGTGTGTCAAATGCGATCCAATCAAAACAAGGTATGCGTTATGAGCAGGGAAAGAAGACGGGTTATTTCTATGTATAATTCAAATGAGGGGGGGGGCCTGGAAGCTAGGAATCGCCCCGGGCGCAAACAAAGCTGGACGGACCAACACGTCCACCAGCCATGTGGCTGCAGGACAGTAGCAAAGGCTTTTTTTTCGAAATGTATCATGGTGAGGATAATAACTACGTCACATACGTTTTAGATTTCAGAAGATGTTCAGGAGTGTTGGCATCAGCGACTCTTTCTTCTGAATTGGGCAGGTGAAAAAGAAAACCGAGGTCTGAGGTCAACACCTCATCTGCAACACCATGCCAGCGGAGGTACGGCGTGTTTTTCCCTGGCAGAGGAGGCTGTGACTCGTGACTGTGGCGGAGAAGAAAGCACCGGAGTTGGAGGCAAAATGACAGCCAGGGCATCAGCAGGGGGCGCTGCGCCAACGACAAGTCTGAAATGCAAAACTTGTTTCAGTTTTGCATTTCAGACTCGGAGTTTATGTTTATTTGGAACAAACACTTTGCTGTTCAACAACCTGGAGTTGTCTGCATGTTGAGTCCTGCCTCCCCATTGCCCACCCCCGCCCCCGCCCCCCCACGTGACACTATCACTCATAGATAGCATCCCAGTGTATGACCGTGACCCTGGTTTCCATAGTTTGAAAGGAAGAAGAAGAAGAAGAAGAAGAAGAAGAAGAAGAAGAAGAATTTTTTTTTTTTAAATCTCCCCTTGTGAATTTGTAATTCCAAAACCCTAAAGGATCCCCAAAAGAAATAACAAGAAAGTCCTTGCTGCTGCCAGATTTCAGATCAGATGTCAGATTTCATTTATTGCCATTTGTGTGAAAAAAAAAAAAAAAAGACATAGGAATTTGTTGCTGCAGACCAGAACCACAGAGATACACCGCAGCACTGATAGCAAAGAGAAGCTTTGCTGTGAAAGGGCATTATGACACCGCTAGTGAAAAGAAATGCTGCTTCGTTCACCACATAAGTGGCAGGAGAGCGAAGAAGGTCGGCGGAAATGCATTTCCTGGTCCCCGCATCCACCACGTGGCGCTTCATTAAACCTTCAAATCAATTAATGGCTGTGATTATACAAGCTGCGGGCGTGTGTGCATGTATCTGAATCTCTTTGTGCCAGTGTGTTTGTGTCAATGAATGAACATGACTCACGCGTACGCCCAGCAGGAATCCCAGCATTAGCGGGGAGAAAGAAGCTCCGATGATTTACGATGATCTCTTCCTGCCCACGAGCGAGGCACAACATGAAATACGACGTCGGAATGAGAGAAGAACAACAGGCAGTAGAGAGAGAGAGTAAAGACGATGCATCACTATTTTTCATCTTCAAATATTAATATCATATTTCCAAACATAACTGAGCAGACTTGAAAACAATTTCTTCTGCCAAGTCCAGTCTTATAAAAAAAGATATCAAAAACTACAATGAATTATTCATTCAACTTGCAGAAAAAACACGGGGTCAGCTGTGTCTTACATTTACATCTATGTTCAAAGTAACACAGATAAGGGGTCTTAATTGCACCACTGGGGGGGGGGGGGGGGGTGGCAACTGTGCTGGTCTTTCAAAGGCCTGAGAGGCAAAACAAATCTCTGGTACACAATATGGTTCCCTGCTGACATGAGGTCAGTGTATTTACAATTAGCTCACATTTCCTAGAGCAAGATACACTGCGTCCCATACAAACGTCATCTTGAATGCAGATTTAGAACACACTTTTAATCTGAATTTGACCTGCCAACGAACATCCCATCTTATTATACTGGCTGAGCCAAACTCACTACATGAATTAGTTTGACTTAACTTCACTTAATCCACATGGGCGTAATGTTAGCTCGTGTAAGTGTCGGATCCATCCAGACCTTAGGGTTTAGTCATCGTCGTGTGAAACCAGTTTTAGCCCAGTCTGGTTCTACCTCCGCCATTGGA
This sequence comes from Nelusetta ayraudi, assembly GCF_046127955.1. NCBI lineage: Eukaryota > Metazoa > Chordata > Actinopteri > Tetraodontiformes > Monacanthidae > Nelusetta > Nelusetta ayraudi. The sequence goes on along the minus strand of NW_027466056.1, from coordinate 1,319,159 downwards.
TTTGGCGGTTCAATTGATCAATATCTTGTTTTAATCATTGAAGCCAGTAGAATTTAGCAAACTGGGATTAGCAGAACTATTCGGAAAATAGAGTGAGAAAAGCACCAGAGCCTGACAAAAGTGTGCCATGTGACACACTGATGTTTCAATGCTTTGCATTTGGCAATAAAAAAGGTCTTGAGAGGCCCAAAATGTTTTGAGTGTAACACAAGAAGTAGGTCTAACATATTTCAGTGTGTTTTACCAATAAAAGTAATTTTCAATGGGCAAAACAGCAAAGTCAAGATACATTTTTACCATGGATGGATAGCGGTGTGATGACTTGTGTTCTTTGTTTCTCGTCTCGCTGAATCTTTGATGTCGGGGGTTTGATGCATATGTTTGAATCTGCCGAGTGTCGGCTTTGAGTTATCATTTGTGTGTTCAGCAGAACGCTTCATCGTGGCAGAGGCTAAAATGTCAAGGGGTTTGACTGAGTGGTGCTCAAAGGATATAGACATGCGGTGATTCATTTGGTTCATGCTGAAGTTGTGTTTGGCTTTGATGATCTTGCAGCCCAGGTTCTGCAGTAAACTTTGATGTAAAAGGTCACTGTATTCCTTTGCAATTGGTGCGTTGCGTCCCTCTGTTTCGCAAGCCCCTGCATCTTGAGGGGTTAATTAAAAAGTACTGGTATCATCTCAGTATCTTGCAGGACTGCTCTTGGACTTGGACTGGTCTTCGGTGCAACGGTCGAGAAGGGATTTCAAAATACAGGTAACTCAGCTAATGCATCCATCCATCCATTCTAACTACCGGCTTCTTCCTGCTCTCGGGGTCTCGGGGGCTTCCAGCTGTCATAGGGAGAAGGCAGGGTGACACTCTGGACAAGTCGCCAGTTCATTGCAGGCCCACATGGAGACAAACAACCATTCACACACACACACACACACCTACGGACAATTTAGAGTTCCCAATTCACCTCACATGCATGTTTTGGGAGTGTGGGAGGAAGCAGGAGAACCTAGAGAGAACCCAGCAGTCACATGGAGAGAACCCAGCAGTCACATGGAGAACCTGTAGAGAACCCAGCAGTCACATGGAGAGAACCCAGCAGTCACATGGAGAGAAGCCAGCAGTCACATGGAGAACCTGTAGAGAACCCAGCAGTCACATGGAGAGAAGCCAGCAGACACATGGAGAACCTGTAGAGAACCCAGCAGTCACATGGAGAGAAGCCAGCAGTCACATGGAGAACCTGTAGATAACCCAGCAGTCACATGGAGAGAAGCCAGCAGACACATGGAGAACCTGTAGAGAACCCAGCAGTCACATGGAGAGAAGCCAGCAGACACATGGAGAACCTGTAGAGAACCCAGCAGTCACATGGAGAGAAGCCAGCAGACACATGGAGAACCTGTAGAGAACCCAGCAGTCACATGGAGAACCTGTAGAGAACCCAGCAGTCACATGGAGAGAAGCCAGCAGACACATGGAGAACCTGTAGAAAAGCCAGCAGACACATGGAGAACCTGTAGAGAAGCCAGCAGTCACATTGAGAACCTGTAGAGAAGCCAGCAGACACATGGAGAACCTGTAGAGAACGCATCAGTCACATGGAGAACCTGTAGAGAAGCCAGCAGTCACATGGAGAACCTGTAGAGAACGCATCAGTCACATGGAGAACCTGTAGAGAAGCCAGCAGACACATGGAGAACCTGTAGAGAAGCCAGCAGACACATGGAGAACCTGTAGCGAAGCCAGCAGACACATGGAGAACCTGTAAAGAAGCCAGCAGTCACATGGAGAACCTGTTGAGAACGCATCAGTCACATGGAGAACATGCAAACTATCACACAGAAAGGTCCCAGGCCCAGAATTGAACCCACAACCTTCTTGCTGTGAGGCGGCAGCACCGACCACTGCACCCTCAGCTGGTGCAGCCTCAGTTCAAAGCCGTCAACAGGTGAATGTCTGCATCATTATTATATTGTTGCGATTAGAAGACACTGCTTTTCTTTAAATTTGCTTCACTTATTTGTGTGTGTGTGTGTGTGTGTGTGTGTGTGTGTGTGTGTGTGTGTGCGTCTGCGTGTGTGTGTTCATGCTTTTCCAGACATGTTGATGTCAGAAGTGGAGACTGTATTATTGACTGTTCTTTGGACGTCGTCAAACGCAGTCTCAGAGTGGAGGTTCCAGCAGAGGTTTTGGACTTGTTGTTCTGGATGTACAGTAAAACCGCACGTGTCCCACAAACACTAAAGCACACATGCTGCTTTGCAGAAGCAGTCAATAAAGCCAGCTTGCCTCAGCTGTATAGAAAACGACCACTCCTTCACTCTCAGCGATGGATTGTGCTTAGGGCAGCTGTTTGACTCCACATCCATCCGCTTCACAAGCACTGATCAGAAAGCGCAACAGATTTTCCAACCCTGCCTTTTCGGCCCCTCACGAGCTTCACGAGTGCAAATCAATAGCATCGCATCAACAAAAAAAAAAAAAAAAAAGGTACTGTAAACAGATTTTGATCCATGATACGACAGCGTGGTGCTATTGGCGTGTTGCTAAATGTTATTTACTGGCTTGATAGATTCTTGCCTTCTCTCAGGCAACATTAGTGCAGAAGAGGTCATTTGGGACTGGCGATTGCTTGCCCTGTGTGTTTTGATTGAATCAATCCCTTCCCCGGTCTGAACTATTGCTCAGCCCTGAAAATCACGTGTCACTGCAGACAGTGACTGAAGACTCAGTGGAGCAACTCCCGTCTTTGAGGGAGCGCGTCTCCTGGGGGAAGTGTTGATGAACAGCCACAGTGACCAGAGAGCCTTTTGAATCCAGACAGAGAGGAATAGAATATGTATCATACTAAATCACAGTATTTAAACAACATATTCTATTCTATTCTATTCTATTCTATTCTATTCTATTCTGGATCTCTGCAGATCTTTAAACAGATGAACTCAGCGTTGGTTCAATAAACTGCATAACAACAATCCTCACTGACATCATAATTAAATAAAGGTTGGTTTATTCATTATTCAACGGTTTTAGATTTAAATTCAATACTCGTCCAATACAAAATCTTTCCCCCATCTAAGCATCTTTGTTGCTTAGAATTGCCTACACTCGGACTTTCATTAATAACAAGAGTCATCAATGAGTTAAAAGTGAACCGGTGTTGCTGTGAAGAATTACAATTGGCTGTTTTTTGGCAAAGCACAGCTGCAGGATCTGATCAAACTCTGGCGTCATGATATTCCAGAGGAATTGGTTGGTTTTTTTTGGAATGACTGATGGTTGCCCTGCTGTGCTGCTCATTAATGCCCACACATTTTCGCAGACTGCGTGTGAGTGCAAGGTTGCCCTTTAACGTTGACACCTCTCCATCCATCCAGTTTCCATCAGCACCTCCCCTGCACTCAGAGCCACCAGGACGCCCAAGACCTTTCCCGGGCTATCTCGGCCCGAGCGAAACCATTTCAGGAGGGGGAAAATGTTTTTCTTGGTGCCACCAATCAAAAGAACGTGAAGAATGGTGGTTAGAGCCAGCAGCCGTCGCACGAGAAAGGCGCCCGCCTCTTTCATCTCCAAGCGGTCCAGTGTGGAGAGAATAACAATAGAGATGCGCTGATCAAAAGGCTGCATGAGAGGGAATTATTAATACTTCAGCAAAGTCTGGTGATTCAGGTCCGTGACATTTTAATTTAGATCAGCAGGTTCATTGACTGAGACTTCCTTTACTCCGTCCCTCCTTTTATCCTTTTCCGTGTGTCAGTGCCTTGCAGTCGCCCCGGGAGCGATGCAAGTCAGTGATGGTGACCTGTCCAATTATCCATCCTGCTTAATTCATCCAAATGCTGCCATCCGACAGTCATACGGCGTATGTGTGTGATGGACCACAGAAACAAAAGCATGACAGGGATTATGACATCCAATTTCCTGCAAAACGTATGTTGCGAATGCATCAACAATTTCCACTCAAATGTAAAATTGTGTTTTACCGCATCTAATGTAGCTTTTGAATGCATGCTCTTGTTTTGAAGCAAAGCCTCCAGCGAGTCCGTACATTTTTAAAGGCTTGTTTAAAAAAAATAAAAAAAATAGCACCGTTCACAAAACCGAAGCGTCCGCTAGTTTACACCTTTTACTGTTACACCTCTTTGTTTGACATTAGTCCAAGCCTTTTTTTTCTTTTTGGAACATGCAAACCCCCTAAAGCGCATTTATGTTGAACAACAGCAGAATGCGACACCTCGTGTGTCCTTCAGTCAGTGGGAGGAAAGGAATTCAGCTTTCATTAAGTTCAAGAGAGGAGAGGAGAGGAGGCGAGGAGGTGAGGAGGGGTGGAGGAGAGGAGGAGAGGAGGAGAAGAGGTGAGGAGGAGAGGAGGAGGGGAGGAGGAGAGGAGGAGAAGAGGTGAGGAGGAGGGGAAGAGGAGAGGAGAAGAGGTGAGGAGGAGGTGAGGAGGAGAGGAGGAGAAGAGGGGAGGAGGAGGGGAGGAGGAGAGGAGGAGAGGAGGAAGGAGGGGAGGAGGGGAGGAGGCGCCCGGCAGTCACGTCTCAGGAGAGGAGGAGAGGCGGGAAGGATGAGAGGAGGAGAGGAGGTGGGCTGGATGGATGACACCGTCTCAAATTCCCATACTGTGCGCTGTGTGTGTGTGTGTGCGTGCGTAATGATGATGATGATGATGCTCCATTCCCTCCCTCCCTCTCTCTCTCTCTCTCTCTCTCTCTCTCTCTCTCTCGCTCTCTCGCTCTCTCTGTCCTGCAGCGGCTCGCTGCTCCCTCCAGCAGCAGCAGCAGCAGCAGACTGGAGAAGCCCGTCGGTGTGACACAGCCTTCTGGTGACGCTCCGACGCGCCAGCTTCTTCTTCTTCTTCTTCTTCTTCTTCTTTTTCTTCTTCTTCTTCTTCTTCACTCGCGCCGCTTCAAAGGCGCTGGCGCATTGACTTTAAAAGCGCTGTCAAGCCACCGACAGCCTCTTTGCTGCCGCTGCTGCCTCCTTTTTTACACCCCGCATCCTGCGCGGATCTTCCGACACTTGAACGCCTCTCCAACACCTCCAGGCTTCCAGCTGGAGCGAGGACTGCGGTCAGCAAACACTCAGCGGCTTTGAGGTTGGGTGATCTCCTTTATTGCGCTCTGAAAGTTTGTTTGCGCAGCTGTTCGGCTCGAATGGCCGCTATTGAGCATGCGTTTCGTCTGTTTGGCTGGCACAGCTCTCGCTTGAGAGCAGACTCTCTGCCACAGAGAATTATATGCCCAAAATGAACCGTCAAGAAACTGGCCATTGAGAAGACGCAGCCAAGCCTTTAAACGCACCACAGATCAGAAATGCCCTAACTTTTTTTTTTTTTTTTTTGCCAGTCTTTTATTTTATGTGAGCTCAGCAACAACCTCGCGGCACGTAGCCGACCGAGGGACGTCGCTCCCACTGATTCCTGCCGACTGTGTTTTCCCTCGACAGATCGGACCGCATCCCTGTGATGCCCTGAACATTTGAGGGCTGAGAGAGAGAGGGAGGAAGGAAGGAAGAGAAAGAGGCAGAAGAGAGGGTGGGAGAAGAAGGATAACGGTCTCCGTGGGGTTTTTGCTCTCTCTGTGTGTGTGTGTGTGTGTGTGCGAGGGAGAGAAAGTCTGTTAAAGGCTGCGGGTGGATTATCCACATCGCACTCTCCCTGGGGAAGCGAGCGTATGTGCTGCACCAGCATCGCAGAGACGCATTAGCCTCATGACTCTGCCCGGCTGGAGTCATGAGGCTGGATTCCCCTGACGTAGGCTGAGATTGGCCAGTGAACCTGTTTTCCCAAACACAAACCCGGGAGCACGCGACCCTGATGTGATGCTACAGGTCGTCTCTCCGGACGCTTCTCCGCTTCTTTGGTTTTTTTTGGTTCACGTTACTCGTGGATGGATTTCAATCTGGCCGAAAGGAGAATAGTGTGACACGCTCGGCAGCAGCAGCAGCAGCAGCAGCTCTTACACCTTGTCACCGCTCGGCTCTCTTTGGGGCGGGGGGGGGAAGCGCCATGGATCTGCTGCAGCTCCGGCGGCCCGACTGGAGCTCGGCTCCCACCAGCTCCTTCAACGACAGCTCTCAGGAACGACTCGACCGCACCTCGGGCCTTCACGGCTCCAGGACGCTGCCGTTCTCCTGGGGCTCGGCCACCGCCTCCCTCCAGCGGCCGCCCGCCACCGCCACCTCCGACCCTCACGCCTCCGCCCCGGCCCCCGCCTCCCCCTTCCCCTCGTCCGTCTCCACCTTCTTCTCCAACGACTTTGGCGACCTGGAGAACATGCTCCTCTGGACCATCCACGAGCCCGGCACGGTGGCGCTGACCGTCATGTACTGCCTGTCCTTCCTGCTGGGCTTCGTGGGGAACCTCACCTCGCTGTGCGTGCTGGCCAACCGGCGGAGCCGACGGCTGGCCGGCGTCAGCGCCACGCGCAACCTGCTGCTCAACCTGGCCGTGTGCGACCTGGCGGTGGTGTGCGTGTGCATGCCCATCACGCTGGGCAGCCGCATCTACACGGCCTGGGTGTACGGCGACCTGCTGTGCCGGGCGGTGCCCTTCACGCAGGCCGTCTCCGTGTCGGCCAGCGTGCTGACGCTGACGGTGATCAGCGTCAACCGCTACTACAGCGTGCGCTCGCCGCTCCGGGCGCGCTCCATGTTCACCCGCCGGCGGATCCTGGCCACCGTGGCCGTGGTGTGGGCCGTGTCGTCGCTCATGTGCGCCCCCATCGCCGTGGTGAACCGCAGGCGGGAGATCAGCTTCGGGAAGTTCACCCTGCTGGTGTGCCAGGAGGAGTGGCCGCAGCCTCGCCTCAAGCAGGGGTAGGAGCCGCTTTGACTGATTGGGTTTTGATCTAATAATGTGAAAGCTGCTCCGTGATCTCATTTGAAATGCTGGACGTCAGTCTGGTAGGGAAATCTTGTTCTGCGCCACCTCCTCACCTCTAACACGCACACACACACACACACACACACACGCACACACACACACACACACACACACACACACACACACACACACACACACACACACACACAGTAAAGAATGAATGAATGGTTGTTGTTTTTTTCCGTTTACAATGTACTGGTGTTGTAGTCAAGACCAAGACAACAAGTAACAAGTAAATTGAGTGCAATCAACTGATAGAAAAGAAAAGAAATAAAAAAAACCTTACACTGGTTGTTTTTTTTTTTAACTCAGAGAAAAATCAGTTTTAAATTTTCTGCTTTTCGGACGTTTGTTCAGACCTGTTTTTTCAAATCTTTCATGCCATGCAAATTTAATCCACTCTTGTTTGCAAAATTACCCGCGCAGCATTTTCAGTTGCCTCGAGAGTGAGTCCTACTGTTTTATCTCCCCATTCCTGTCTTTCCTCTTTGCTTTGCTTTGCGTTAGTGAGCCAATGTAGTGCAATGCATCAGTGTCATCTGACAAAACTTCAGAGTACAACATAAAAATAAGAGAACCTGCCCTCAGGGCGACTGCTTCTTGCCTCAGGGCTTGGACTACATAAATAGTTGCAATTGAAACAACAGAACAAAGGGGCTTTTTATGGACAGCAAAGCGGAACTCTTGTCCACTGGCAGCCAGAGGGCAGATACATGCACAAGCACTCGTAGCCACTTCACCTGCTTGCGTTTCTCCAAAGGTATTTTTGTTGATCCAAGATTGGCAATTAGCATAATACGGTGGCGCAGTGGTTAGCGCTGCCGCCTCACAGCAAGAAGGTCGTGGGTTTGATTCCGGGCCTGGGACCTTCCTGTGTGGAGTCTGCATGTTCTCCCTGTGTCTGCGTGGGTTCTCTCCGGGTTCTCCAGGTTCCTCCCACACTCCAAAAATCATACATGTGAGGTCAATTGAAGACTCTCAATTGTCCGTAGGCGTGCATCTGAGTGTGAATGGTTGTTTGCCTCTATGCGATGAACTGGCGACTTGTCCAGGGTGTCACCCTGCCTTCACCCTAAGACAGCTGGGAGGGGCTCCAGCAGACCCCCGTGACCCTGAATAGGAATAAGTGGGTACAGAAGATGAATGGATGACAACATATGTTTTTAAGGAAAAAGGGAAATCATCATGATTTAACATAGAACCAAGGCGTATGCAAATGAAATAATTTGTGTACCCTCACAAGTGAAAAATAAACATAGTAAATAATGTATGTCTATAAAAATGAATAAAAATCATCACACCGTCCCCAAGCTCACCCAATCTTCATTGTCTGCTTGTCCAGAGTAAGAATAAAATGAAAGAAAGCAGTAGAAAGTCTCTCTTAGTTTGACTGCTGATGATCAGAAGGAAGTGGAGACCCAACAGTCTAATATCCATCCAACCATTTTCAATACCCGCTTATTCCTGGACTCAGGGTTGCGGGGGGGGGGGGGGTGTCTGCTGGAGCCCCTCCCAGCTGTCAAGTTGCCAGTTCGTCCCAGAGCCACATAGAAAGAAAAACAACCATCCATCCATCCATTTTCCATACCCGCTTAGTCCCGAGGTCAGGGTCACGGGGGTCTGCTGGAGCCTCTCCCAGCCGTCTTAGGGCGAAGGCAGGGGACACCCTGGACAAGTCGCCAGTTCATCGCAGGGCCACATAGAAACAGACAACCATTCACACTCACATGCACACCTACGGACAATTTAGAATGTTCAATTGACCTCACATGCATGTTTTTGGAGTGTGGGAGGAAGCCGGAGAACCCGGAGAGAAGCCAGCAGACACGGGGAGAACATGCAGACTCCAGGGCCCCCAGGCCCCTAGGCCCGGAATCCAACCCACGACCTTCTTGCTGTGAGGCGGCAGCGCTGACCACTGCACCGATTGAATGAGTGCCATTTTTCGGGACAAAGGACATTCACATGCACTAAACATGCACAATGCACTTGGTCTGGCTTTGTAAACAGGAGGATAGAAAGGCCTGGAAATGAAGAGACAGAGAGGGATGGAGGGATCATTAGACGCTCTGAGGAGATGAAATACCACCAATGGAGCTTTTATTACTTGATATCTGAGATTGATGGAAATCGCTCGTCGCCCCTTTTAACCAGATCCCAACCATTAGTCGTGTTAAAATCATTTATTTTCCAGAGCTAGAGTAAACACAACCAATCTTCTTTCCATTAATGGGGCCATCCATTAACTCAACCCCTGCAGAGCCCCGGCTACCTGCGCACCATTCAGTCAAAGGCTTATTTTTAGCACTTGTCTTCAAACATGACACAGCTTGGGGGTCCTGACTCATTCAGGAGGTGACAGCAGGAGACCGCTCTCGCCCGGTCACTGCCTTCCATCATCAATAGGTTTATGGTCTGTCTGCTTCAGCAATAATTGGCTTTTTACGGCTAATTAAGCGGGGGGGGGGGGGGGGGGGGGGGGGGGATCAGATTTACTATCCAGCCCAAGAAAATCTAGCTTTTTTTTTTTTTTTTTTTCACCATTAATTTAAGCTATGGCCAGTGAGCTCACACACTGACAAGATGAAATATTATTGTTGCTGAATTGGACTACTTATAACTGACGCTGCTATGCTAAACGGGGCTTTGTGCTCCATGTTTTTGATGATTTACTTGAAAAATCTGTGCATGCAACAGTTTTGTTTGAAAAACCGCTCGGCAGTCACGGGTCAAACCCGAAACATTTTATTTATTTATTTTTGGAAGTACTTGAGCGCTTCTATCCTACACGGCACCACTGCCGGCTATATTGACAAAAACAAACAAACAAAAAAAAAACATTGATCCATGTTTCTTCTTTTTTGTTGAAAATTTGCGTCGCGTTTTTGCATCAAAACTTTTCTAAATAGCAGCATTTTTCAATGGAGCAGCATTGTTCAGAGCATCTCCAGCAGTGCCATCTCAGTTTTTCAACACTCCTTCATAATATTTCTACGGAAGCACAAATTATCGTGAAAATGATCACGTAAAAAAGATCATGTGATCATTCTCACGTTCTAACATGATAGTAAACCCTGTGTTTCGCAGCGTGGCAGCAATGCGCTTCCGTAGCAATTAGAGCAGGTCACGGGGAAATGATTGGGCTTCATTGTATTTGTACACAGATTATAGAGCTAGATTCAACTAGATTTCCAGAGCCCCAAAAGTTCTTTGAACCGCTGTCCTATTGTGCCTTCCTTTTCAGTCAACTTGAGTTGATGCAAGCGCATTTACGTGTAAATTATCACAAAATAACGTGATCGTTTTTACGTTTTAATGTGAAATGTTCACGAAATAACATGATTTCGTGATAATTCTCACGGAAAAATGTGACAGTTTCACGTTACACTGAGCCCTGTTTTTTTTTTTTTTTTTTTTTTTAGGGTGGCAGCATTGTGCTTCCGTGCATTTCAGACTGATTTGATTTTTAAAATGAAAATGCGACAAAAAATACAAATAAAAAAAATACTGAACAGCCTTTTTTTTGTGTTCCTCCACAGATACAATGTGCTCCTGTTTGTGATGCTCTATTGCCTACCAGTGGCCTTTAACCTCACGATAGGCTTCCTAACCGGCAGGAGGCTGTGGGGCGGGAAGAAGTTGACTTTCTCTGACCTGGATCCTCGCAGCCGAGCTCTGCACGCCTCGCGCCTCAAGATGCGGCAGAAGATCGCCAAGATGGTCGTCTGCCTGGTGCTGCTGTTCACGGTGTCCTGGCTGCCGTTCTACTTGGCCGACCTTTGGATCGACTGCGAGCAGAGGCCGCCGTCTTGGCTCCTGCAGACACGGCCGTTCGCCCAGTGGCTGGGCCTGACCAACTCCAGCCTCAACCCGATCTGCTACTGCTTCATCGGGGACCTGTATCGCTCGGCCAAGATGATACGGACACGCTACTACCAGAAGGTGGCCTCTCTCTTTGGCACCTCCTCTTTCACCAGCTCGGCCAGGGTGACCTCCGCCGTGACGGTGATCACCGACGCTAAAGTGGCGGCGGCCGCAGCGGCAGCTGAGCGCCCTGGAGTCGCTGCTGCTGCTGCTGCTGCTGTATCTGTGGTGACCATCCCCAGGCTGCTGAGCCTGGCCACAGTCCAGGCGTTGGGACAGAAGGTCGTCGACGACTCGGAAAGCCAAGCAGGCTCTGAACACAGTATCTCAGACTGGTGCCGGTCCAGTCCCAGCATGTGCGACGGCTCCCCCTTCTCCTGCCGGCCGCACGCGCTTCAGCTCCCAACACAAAGCCTGGCGCCCAGGAGACACTCAGTGAATGACAATGCGGAGCCATTTCCTCTCGGCATCAGGTCTGTGGAGATAGACATGTTGAGTTTGATGAGAAGGCATTCAGGGGACAGAATATACGGGAAGACAGCTGATAAGAGGGTGGGGACAGATGCCTTCTGCTCCTCTGGGCAACACAGGGGCAAAGTAGCACGGAGCTATTCCCCAGGCGGGGACATTGCTGAGGGCGTGACGGATTTAACCAGCTTGTGATGCCTACGTGCGGACGGCGCGTCAGAAGGGAGGACGTTTACCTGGAGATCCACAGCTGGGGGCATGGTGTTTGAGGAGGAAGTGGCCCCTGCACAGGGGAAGAATGTAGCAGGCGCATGAATAATGTGAGGGCAACCTGCAAGTTATACCAGAAGTGATTCTTTTGCCAGTTGCAGTGCTTGTGTGGCATCTGCCTGATTTTGCTCCATTCTGTCATTGAGATTTGTTCTTTTCTTTCTCTTTGGCTTTCAAAATGACTTTGACGCACATGCTGTACACTGTAGAACCACTCCTTCCACTCCGTCATTCATGCATTCATTCATTCATTCATTCATTCATTCAGAATAGTGTACATGGGGTACGTGGCTATATATGGATATTTGTGGATGACAGTGTGCTCTCAAGTAGGTCCCATTCAGCCGGGTGAAGTGGAACTACTGCTGTTTACTGTGAAGAAGAAAATGTGAGCAGGCGTCAGGTGAATGTTGACCACAGCTAGAACAAGAGGGGTAGGAATATCATGAGCCAGTTCACACCACAACCACCAGCAATAGTGGTGGTCATGTGATGGTCCTATGTCGTTGTTGTTTTTTTTAATTTTTTTAAAATTTTTTTAGAAAATACCGATTTATCAGGAATATCAGAGCTTGGTAAAGTGATTGCAACGTAAGAGAAAGGCAAACTGCAAAAGGGAAGAAGGTCCAAGCTCAGAATCACCTGCAAGTTTTCTTCCCCACTCCCCCTTCTTGAACAAAGTCAGTGTTTTGTAACACATGCACTGAAAATGTTTCTCTTCAGAGGCCACTACTTTATTCCTCACTACACAGCAACAGCCCCGTATTCTGCCCCAGAGCCATTGTAAAGGTGCAGCTGTTCCTCTTCACAGAAACACAACACTGTTGGAGGTGTTACAAGAACTAAAAGACAGAAGCCGTTCATTCCAAAGAAGAATGCACAATAACGGCAGAATTCATGGAGACGAGAGTACAAAGACTTCACACAATTCTGTCTTGTTTTTCTGGCTGGCAAGGAGGGAAGATTGATGGGAACAATTTACAGTTTCCAAAGCGGGACGGCATAATACCTATTATCCACCTGTCACTTGGTGTCTTCCTTGTGTCAGAAACACTTAGACCTGTTAAGACCAAGTGACACGACACCCATTTTCACGACATCCGTTCCTTCTCTTTTGCAGCTCTGCTGTCACTCTTTGCAGAAAATGGAATTGTGTTTCGAGGGCAAATCCATATCAAGATTTCTGCATGCTGCTGCTGCCATCGATCACGGACTGAGGGGATGTGTTTAGAGCAGCGTTGAGCTGAAATCTCTTCGCGGATTAGCTAATATGAAAGTAAATGAACTCAAAGTGACATTTGACAGCAGCAGTGGAGACACACAGCCTGTTGACCAGCACATACCTTGTTGAGGTCCATGGACTGAAATAGGGAGGAGAAAAAGCTTTAAAGGTTATAATGATATAACACATGCACACATGAGCACACAAGGACAACAAACTCTAATCTACCCTCAGGCTGCCCAGACAGAGTCAGAGGTGGTGCATAGCCTGCACTGCTGTGAAACCAAGCTGCTAATCGTGCTTGCCCTTGCAGCAAAAGTTAGGAGGTGTCATATTTCAAGGCATTAAGTTGAGTCAAAACTGTCCTGTTTATGTCATTGGCTGAGGGTTTTATTTGAAAATCTACAACCCCTTCATGCTGTGCTTGGCTTCTCTCTCTCTCTCTCTCTCCCTCTCTCACTTTTGTAATGTGTTAAAAGCGGGCATGTGTACAAATTTGCATTTAACCTGCATTTCGTGTTTGATAAAAAATAAACCAATTGTCTGCGTTCACCTGCAACTGTGAGCAAAATGTCCCAGAATTTTGTACACATCATTTACAACAACAACAACAATGATAATAATAATAATAATAATAATAATAATAATAATAATAATAATAATAATAAATATTATTATTATCATTATTTTGAAATCATTCAGTCCTATAAAATTTCAGCTGGAAAACTGAAATAAATCTTATTTATCTAGCAGTGATAAGAGGTAAGAGGTCTGCACTGCTTTGGGATTCTTTGTCCGCTTCAGTTTTGCTCACAAAGACTTGATTAAATGTCAACAGGATCAGAATACAGTTATGAGAAGCTCTCGCTCGAAAAAAAAAAGAATGTAAAAGGTGAATTATGGTGACAGTCACAGATACTCTCATCAAACTGTGTCGAATGGACCTCTCCTCCTCCTCCTCCTCCTCCTCCTACACACCTTGTGAGCAGCTTCTCAGACGAAACCATTCGCCCAAATTCATATGAGTAAGTTTGCTTGTCACTGCAACAGCTCGTCACTAATATTAGATCAAAGTTTGAACGGTCACAGTTTGTAAAAAAAAAATAATAATAAAATAAAATAAAATGAAGACCCAGCTCCTCACCCTGTCCCTCAGGGTGCGCCCAGCCCAGCCCAGCCACCCTGCAGATGAAACCCATTCCGGCCGCTTGTATCGGCGATCTCGTTCTTTCGGTCACTGCCCAGAGCTCGTGACCGCAGGCGAGGGTTGGGAACGTAGATCGACCGGTAAATCGAGAGCTTCGCCTTTCAGCTTATAGCCGCTTCCTCACCGCGACAGACCGGTACAGCGACCGCATGGCTGCAGACGCTGCACCGATCTGCCCGTCTCACTGCACCTGAGGCAGGGTCTCTCCACCGACCCGGAGAGGACCAGCCACCTTTTGCTGCTTGAGGTGGCTTGTTGGTGGCCACATTCAGGTAAGATATTAGACGCAGGGAATAAATATTTCAAAACACTATATGACATTTCCTTCCGGCGAGGAGGCCGCGAGAAAATCCAATCACAATGGTTTATAATACCACTGTGTTCCTTAAAGTTTGCAAGTTCCAGCAGGAGGACCTTACTTTCACTTCCTCAGCGGCAGTTTGTCTTTTGTCTTCTCTTCCTCACACTTCTTCAGTCACTGCGTGGGCTGTGACTGTGCAGGGACGGTCTCACCACCTGGCCTCTTTCAAACTGGAACTCAGCACGCACAGTTAGCATCATCATCCTATTAGTATTAGAATTGTTATTATTTAAAAGGGACAGTGCATATTGATGAACATCTACATGCCAGAGGCTATTTTCCATCTGCAGTCCCTTTATTATATATATATTATATATTATATATATATATTTTTTTTTACCAATGTCTCTATCCGCATCAGCAACTTTTCTCATGCTGATTTTTGACTCCTCCCTCCCCATCGCTGCCACTATTTGCTGGATCGCTCTCATCTTCAACTTCAACTTCTCAGCCTCCTGACCAGTCCTGGCATCATCCACCACCACTAGTTGTCTGGACTCCAGGGATTTGGGTGTTTCTCTGCAGCTGCTCCAGCTGCTCCAGCTGCTCTGCCAGCTGGGTACAACCTCCACAAAAAACAAAAACAAAAACAAAAAACTCTTCCTATGAAATCCAAGTGCCAAAGATGTCTTTCATCAAAATCAAGTTGTTTTTTTTTTTTGTTTTTTTTAGCAAATATTCTCCAACTATTGGACTATTATCTAGACTGTCTGTTTTTTGTTTGGCTTCAAGAGTTTTTGTTTTGTCAAAGGGGGCCCGGTGATGACTCATTCATTTGCTCTCAGTCACTCAGACATTCAGCAGCTTTTACTCATCATGCTGTATTATTTATGAAATGGTTTTATTCACGGAACTTAAAGTCTGCGTCCCTGTGTTATATTATCTTCAGTAAGCGCAGTACAAAACTTTGGGGTAACTATGGTCCACACCTTCCTCTTCTTTCTCCTTCTTTTCATCCTACTTAATCATTTTTGACAACAGGCCCATTTAAATGGAAACTCTGATTACAAAATCAGCAGTGTAGTGCAATTATTACAATCTCCACAACTCAAGTCCTCCTGCTGGCTTCAGGAGGAAAATTCCTTAAGCTAAAGCTAAAAGCTTATTATTATTCAGCCCACCTTTAAGGACAGAGTTGAACCTTACATCCCAGATAATAAAAAAAAAAACGTCCATGGTTTTTCCTTTACGCACAGCCGGGTCTCACACAGTATGACTGAAGGCAGAGCGCCTGTTGTTGCAAACAACCAAATGTGGCTCTACCTGCAGCTGGGCCTGCAGGAGTCTGTGGCCGCTGCACAGCCAAGAGACAATCTCAGCCTGCTGAAGAGGATGAGAAGGCTGAGTTGACCTGTTTGGCAACACAAACTTAAACTGTGCTGTTGTGAATATCAATGACGCCATGTTCTTCTCAGAGACGTGGAATCTGCCAATGGGAGGGCCGAGGATAACATCTTGGCTTTGTGCCCCATGTGGACAGAGGGCTGCTGCAGGGAAAGACTGATGGTGACTTTGAAAGGCAGCGTCCTACCGCAGTGCGTTCTCGTAGTTATAGGTTTTCTACTCATTGGTCATCTGTGCTTGTTTCTTCCTAATCTACCAATCAATCTTTTTTTTTTTTTTTTTTTTTAATTTATAAAGTGTTAAATCAGGCAAAAGGCATCTCAAAGCGCTTTGCACAATCAAAGTGAGACCAACTGATCACTCATCCCTCCTAATAACTGCATATTTTATTATTATTATTATTTCAGAAATTCATTTTTTCTAGAGGCACACACACACACACACACACACACACACACACACACCCGCACATCCTGGGAAATATCACTAATAATTCTTTCCTCTTCTCATTCTTCTGTGAACTTGAAAAAAATACACACTTAAAATGGATCAGCAGCAGGTTCCATCACGCACAAGGGAAGAGTTGCCGCCGCTGGTGGAGCGGTGGTGAGGTCAGCAGGCTTAGACAGGCTGTGACAAAGTGTGTCTCAGCCCACGATTCAAAAGTTTCAGAATGCAGTGTTGAAAGGAAAGCATTTGCATCAGGTGGCTTGCAAGAGGGATGCAGGCAGTCTGTGCGTTCCACATGTACCACACGATGCTCATCACGTTCCTACTGTGAAGAAGCAGCAGGAGATGCATAAAAGGCACCTTAAGATGGCCAATTTCAATAGGCTTCATATAGCATTCATTCAATTTGCACGTCAGGATCACCCGATCCAACCATTTCCATATCTTTCCTGATAATGAATAGGTGATGTATTGATTACAAAGGGATGCAACATAATTGGATGGAAATGAAAAGGATCAGCCTCTAGAGGGATGAAATCAAAGACTGCAAAAGTTAAAAAGAAGACCTGATGCAGCAAAGTGAATGCTCTGACCCACTTCACCATCGCACAACTCTAAAATGGACTACACTTATATAGCGATTTACCTCACTTTCACAGCACCCCCAAAGCGCCTCTCATCCACCCATTCGCTCACACACTCATACGCCAATGGAGGGGGTGCTGCCAGCCCCATTGGGAGCAATTTAGGGTGCAGCGTCTTGTCCAAGGACACTCCAGACATGTGGACATTTGAACTGCCAACCCTTCGATCATCAATTCACAGCTTGCTCTCTCAACAGAGCCACTGCTGCCCGTGCAAGAAAACAAGGAAAGGAGCCGAAATGGAACTCTTGCAAAACGCATATAAGTGGGTCATGGATACACAGTTTTGAAAGAAATAATAGCACAAAAGATCAAAAAGGAAATTCTTTACTTGTGTTCAATTGGTTCTCATGCAAGATACTCCGGTAAGAATGGTTTTACATCAAAATGTAATTAAAAACCGTCTTTAAATGCAAAAAAAGTAACAGAATCTTCAATATGTAGATCAAAACACGATTAATCGCGATTAACCATGCAAAGTCAAATATCAAGTTGTTGGAGATACTCTCTTAATTTGAGATAAATGTCTGGAAAGTCTCCTACTGTTGAAGTGAAGAACTGAAAAGACTTCACATTAGAATGAAGCGTGGCTTCAGTGGAGAATTTAGACTGAGAAGTGTTTCTATGGATCAATGTCATTACCCAATTCATAATATATAAACCTTAAAGTCTTATATATGTGTCGTGAAAAGAAAAGATTATCTTTCCAAATGATTGTCATATCTTAAATTCCACTTTTTAAATCTAGTAATACGACGTTTCCCAGATTTAATTTTTCATCATTTTATTCCTCATAGTCATTTAAATGGCTCAGTTCATGGTCAAGCTCAGCTGTACAAATATATATATATATATATATGTATATATATATATATATATATATGTATGTATATATATATATATATATATATATATATATATATATATATATATATATATATATATATTATATATATATATATATATATATATATATAACCGCCAGCAGAGCTGACAAATAGCTACTTTTACCCATTTGCAGTCAGGACAAACAGGTACATACAGCAATCTTTCTACTTGCCCGCACACATGCACACACTGCCGAAACTGGCTGACAGCTGTTTGTTTTGTTTTGTTTTTTCTTATTTTCTCAATTTAACCACTGAAATGAGATATTTGTTTTTGAATGTGTGTTTGTGTGTTTGCATGCATCTTTGCCAACAAACCCCAGACCTACTCTGTATGATAATGATCTAAGGTTAAAAAAAAACAAACAAAAAAAACAAAGCGCAGCGTTGATGGACTCACTGCAGCTTGAAGTCGGGGGCAATGCAGCACACCTGGCTGCACCAACTCAAGTGTGACCTCCCACTACAAGGAGGATGCAATGGGTTGAATTTGGTTCCGTATTTGGAGCAACAGTCAGTCCATCGATCGCCTGCGTGCAGTCAAGTTTGTAATGAAGGTTCGATAAAACATAAGCCAGTCAATCAATTATGGGTCTGCTTGTTTTTCTGTGCGTACAGAATTGACCTCTGCACAATACAGTGACTTAATGATTCCAAGACCATTTTTGTTGATAGTGCCCGCGGTTCATTGTTGGAGTATCTGCTTAGTCTCACATTTTTTATTTAAGAATAGCAATAAGATGCAATACAGTGTATACTCTCAGATGGTACAATAAATATTTGCCACTCACAACATTTTTCTTTTCTTTTTTTAACAAAACTGAACAAAATACAAAACACCAGTTATGTTCTTTTTGAAAACTTCTAGACCAACGGGAAATACAAGTATGCAAGACATTGGAAAAAAAAGAGAAAAGCCTGTCAGTAAGATTTAACATAAAGTATAATCATTAGGCTCACCAAAACAACAAACAATTGAAAACAAAAGCAGCTGATACGTCCTTTCAGCTCTTCAATAGTCTCACTATTTCAATGAAGACTGACACAGTATCATTTAAGATTGATTGCATATCACCATATAGTATTATTACTAATACAGTAGTACCTGAAAAATGAGAATATCAAGTAAAAGTTGTTTTATTTTGGCAATTTAACATAAAAGATGAACTTTGCTGATTAAGATTTTCAGCTTATTAAAAGCACAAACCCACAAACTCAGAAAATGAGAATACTGTGAAAAGCTTCAGTTTTGTAGCTTCAAAGAGTCCAAAGAATCCAAAACACCTGCAAAAGGGTGCTGAGCCTTTAAAGTCTTGGGTTGTTGGCTCAGAAGAGTTCACACATGGGCAAACACAACAACCCTCTCAGGAGATTCTCATTTTCTGGGCAGTACTGTGTATAGCAAATGGGAATTTATTTAGGATGTCGTTTCAATGTTTCTCTGAAAAGCTGCCGTGTCTTCATTGGTGGTAATGTAAATGGTAAATGGACTGCACTTATATAGCACTTTCCAGCACCTCCACGGTAGCCCAAAGCACTTCACAAAGACCTCTCATTCACCCACCCACACACACATTCACACACCAATGGGTGGCTGCTGCCATGCAAAGCGCTGCCAGCTCCATTGGGATTTTTCATAAACAGATCTTCAAGAACTGTCAATTTACCTCCCTATTTTATCCGCCTCTACAATTTATTAATAAAAACCTAAAAACAATATTTTCTTCAAAGTCATATGTGGTAAAGCTCATCTTTAGATTGCTGATCTCATAGTTCAAACATCATCTGTTAGTTAAGGGATGAATGAAATTCATGGAGACCAGCTTGATGGGGGATAAAGTAACATCTTTGACTGAGGTCACTGACACTCACATAAACAGCTGACTGCTCTGCAGTCCCTGCAAAAACGACTGTTTCTGAGTTCTGACACCAACACTGACAAACTCAATAAACTAGAATGAAACTCATCCACTATACTGACTGGCATTTTTTTGTGATTTACTTGCAGCCAAGAGCAAATTTAATTCCGAGCCGCTTTCCATGGCAGCACCCCCAGACCACGTGTCAGCCAGTTTGGCTGTGTTAGTCACCCCAGCAGACCCCTTTCAAAAACCACCCTGCACTTCAAAAGTGTGCTGACAGCTGCCTGCGTCTGTCTGGCCCCTGCAGCCCTCTGCTGTGCTCCCCACGGCTGCGGCTTGAACAGAAATAGCACTATTAAAAATCACAACGGCCTGCGCAGGTGTGGGCAGCTTCCCGTGGGTGAGAAAGAAAACTCAGTGTCGGTGATTAGTTGAAAGGCTTTAGCAGAGGCCGAGAAAAATAATACTGCGCCTTGGGGTATTTTATATCAAGATTTTGTTTTGTTTTTTAACACTTATGTCCAAATATTAGTTTCCATAATAAGATGCTCATACAATGAATACAAGAGAAGGCGCTGCAATCCAACAGAACTGTTTGGTAGTCGTCCAAAAGGCTCTGACTGTTTCAGCACTCCAGAGCGAATGTCTGAACAAATGTCTGAGCAAAAAGTTGATACCCTCATTGTTGTTGTTTGTCTCATATCCAAAATGACCTGCGCTGGTCTTGCAAGGAATGCTGATAATGCAGCCCGTTTAGAGGATGCAGACCATAATGTTGCTTGGTTAGAATGCCAGAAATTCAGGTAGTTTTACCAGCGTTTGATAAACGCAGCGATAATTAAATCAGAAAACCCACCGTCTCATCTCAAATGAAATGAATGGAATTTCCCTCATGTGGCCGAGTGTGTGCGTCTCACATTTCCGTCTTCCCCCCTCGACTAATTAAACCCACAACTGAAGAATAAGCACATAATTCTTCGCCGTCACTCTTCTCAAAGTATCCAACAAGCTTCTTGATTTATTTTTGCAAGAATCAACTCCTAAAATGTTTTCCTTGTTCACATCATCATCATCTTCACGCATCTCCTCCTTGAATGTGACAGTGTACTAAAATATTTAGACCTCTTTGACAACGTCACAAGTAATGTAACTCTCGCAAGTCAGAAGTGGCCCACGGGAAGCGCTACCTCATAAGCATGCCTGGCAACAACCAACATGAATAATGACAGCGGTGCAGGTATACAGTCCTAAAATAGCGCTTTCAGTGGATGAACCTTTGCTGCATTTGTATGTGCACTGGTCTTGGAAAATAACTCTCCTCAAATAGCCAATTAGTAATTCAAGAACTTCAATTTTATGTTGTTTACAATAAGTAGCTCGAAGGCGCAGCTGAGCACAGCGTAACAAAGGGCTCGTTCCCATAGCACTCCAGCTCACACACTGGATGGGAATTTCCATGTGATACTAATTGGTACAAACTGTTACCATTTTGGTCGCTGCTCGGTTGAGGACTGAGCGGGGACCAAAATGTGACATCGACGCAGAGCAGAGCACTGATTCGGTAAGAATTTGATCAAAGAGGAGTGCCACATTTTTGAAAGCCCTCTTGTAGAATGTCACGTTTTCATGTGTTGAAAAATGACAGGCTTCTGAAAGTGTGCCGCGGACGAACAAAGAGCTGCAGATGTGTTTGTGCCCAGTGACAGAAAGACCAAGTCCTAAGGGAGCTGAACAAAACGATACGTAATGAAAAAAGTCTTCCTGGTTGCATGATCATGCATGTGTGAATGGTCCAGCTTTGTAAGCAAAAAAAAGGACAGAAAGGGCTTGAAGTCACCAGACTGAGGAGGCGTTTGATGGGTCCCTCTACTCCAAATGGAATAATACAACTAGAGCTTCACACTAAAGCTTCACACACTATTTTTCTTTTATTGCCTTACAATCACTTCTTGTTAGAAAGCAAAGCCAAGAGCAGGAAAACTGATTTTGCACATTTTAAAATGTTCAACATTAGTGTGCTTTCATACAGAGAGTGCAGCAAAGTGGAAGGCTTTCACTTCAAATTAAATCCCAAAAGCACATGGAGAATTATTCTTGAATTATGAAGGTATCCCATTCATTAGATTTTTGTGAATTTTAATATGTGAGAATAGAGTGAAAGGTGAAAGTAATCAAGGCTCCTTTACATTTTCAACACTGAGGTAATTTCATACTCCACTGAGCGTGGAAGTGTTTGCTGTTAGCCCTTGATTTATTATGGTGCTGCATGAGAATATTTGTCAGGGTCTGAGCATATTAAACAGTGGTGGCGGCATAGGCTACAGTCAAAATCATCATAATGGCTATGTTAAGTTTTATGCTAAAATTGTTTGACTTAATCAGTGAGGAAAACATCTATGATGTTTGAAAAAAAAACTTTTAATGATATGGCCATAAAATACTTTCACTTTTGATACCTTTGGTTCATTTTGACGAAAGCCCTTTTCAATGTTCACTATACAGATACGTGGGGGGCCTCTAACCACAAGGATGTTAAAGACTGCTGAGCTGACAGCTGGCCAGAAGACACGCACTGACTCACCCTGCGTGAGGAGAGTGAGCCACAGAAGGTCATTGCTGAAAGGACTGGCTGAAATCCCATTCATGGACAGTTGACTGGAAGGAAACGATGTGATGGGAAAAGGTGCAACAAGCGACAGCACTGAATGCAGCCCGGAGGGAATTGACGAGCAAGGGTGATTTGAGAGAATGGGGAGAAGTAAGTACGTTTTTCACTACGTTTGGTAGACCCTCTGTTGCAGCAACACTCCCTTCCCTTTCCACTCACTAATTTTCCTCTGTGGTTTTTATACTGTACCAAACTGAGATACAAATACCTTCTGTCTTCTACCTGTACCATTTTCTGTCTTCCGTCCTCTATCTTCCATGGTTTGGGAACAGATTTGAGCAGCCAGGAGGAGCAAAGCACATCTCCACATAGTCTGGCTAGACCTGGCCAATGCGTATCGGCCTCTTCCCCACCTGCTGAACTTCTATGCCTGCTACACAACCCCGGGAAGTCTCCACCAGTTGGCACCGGCTGGAGGAAGGGATAGCGATGGTCCGTTCCATCTCCCCGATCCTATTCACAGCAGTGTTTGAGCCTATCCTGACAGGCAGCAGGCAGGTAGCCCGCTGAGTTAGAGCTCAGTCAAGGCAGCGTCTGGCCAGCTCTACTGTACATGGACCATGTTACCACTCTCTCTCCAGTCAGCCACCCGCACTTCTAGGAAGTGATAGATTTTGAGTTCATCCCCCCTCCGTTCCAACAGTAGTTTAATTACGATCCGCAGACTGGTCCTGCCAATCATTCTTGTTCTCAATATGAGTTGTTTTTTTTTGTTTTTTTTTTGAGTGAGTGCAACTTGTTAAGCCATACTAAATAAAAGATAGCTTATTGTGGTGTTTTCATATGCCAGAAGGACAACAGTCATCTTGCGGTGATGTTCAGTGAACATGCTTATATGCATGCTGAATGCATTGCATATAAGCATGTTCACTGAACATCCCCACAAGAGAACATGCATGCAGCATGCATGTACATCAGCACTGCACTCTCCAATCATGACTGCAGCTGCTCCATACGACACCCTGATGTACACAGTATATCTTGTGTTGTAAAACTTTAAATTTTACACCTATCACAACACTGCTAAATAAGCAAATGTGTCCGTTGTTCACAAACCAGATTGCAATGGCACCACATTGATTTGCGAGGACAATTTGTATGCAAACAAATCGTATGGATTCTCATTTAAAGGTCCAGCGTACTGATTATCTGTCTCCGTTCGTTGTACTGGATGGCTGCTTCGTCCCGGTCGCAGTGATTTGTTCTCATTGCCTGCCGGGGCACTGAACTTAGAAGACACGGATCGTGTGAGTGCGGCCAAATCTCTTTCACACTGACCGAACGAAAAAAAGGAAACAACAGTTTTAATTGTTACCGTGGCACTTTCTATACATAACTATATATATATATATATATATATATATATATATATATATATATATATCGAGCATCATTGGCTGATAAGCTGTGGATTCACTGCTAATGGTGGGGCGTCGTGTCTAGAAATAGAACATTTTATATAAATGAGTTTTCTGAAATGAGTTTTCACTTGAATTCATTACAGCTCTTTAACTGGCTTGTCGTCAGCGGGGAAGCGCCTTGAGACCATAAGCAGATCTTTCTGCTAATTGCATACAGAACTGATAACCCATGCACTACCATGCAAATTTCCCCATCGTGGGATCAATGAAGGTCTTCTTCTTCTTCTTCTTCTTCTTCTTCTTCTTCTTCTTCTTCTTCTTCTTCCTTTGTTTCTGTTGACTGTTTTGCCATGCGTTAATTTATTTGGCCAGTGTCAATATTTAATATATTCGACCCATCAAGCAACCAGTTCTGCCCCACACACAGAATTCGTAATACATTGCAGTCTACCCGTCATCCCATCATTAATTCATGGGTTTGTATTTGGAGGACCTTCCAATAACCAATAATATCTCTCGCTCGCCTCAGGAAGCAGGTGTGCTGCTGCATAAGCACTATCAACATGAGGGCAGATTTACCAGGATTTCTAGACAAAGACTGACACCTGTGTGAGAAATGGAAAATCAGTTGCATTGTATAAGTGGAGATTCATTGGCCATCGTCAGAGGTCTCTGTGATGGCACATTGACTATTGTGTGGTTGCTTGCGCATTAAAGCAGGCTTTTCTTTTTTATTGGTGCTTCAGCCAGGTATTGGTTGTTGTGAGTGTATGAAAGTAAGATGCAGCTCATGAAGGGCTAAGTTGTGTGAATCTTGTGTACTTTGGGGTCAAATTGTTCTTGTTGAGTGTTCTCCAAACCTCATGCAACTGGACTGAAGCAATGTGCCTTGAGGAGGTCCACAATTCCTGCTTATACCACTATATTATATATTAGATATTTGAACAAATGTTTTACATATGAGATAATTCCTCATGACAAACGTGCAAATGTCTAAAATGAATAGAATTGTACGATTATTCTTGTATATTTGTTCATGTTCTCTTGTGATGTTCTCTCTGGGAACTGCATGTGGTAACTTATCTGAATCTTTTTTTTTTTTTTAGACTAAACCCGAAACGTTCCCCTATACTGACACTCCAGGGTTCATATTTTGAATTGCAGCATCTCAGTGAGTGCCCTATACGAGGGTGAAGAGGACCTCTGGACTGCCGTGCCTTCATTAGCCGAGGGGAAACTGTTTCCAGCGATAGGAGAAGACCCTTGCAGAAGGTAATATCTGGAGATGTATTTCAGGATCAAGAAAGAGCACTACAGTAAAAACAGCCACATGTTTTTAGTTAAGAACTGTTACTGTTAAAAAAAAAAATAATAATTCTCATTAAAACTTTTAATTAGGTTAGTCATAGATTATTACAAATTAAGGGCACTGTTTCAATGGCTTCCTTGTTCCAGTTCCAACACTGCGAAGATCGCACTCCTCTTGGCATAAACTGGAGTAGAACCTTTTTAATCCTCTGAAGGTTCTCTGGCCTGAAAGCACAGTTTTCAAAGCAGTCGTTATGCTTTTACCACACTGGTAGTGTAACATTATTGACACATGAATCTTTTGAGCAGGAAAGCGTACTCATGTTGTGAGAGCATCGCCTCTTCACAGCGTGTCCATTGTTTGCACAGCAGTAACATTTTTCCTCTCCAATACATCCAGTCAGTGGTGCCAGACTCACCACCTCTCATGGTGTCCTACACAGAGAGAGAGAGAGAGAGAGAGAGAGAGAGAGAGAGAGAGAGACAGAGACAGAGAGAGCGAGAGCGAGGGAGAGAGAGAGAGAAGAGAGAGATTTTACCCCCAACTCCTCACAATGAATTGAGGTTTCAAAGAGTTTACTCTGCTTTGGTTTAAAAGACCAGTGCAGTTCAATAATGCCAAAAGGAAAATATGGCGCAAAGAAATCTCTCGATGGCCACGAAAATCCTGGGCTTTGTTCTCTTCTCAGCACAGCATTTACAGCACGTTGGACCTCCAAACCCTCAGGGCTGCAGAGCTCTGCAGATAATGAGCCAAACATCTGTCCATTCACCATTTTCCCACAAACACAGGACACGGGACATGGTGTGAGCACACAGCTCAAGGGTGTCTAGGCTCGTTCCCTACATCTATAGGTGAAATGTAAGGCACGATCGCGAGCACTGCTTGTATGTCCACACCCATCCACAGACTCAGGTGACAAAAGCGGTATTGATCTTGTTTAGGAAAAGTAAGCGTTGAATGTCAGCAAACCTAATTTAAACCATTTACAATACAACCACAAATGTTTTGTGTTGTGATGGATAGGAATGTTTCGGTTATTGTCACACAAAAGAAACACAATAGGCTCTGTTCTGACTGAACATAAAAGTAATGCCTTTAACACATTTCTTTAAATATTATCATTTTTCCGAGAACAAGCAAAATAGAAAAACGATGGAAATCTCACTTCATCCATTTGAAAAAATGTTGATATCATTTCATTGACTCTGAAGACATTGATATTAATACCAGCCCTGAAATGTAATATCCCGGGAAGTGCAATAACATTTACAAGACACACACCTCCGCCAGGAAGGGACACGTATTGCTTTATCTTTTTGTTGGGCTGTGGCTCATTGCCAACCACCGAGCTCCTCCTCTTCTCTTCCGTCCTCCTCCGCCTGTTCTTTGTCCTCCGTCTCCGCCATCATACTCCTGCAGCCCCACCTTGTTGCCTGTTATTTCTGTGGGTAAGCTGGAGCTCACTGTGGAATTGGTCCTATTCTATTTCATGGCTCACACCTGACACACACACACACACACACACACACACACACACACACACACACACACACACACACACAGACACGCACGCACGCATGCACGCTCGCACACCGTGAGTCCCAGTGGAAAACTGTAGGTCATGTTATGGATTGAATACATTGGTAAGTGACAGCACACCAGATGTGATGTGAAAAACACTTGTACAATAGTACAGAATGAAATACATACTTACACGAGATGACTGTGTCCCTAGGGGACTGCCTGGCCCAGTGGATTAAAAAGAGCAACATTACTCTCAAATCTCCTCCTCCTCGTCTGGACAGATATATTGAGGATACTGAAATTGTATTCAGTAGTAACTGCAATTATTTATTTTATTTTTATTTTTTTTAATTCCACCTGATTAAGGCTCCTTGCGTCATCAACTGCTTCTCTGTTTGTATGTGGGTGTGCGTGTGCGTACAAACAGACGCATCCCATGAACTAATTTTATCAACACACTCCCTGGAGCCAAACAACACAGGGAGATTGAATCAGTTATTGATCTCTGTTCTCCTTCGTTAGAGCAGCGCAAAATAATTTCTGTATTGATTCCACTCTTTAACCTTTGACTTATTTGATCACTAAGATTGTTTTTGCCTCTTTCTCCTGAACCACCAAATTATTTGTTTGCATTTTGTGGAACCACTAAGATAAAAAATAAATACATTATTATTATTATTATTATTATTATTATTATTATTATTATTATTATTATTATTATTGTTGTTGTTGTTGTTGTTGTTGTTGTTGTTGTTGTAAATCCAGTTTTTCCTGCCCTGGAGTCCACTGTCTAAAATTGACACAACACATTGTGTCTGACTGACCTTTGGGTGACCTTTCTCTTATGTGAAAATTTAGATTATTCTGACTTTGTTTCTTTCTTGGGTCTTCAAAGTTCATCATCCTTTGCTGAAAAAAAAAAAAAGAATTCATATAAAATGTAAAGTCTTGAATTGACAATGACAATAATTGGATATGTATATAGAGTTTGGATTTATAAAAAGACTCCGCATAGACGCTGAAGACGCAAGGGCCATATCCACAAAGATCACCCGTAATCGCTGAAACTTTAGTGTCGTACCCACAAAAGGTTCCTCCCACTTCCCAGCTGTAAAACTGCCCACAAATACGGCGCCTTGGGAGCCAGGAGTGCAAATTGCCGTCTGGTAACATGGCCACAGTTTGAGCCTGAGATCATTAGGTATGAATACGCATGTGGTTGGGGGTGGTGCGGCAAAAAATTCTAATACAAGAAAAATCTATTTCTTTGATTTCAAAAAAACTCTCCTTTGTGCCTCCATATTAGCTTGACTGCTGACACTATCAGAAGGCTGTCAAGGTGCATCAGTCTAATGTGCGATGTTATATATTGGATGTTGTATATTTCACAGTTACCGCCACCTGCGTGCAATTGGGAGCTGTTCTGTAGCTGATCTGATCTCATGGCTTTATAATCTTTTTTGTTATTTAAAGTTGAATAAGAACAAACATTTGGATTAATTGTAACGTTAAAAATGTTGCTTTGATGTGACCAACAGATGACATGATATAAGTCATAGAATTTACAGCGCAGTGATATTTAGTACTGTGCAAAAAGCTACTAAATGATGATGCATCTATGCGAGCATTTGCTTTGCACAACAGATGGCAAAGAAGGGCACATCTGCAAACACTTCTGCTGAGTTATTTCTTACGTTGTGACGCAAGCTTGCACACACACACACACACACACACACACACACGCACACACACACATTTATGCTGTCATAGAGCTACTGCTTATAGCACTCTGCAGTAAAAAAATAAATTAAAAAAACCCAACTGAAGAGAAGATAATGTAATTAGGGGTGGGGGTTGTGTGAGGTCACAATGAGTAACATACTCTTGGGGGTCAAATGAGAATGAGAGGGACAGTGACAGAGGACCTTCCTGCTGCCTTAAAGAATATACTGACCTTTTCAGACAAATTCACACCCTTTCAACATCTCCCTTGTGAATCTCACAAACAAAAAAAAGGCCTCAAATGTCTCCCTCTGTCTCTCACTTGAGCTCGTTTCTTACGTAAACATTGCTCAGTGAAGAAAACCCCTTGGATTTCTTAAGCTGCTCTTAGCAGGGAAATTGCTGTATTAATTTGCTATTAGTAAGGCTGAATGAGCCATGAGCTGACAGCAAAACTATTTCGGTGCTATTTCCACAGTGCATCTGCCTATTCAAAATGCATGCATTCTATCTTACTATGGTGGAGGGGTTTGAGCAGCCAAAGGATTCCGAGAACTAGGATGTTGCGGCTAATGAGCTTGCAATTTCTGCAACCAGTTCCTGGGTGAAGGGCCACTGTCACTGGGGCCTCCGCCATGGAGCCAAGCATGGAACGGGGCCCTTTGGTGAGTACCTGGTGACCAAGCTGCTGCCAATGGGCGCCGGTCGGTTTAAGCCGGAAGCTGCGCCCAGACTTTGTCCACATGTGCAGGCGAGAGCCGATTTGTTCCTGTTTTGTAGCTGATCTGATCGAGTCAGTGTGCATGGTTTCAGCTGTGTGTGTGGTAAATATTTCCATGCCAAATTTATTCAGACGTCACAAGATTAATACAAGTTACCTTCTGCCTCTACAATTACAGGAAACATTTATGTGCACCGCAAACTACTGCTGTTGAGGTAACGGTTTGTTAACTCAACACATGTTGATGCTACATTCATGAGGGTAGTGCCATCTGCTGGGAAAACATCGTACAACAGTCCAACCTCGAATGAGATGTACAGATGTATGTATAGAAGCACTCATACAAACTGAATATTTATGCAAGTTGTTCTTTTCCTGATGTGTGGATACATTATTTTGGCTGACTCTGCACACACACACACACACACACACACACACACACACACACACACACACACACACACACACACGGTCTTTTTCATGTCATCTTCTCATTTTCATGCATGCCACTATATAATTTTTCTCCTAATTAAAATAAAAGTATTATATTTGTAAACATTTGGCTAATTTTCTCATGTTTATAATGTTTACATTAGCCATACGAAAACACTTTGTTGATGGTACATTTTGATTTAAATAAAAAAAAACTTTGAAGACAATAAAACAGAAAACCATTATTATTCCAAGTCTTGATCGTGAACCTATGATAAACACGGCAGGGCTGCCCTCTGTTGGACACACCTGGTAACTCTATACTATAATACGACTGAAGTTCAAACAGCAGCGACAGGAATAAGGATCCCAACAAAATAATCATTTTTCTTTATCGTTCTTTCTTTTTTTAAATAAAAACCGATTTCACTATTGGAAGCATTATTCTGTAGTATTTCTGTACAGCTGTACAGACGTAAACGTTTGGTTAACAAGACTACTAGTAGAAAAACATACAAATTATTAGTCTACCATCGTAGGGAAAAGTTTTCGGACCCCCGTAAAATATCAGTCAGTCCCAATTATTTTCAAGAATTGCTTTGGGTGTTTCAAAAGGTTTGGCTGCATCAGAGGCACACAAACACATATACATCATTTGTTGTTTATCGTTAATAAGACAAAATGTGTGCTGCAAGGGACGTCATCTTACTAAAACATCCACCTCTGTGCCCGCGCAGCGTGAGGCTAAAATGTGACCGTCACTGTACGAGAACATACTGCAGCCTGACTTCACAACTCTCGCGATGGTTCGATGGACTATCGCGATACTAACACGCACTACGTCATCATTCGAGCTGAACTGGAGGGAGTTCCACAAGGCGTAGTGAGCAAAGCTAACGAGCTAGCAAGCAAAAACAACCTAACTGCCATTAACTTTCTCTTGTGCAACAACAAAAGTGTCGTTCGCCGCGTGTCTGTGAGGTGAGGACACATTTCCCCGTGTCGAACCGTAAATATAAGCCGTTTTTGGTTACTTTACGAACCTTAAAGACGTGTCTTGCACCGCAATTCTAGCATTGTATCACTACGTTATGAGTAGCTCTGGAATAAGGGCATCAATTTAAATATCAATATGCATTGTTTTAGTATTATTAAAGAAAAATAGCATTGAAACAGTTCTCATGTCAGTGTAGAATGCTGGGTGAAGAAAAAACAAACAAAAAACCAAGTCAAGTCGTTAAACGTTAATGTTTGATCATACGTGGGGGTTATGAGTGGCATATCGACGTCGAGTTTGAAGTAAATAGACATAAAGAAAAATAACAATCCTCTTATTGACGTCGCTCTGACTTTGTTTCTTGCATCTGTCTCTGCACACAGTGCGCCGTAGAAAAAAATGGATATAGAAGATGACACCACAGTCTTCCAAACGTTGAAGTCCTTCAACTCCTTCATCAGCCAAAGTGAAGCTCCTCAGAGACTGTCGGAGCACTCGCCAGAATGTGGGAAGCTGCAGAGTCAGTACAAACGGAGCATCGAGGTACTACTGATCAACCTGCAGCATCATCACAACTGGTTTTAGCCGTTGCAAGGCCGCATTAATATGCAACATCCGCACTCACCGGCTTTGTCTTGGTAGTTCCTCGGGGCAGCAGAGAGGCATCGCTTGCAGAACTCCTACCTCCAGCTGGACCAGGAGAAGAAGCAGATGGAACTCAGTCACAAGAGAGCTCGATTTGAGTTGGAGCAGACTGTTGTTGACAGTGCAAGGGAGTTGGAGGTACGAGTCAAAACACCTCACTTGTATTCTGGGTATGGACTTAACATTGTGCTTAAGTCTTTGTTTTGTTTTTAAGATAATACAGACTGCATTGCAAAAACCCCCCCAAACATTTAAAATGCTGGAATTAATCCACGAGAAATATCAAAAATGAATTTCTAAACATACAAATTCATATCAGCACTTATAGTTTACAATCATACACTAATTGTAGACTTGTTTTTCTTTTTTCTTTTTTTTTTTTTTTTTAAAATAAGAACGGTAGACACCACTGTGACAGGAGACATTGTGAATGTGTCGCCTAGATTTTATTTTACGGAATCCAATATTGGTTGGTTAACCTAATAAATAACCCCAAACTATTTTTTTTTATTTCTTTTTTAATTATGGCTGAACGAAATGTATCATTGCTGACAAAATCAAAAGTTGATTATTTAAAATTATATTAGCTCAAATACAAGAAAAAGTTGGGTACACAATGTCACATCTTTCATTGGGAAATTGCATGTCACATCAAATCAGTGTTTTCCACACATTTACTTATGTGTGGTACAGCACCACACATCCAATTCTGACCATCACAAATTGATTTCACTATATGCATATATGTATGTCGCCCCAGTTAATCAATCTCCCTGCATTCAGAGCTCTCTTTCCCTCTCCCTCGGTAACACACACACACACACACACACACACACACACACACACACACACACACACACACACACACACAGGAATCAGCTATGATAGGGCGTACTAATACTTCTTCAGAAAGCCTTCCATCATGACTACTGCTTATAATAAATATTCATATTTTACGACCAATAATAGTAGTAGAAAAATGCTTCTGATATTCAATAAAACGGTTTCCATCAAGACTGCGTACTGGTGCATTTTTCAATTTATTCACTAGGTGGCAGCATGTCGCCAATTCCAGTGACAACAGCATATTAAAGTTCCATTGTTTAAATTTGTTTTTAGCAAGACCTCTTGATAGCGTGTTTCATATTTAGTGCAATGTCATGGGGGCTTTCAACATGATGGCAGCTAACTAGGAGCAAGACCTTTGCTCTATGTGTATTCTTATATACATGAAAAATGTTCCAAGGGTAGGAAAAACAAATTACTTTTATTGTACTGCGAGTATACACTTCTGTTTCTGTATATATGGGCAGCCTGTTAAGCTTTTACCAATATGAAAATCATAAATCAAGCCAAATTGTATACACACTGGACCTTTTAATGAATTAAAAGCATTGCATAGACCTCAGGAGGAGGAGTCTTTACCATGGTTTGAGGTGAACTAACTGTGATCCCTAAATAAGAAGAACAGTCGTTAAAACCTCCTTTTTCTATCCAGCATGAAGTCGACCGAAAGCAGGAACTGTTGGGGCGATTAAAGAAGTTCGAGGAAAGAGAGGACAGAGCCTTGAAGAACATGGCGGAGCAAGTGGAGTCAAACCGTGTTCTTCAGATGAACCTGGAAGGCCTCAACAAGAAATTGGAAGAGCGAGATACTAGACTGAACTCTGCTAATCAGGTACACACACACACACACACACACACACACACACACACACACACACACACACACCACTCTAAGCATTTATACTCTGGTCATGTCTCTTATCTTACGCCGGCTTACTGCTGTTATCTGTTCCCAGACCATCAGTTCTTTGAAGGATGAGATCAGAGAGCTGAAGCAGAAGATTCAAAACCAAGACTCAACAATTTCCACTAAGGCTCTGGAAAACCAGGAAGTGCAGGAGCAGTTAGCGTTACAATGCAGGTAGAGATGCAAGACGACTTTCTGCTCTTTTGTCTTGCATGTCATTGGATTATAAGATTTACTGAACACATTTTTCTCTTTCTATTACTGTTTTAAATCAGGAAGTATCAAGAACTCTCACAGCGTTGCCAGAGTCTCCAAGCTGCCCAGTCATCTTGCTCAGAACACATCATTAAGATAAAGGTTGGTAGGACACATAAAAGATGGTATTTTCTTGCAATATGAGGATTTTATACACGTTAGAGCAGCTAATAGTCTCATGGTCCAAAAAAAAAAAAAAATCATTCAGTAAGCTTTGGTGTAAATCAAGAAATGTGAAAGCCCAACACAAACTGGCACACAATTGTGAAGTAGAGAAAAAAAATTAAACATTTTTTTTTTTTTTAAATCTTTTGCAAATAAAACAGAAAAATGCGGTGTACTGCAGTATTCAGGCCCCCCTTTTCTCTGAGTGCATCCAATTGTCTTCAGAAGTTACCTTATGATTGCCGAATGATGGAGTCCACTTGTGTGTAATCTAATTTCAGTACAAATACAGCTGTACTGTGACAGCGTGAGAGGTTTGTTGAGAGATGAAGTCTAAGGAACACACCAGACAGGTTGTGGACAAGTATAAAGATGGTTGGCTTCAGAAGTATTGACTCAGGGGGACTAAATAATTTTGTACATTGTTTTTTATTTTGAAAAAAAATAAATCATTAATATTTTTTCAACTTCACACCTGTGTGGCACTTTGTGTTGGTCTTTCATAATAAAATTCCACTAAAGTATATGTCTGTGGTCATAACATGACAAAATGTGGAGTCTGAATACGTTTGCAAGCCACTGTATATGACCTTTGTGTTAGTGTGCCAATGTATTGTTGATTTTCAGGACTGTTTGTTTGCGCCCCTTCATCCTCAAAAGTGGAGCATACAGAATGTAAAGGAAGTCAAAGTCCTTAAATGACTGTTTGAAAGCACTACAGTGTTACTCTGAAATTTATTGCTGTATGATCGGCAGAGTTGCCAGCTTGTAAATGTTGCCCTTCTCCCATCAGCATTTTGTTGGGGGATTGTAAAGGGGTTTTGCTCTATTAGTTATCAGTGGCTGTAATCTAAAAAATAATTTACGATGAGACATTTTCACCCCAAAATGTCTCATCTATTAGCTACTTTATAACTCATCACATTTTATTGGTATGATGACTCCACACTCTTTACATGAAAATTCATGTATATCGTTTCTTAAAATTTAACAATTTATGGACATGAATTTATAGTACATCTTTGATAAATGTTAAATATGGACGCTCATTTATGAAATGATTTACAATGCAATGACTGCACGTAATTGGGTTGATTTTTATCCGTGTGTGTTGACAGGAGCTGGAGAGACGTCTTGTCCTCCAGGAGCAAGACATGGTCATTGTGAAGACTGTCAAGTCAGAGGCAGCCAGGGTTCCAGACATGGAGAAGGAATTGAAGCACCTCAGAGAGGAAAACGTCTTTCTTAGGTAACAGAAAAAAAAAAAAAAAAAGAGCCAAGTTGAAGTTGTTGATCGTGCATTGTCAGAATGTCGCTCCGTTTAGTTTACGGCGTCTTGCTTTGACTTCGTGTCACTGTAGCAGTATAGGGAGTCCTGCGGGTGGCGGCTTGGCTCGTGTTTTTGCAATTTTCTAAGCCGACACAACACCCTTGGTACCCTATAGTGGCAGATTTCTCTTGCATGTTAATCACATTCACTCGATTTATTGCACAAGAAGAGGGTGATGTGGTAAAAGAACCCACTGAAATTAGACAGATTACATGAAGTAACATGTGTCAGATGCCAGGCTGTCTTCACAAGCTCGTTTTTGAAGCATTACAATAGAGTTAATTCCAATTCTAGACAGAGGCTTTGTTTCTTCATGCATGTTGATTGCCATCGTGCTCAAGCACGAGATTTTGTTTCTGCACTGTCATAACTAACTTGTTTATCTGTGTGGGTGTGGACATGAATTTTGTTGTCGAGTTCTTCATAAAATGTTGTAAAATCACAAATTTACCCACAACCAGGGTAGAGTCATGCATCTCCTCTCAAGGTTAAATATATATACTCATATATATATATATATATATATATATAAAAAAAAACAACTCATGTCATGTACTGTTCTGTGTCTGCACTACTTAGAGAAAACAAAGAGAACTGCAGCCTGTTGAAAGAAGAGGCTGAGGGTCTGAAGAGGAAGCTGGAGAGGACGGCTAAAGCCAAGGAGGACCTCGTCACCATAGAACTGGAGAAGGAGGTAAATTCTGTCGCATTGTTGCTGTTTCATCCGTCATTGGGTCTAAATGTTGTCTGTAAAGCAGAAAAAGTTAAATGGATTTTATACCAAGTTAGTGACTTCACTAGTTGTGCACGAATTAAAACAAAAAAATATATATATATGTTTTTTTTAGAGGCTCACTGAGAAGATGCAAGCCTGGGAGAACCTCGGCCAATCTACTGGACTCAACATCAGGTCTGTTATAGGCTCACCACTAGGTGATGCTGTGGACATTTCACAGCCTTTTTCACTGGATATATTCTAGAAGCATGAAGCCGTATTTGTGTGTGTGTGTGTGTGTGTGTGTGCGTGTGTGCGTGTGTGTGTGTGTGTGTGGGCGTGTGTGTGTGTGTGTGTGGGCGTGGCTGTAATCAGTGTGCTTCTGTGCTTCAAGTCAGAATTGGTAATGTGAAAATGATGACATGTTTGCGCGAAGACAGCCGGGCTCCAATCGCTGCACCATTATCCCATCACACACACGTACATGCATCATGCATACAAACGTAAACTCAACACGCACCAGTGCACTCGGATAGACACACACACACACACACACACACACACACACACACACACACACACACACACACACACACACGCCAGCCACATTCTCTGTGGTTGTCTCTGGCCTGTTGTGTAGACGGAGTTAAATGAATACATCCAGACAGATTATGGGGTTTTGTCTGGATTTGTATCTGGTTTGTGGGGATAAAATGTGTTGCGTGCCTTCAGGAGAAACAGGTTGACGTTTTTTTTTGACAGATTTCTATTTCATGTGAATCATTTTGAGATATTTAAGACTTGGGATAAAGAATGTAGGCGCTGCCCTCGGCATAGACCTGTTGAGACTCATTTTTTTTTAAATCAGTTTTTGAACAGTTTTTTGACTCTTGTTGCTGGAATTTGGAGCTTAGTATTGAAGAAATATAGCCAGTGAGCCAATTTGTGATGCTCACGCTGAAAGTAAAGGTTAATGAAGAGGGCAAATCAACAGTTAGAAAGGAACTCACGCTTGTTTTTGCATTTTACCAAACGGTCGAGTTCATTGTGAGAATTGAGTTTTCTTGCCGCTCCCTCGAAGTCCAACAGTGAGGGGCGAGCGTGTTGTCAGCAGTCTCTTTGCGGAGCTACGTGAAAATGTAAGTGCCAATGAACCAAACCTCAGTGTAGACACCATGTTATCGTTGCCTTGTTTTAAAATGTTATGGTCCTGTGAGTGCCATCAGGCCATTTGTCTATTAAGCCAGTTTTTGGTCCCCAAGGGGGGGAGTTTATTTTTTTGCTGCCGTTTCATGGAGCATTTTTAGTTCATTTAACCATCAAAGCACATAGTGAATAACATGTAATGGACTCTTATTCAAGTGCATGTTCACCTAATTTTTTGGCCTAAAACCGTTTTCCCCCTCTAAATTCAGTTCTGCATGTGTGGACCTGTTATTGCAAATACTTCCATAAAATCTTACCCTAGCAAGGTTTTTTTTTTTTGTTTTTTTTTCTAGAACTATCTCGAGTAGAAGGAACCTCAGTACTTGAAACCTAGTCCGACTGAAAACTTCACCATCTTCCAATCCCAAGTGCTTTTACACGCAGGTGTCCAGTAGTTCACAGCATCTGGCGCTGTAATATACAACAAATGTGTTATTTGCAGTGTCAACAGAGATGGCTGGCTCATGACCTGCAAAAAGGGCTAAACACAGAAAAGAGCCTTTCATGTAAGCTTAGGAGAAGCTAATCCCTCGCTGCTGTCGCAGTGTGGAATTACCTACTCTGGATCCCAATATTATTCAATCATATGATTCATCAACCCGTTTAGTCATGAGATTATTTTCATACCCAAGGCTCCGCCTCACGACAGAGGATGTGGATATCGGTACACACACACACACACACACACACCACCTTAGTTTCAGTCTTGGCTTTCAAGCTTAGAAATTTCCCAGATTTCTCACATGACTCGGGTGATTTCAGTGCTTCGTTCTCCAACAGTAAATCTCAGGCTGTGAGTCGTAGTAAAAATCTGAAGCTGAGGGTTTTTTTTTTCAAACCAGACAGGCCATGGTGGTGGGTTGACCAAATTTGGGTTAAATCTGCTGAACATCTGCTGCGTCACTACGCTTTGCAGAGTTTTGTGGATGAAATGAATTCTACCCCAAATTGAAACATTTGGGTGTAAACTGAATGAATAAACAAGCAAACAAACAAAATATTAATAATCTACCTTTCGTAAAATTGCTTTGCTAGACCGCAGTACATAAGATCTTGCTCATGTGCACTCAAATCATCCTGGTTGCAGTGTATTTCTTTGGGATAGTAGAATGCGTTATTGCCGCACTCTGTTGCGCGGCATGGTGCAGACAGGCCCTCAGCACTGTGACGACATTTGTCCCGTCCAATAGGAGGGAAGCCGGTTCTGAAAGCTCCAACCGCGCAGCCTGGTCTCTCCTATTGGATGTGCTAAATGTCGTGTCGGCAGAGTGTAGGGAGGGGCCCCATAAGACTGAAAGGCTCAGTGTGTAAGATTCTGTCATCTAGTTGCCAGATATTAAATTGCAGCTCTCCCGCCCTCCCTCTCCTAAGCTTACCAGTGAACTACAGTGGTCTTTCTGCATCAAAAGCAATGTCCTGACAACTGGGTTTATTGAGTTTTCCATCTTATTACGAGGTTTCTATAAATATACGTATTGAAACAATATATTTGCCTTTAAGTTTAAACTTAATTTTACTACAAGTCATCATCAGTCACCTGTATGCAGGCCACCTGTACGTACAGCCTCCGAGCCGCCGCTGGCTCTGGCAGCCTGTGTGTCAGCACTTCATTTACTTTACTCTGACGCTCAAATGCATATTGCTCTATTGACTCTCACCAGTGTTCCTCTTCTAATCTCTCCCTCTGCTCGAGTGACAAAAGATGATGTGAAGGCCGTGGTGTTGATCCGTTCTGTCCTCTCTGTGCTCTCGGGATCCTATTGAAATTGCATTGTGTGCCACTGTGAGCGCGCCTGCGTCGGCACACGTGGATGCTCACTGTCCTCTTTGTGTCTGTCTGTCTGTCTGTAGGAAACCAGAGGATCTGTCCAGGGAGGTGATTCAGTTCCAGCAGAGGGAATTTGCTCTGAAAGAGCAGAACTACACCCTGATCAGCCGGTAAAATAAAACTACCGGTAGTTCACACTCACACGTATCATCCCTCCCTCCCTCTCTACTCTCTCTCACTCTACTCTCTCTCTCTCTCCCTCTCTCTCTCTACTCTCTCTCTCTCTCTCTCTCTCTCCCTCTCTCTATCTCTACTCTCTCTCTCTACTCTCTCTCTCTCTCTCTCCCACTCTCTCTCTACTCTCCCTATCCCTCTCTCTCTCTCTCCCTCTCTCTATCTCTACTCTCTCTCTCTACTCTCTTTCTCTCCCTCTCTCCCTCTCTCTATCTCTACTCTCTCTTTCTCTCCCTCTCTCGCTCTCCCTCTCCCTCTCTCTCTCTACTCTCTCCCTATCCCTCTCTCTCTCTACTGTCTCTCTCTCCCTCTCTCTATCTCTACTCTCTTTCTCTCCCTCTCTCTCTCTCTCCCTCTCTCTCCCTCTCTCTATCTCTACTCTCTTTCTCTCCCTCTCTCGCTCTCCCTCTCTATCTCTACTCTCTCTCTCTCTACTCTCTTTCTCTCCCTCTCTCTCTCTCTCCCTCCCTCTCCCTCTCTCTCTCTACTCTCTCTCTCCCCCTCTCTCTCTCTACTCTCCCTCTCTCTCTCTCTCTCTCTCTCTCTCTCTCTCTCTACTCTCTCTTTCTCTCCCTCTCTCTCTCTCCCTCTCTCTATCTCTACTCTCTCTTTCTCTCCCTCTCTCGCTCTCCCTCTCCCTCTCCCTCTCTCTACTCTCTCTCTCCCCCTCTCTCTCTCTACTGTCTCTCTCTCTACCCTCTCTCTCACTCTCTCTCTCTCTCGATCAGCCTCTGTGCTTCTTTCCCCGACATATCGAACACAATGGATCTCTGAGACTTCTGTAATTGTCGCAAAGTTAATTAAACTGGTCCTGATTCTAGTAGGACAGCAGTGCTGCAGACAGAAGTGTGTGTGTGTGTGTGTGTGTGTGTGTGTGTGTGTGTGTGTGTGTGTGTGTGTGTGTGTGTGTGTGTGTGTGTGTGTGTGTGTTTACTAATTAAACATTTCCGGTTTAGACAGAGGTGATCTCTGTCAGGACGCTGTGCGCATGCTCTGGTGTGTCCATAAAAAAAAAATTGCTAACAAGCTGTCCTCTGCTCTGTGTAATGAGCTCACTGTGGAATATATAAGAACGGCAGAGTAGAGGAAGATTGGAAGAGAAAGGAAGGGTGAAGCAGTGTGCTGTGATTATCGTTCCATTCATCGTCAAAGCGTCAAATCAGACGGCGTGCGTAAATTCTGCACTGACAAAACATTTCTTTTTTTCCCCCCTCCTTGTCTGTAATTGAACAGCTAATCTCAGACTGAGCCCGTCTCGCCTCGCTCCTGACCCTGACCCTTGTGGCTTATCTTTGTGCGTCCCAAATTGTTGACCAGTTATTTCTCTCAATCCATCAGCGTGATGAGCGCCGAGCAGTCGCAGGCTGAGATGCGAACCGAGCTGTCCAAGCAGAGCGCCAAAACTCTGGAGGAGCAGAAGAAGCGAGAGACGCAGGATGCGCTCGTCCGTCGACTCCAGAAGAGAGTGCTGCTGCTAACCAAGGTGCCCCCAAAAAACACTCAAGTTGCTTTAAAAACCAAAGCACAGGATGCAGATACTTTGTAACCGCTTGTTTAAAGGTCCGATGCGTTAATATTTTGACTTGATTGATGTTTTTTCTATTGGCAAAAGCTTAATGTACTGTCCATAGATATATTGATAAAAGCAGTACAATAAGTACCGTATTTTCCGGACTGTAAGCCGCTACTTTTATCCCACGCTTTGAACCATGCGGCTTATGCAAAGGTGCGCGGCTTTTCTGTGGATTTTACGTCACCCGCCATGGGCCCGCTTTAGCAGGAAGTGCAAAAACGAGACAAGCGGCGGCACGGAGAGCAACACTGACATGCGACTTTATTGGTTCCAGTGCGCATGCAGAAAAAGTGACAGCGGTTCAACGTGTGTTCAGTGTTTTCAGTGTTTTCAGTGTGTTCAGTGGGTTCAGTGGGTTCAGTGGGTTCAGTGTGTTCAGTGTGTTCAGTGTGTTCAGTGGGTTCAGTGCGCAACTTTGCTGTTTTGGCTCTCGTCTGTGTGTTCTCTTGTCTTTATGCGCTCTGTCTTTGTGAGCTCCGGTACGTCGCTGCCTTGATCGAGTTCTGGTCCGACTCCATGCCAATTAACCGAGGTGACCAGCGGGGCCCCGCAAACAGGATCCGCGGTGCGAGTACAGAGTCGCGGGCTCGCAGCCGCCGAACCGAGCCGATCCGCTCCACGGACGACACACCTGCGGCTTATAGTCCAGTGCGGCTTGTATATGGACACATTTGTTTTTTCCCCTAAATTTAGCTGGTGCGACTTATATTCAGGTGCGCGATATAGTCAGGAAATTACGGTAATTTGGTTTTTCTACCCTTAGAACCGTTCTTATATGTAAATAAGAATTTACATAGATCAAGGGTCTCGCTCCCAGTTAGCTGCCATCTTGCGCCACCATATTTCTAAGGAAGCCTGGTGTGGACAATCCAGGCTCACCCGACAGTGTGTTTTGTAATTAGGGTGAACACTGGCATATTCAAATAAGCCGACAAAGGTGGGCGAGGTGTCCAGGTTTCTTCTTCAGAATCTCCAAATATTACACACTTAACCTTTGTGTGCACTTGGACGCTTGAAAAAAAACTTTCCTTATCATTCTGACACAGGTTTTTTTTTGTGACCATGCAGTATATTTGCCAGGTGTATTTGCCCTCCGTCCAAACTGCTGCAGTGATTTCAGTCCACTCGCTGCTCACAGCGCGGCCTAATGTGGGGAGTTTAGGTGTTAATTCAGTCAAGTCCTGGAGTTGTTGTATTTTACAACTGCATATTGTGCCTTTGGCGTCTTTGTCATCATTAATTAACTTCACACGGTCCCACGCGGCACTCCATTTTTAAGAGCTTCACATTTATGTTGTTCAAGTCTGTTCTCCTCATCTCGTTGGCGCTCTGTGGAGAAGCACCACTGCACTCATTCAAATGGATCAGTTTAATCAATTCATTGTTTGCATCCTTAATTAGGATTCAGTTCCTAAAATGAGAGAGAGAGAGAGAGAGAGAGAGAGAGAGAGAGAGAGAGAGAGAGGAGAGAGGGAGAGTAGAGAGAGAGAGTAGAGAGAGAGAGAGAGAGAGACTATTATTTAATTATTTTGCTTATTTAATTTAAATATGAAGCACCACTGCACTCATTCAAATGGATCAGTTTAATCAATTCATTGTTTGCATCCTTAATAAGGATTCAGTTCCTAAAATTAGAGAGAGAGAGAGAGAGAGAGAGAGAGAGAGAGAGAGAGAGAGAGAGAGACTATTATTTAATTATTTTGCTTATTTAATTATTTTGCTGGTCACTTTTAGTGACCAATGGTGATGAAATATCTCAGAAAAACTGATCAGTAACTCTGTCAGGCTACAGTGACATAGCAGCCTACTAGCACAGTGAAAATATGAATGGGCCCAGGACTGTCCCAGATATTGAGTTGAAATGTTGTTAAGATGAGTGTGTTTGAGATGAAAGCTGTTCACCTTTGGAAGTGAGTGGAGCCCAACGTGGCTCAAAGACTTAGACTTAGACTTTTTATTTGTCATTTAAAAACATTCACTTGTCAGTGTACATTTAAAAACAAAATTCCGATGCACCAACTACCGATAAGAACCAACAATGACAACACAAAGGAGAAACAACATAGTCAAGTAATAAAGTGCGATGCATAAAGTGCAAATGATTATGTGTATGTTCAGTGCATTGTATGAGTTGGAGGGTTATTTTGTGTTCAGTAGTCTTATTGTGTGAGGGAAGAAGCTGTTGTAAAACCGCGTAGTCCTGGTCCATAAACTGCGGAACCTCTTTCCAGAGGCCAGCAGTGAAAACAGTCCCTGCAACGGATCAAGAAGTTAGTGCAAGACACATTCTGTCCTCCTCTCTCTGTGGTGAGATCTAGCTTCTGTCATGTGTGGTGGTCTCACTCAAACTGCTTTGGCTTAGCTGACTGAAAACTTAATAGCATCTAATACAATTTCTATGGGAACTACATAAGCCCGTGTTCCTCCTGTGCTGTGCTTTAAAATGAAAAGTAAAAGTTTTTTTTTTTTTTTTTTTTAATCTAGGAAATGCTATTAGATTTTTGATTTAGATTAAATTAATTACATTGAACGTTTATAGACTGTAGATAGCATAAGGGCCCGGGGAGGTTCAGAAAACAGACATGCACTGACCTCCAAAAGTGCTTGACTTTATTTTACTTCAGCAACCTTTAGGGCTCCTACACACTGAAGTGCAGGGTGGCGGCAGCGCACCCATTCATTGGCTGTGTCTCAATTCAGGGTCTGCATCCTTCGAAGGCTGCAGTTGCGTCACAGC
This sequence comes from Nelusetta ayraudi, assembly GCF_046127955.1. Taxonomy (NCBI): domain Eukaryota; kingdom Metazoa; phylum Chordata; class Actinopteri; order Tetraodontiformes; family Monacanthidae; genus Nelusetta; species Nelusetta ayraudi. The sequence continues at coordinate 1,276,579 of NW_027466056.1, read as the reverse complement.
ACTGCGTGAAGGCTAGTCCCAATTCCCAAAAATCCAAAGGACGCTCCAAATGCGCCCTCGAAAATGCGCCCTACTTTTAGCCGATTCCAAGGCTGCACCGCTACTATCCTTCACCTCCTTCTGTATCCCAGGATGCTTTGCGTGCTGTTGCAAAGCATCCTGGGATCCTGGGAAGTCAGCTGAAATTAGCGCCATCTACTGGCAAAGACACCACGTATAAATTTAAGTATTGAAATTTCACATAAAATAATAGTTTTTAACGTAGGATTTTTGCTTATTTGAACATCCAACGCCATCGTTATATGGCGAACCAATGGTTAGCTTGATGCTATGAAAACGTCACTTCCGGGGTTGGCCAGCAGGAGGGAATGGCGGTGATGCAACCAGGAAATACGCCGAAGGCTAGACAGTCCCGTGTGGTTACCGGGGAGGCGGGGTTTGGGTCGGTCCTTCTGGGCCGGGTCCTTGGGAGGACGCTTCCTTCAAAGGATGCAGACCCTGAATTGAGACACAGCCATTGTGTTTTTTGCTGCGACAGCGCAAGGGTGGGGTTTGCGTGTTCAGTGTGTCGGGGCTCTTATTCTTTCACTATTTGTTTCCCTCTTCATCTCCACCTTTCTGTATTTGTTTCAGCACAGTTCCCCTAACCCTACAAACCACAGTTTTTGTTGATACAAGTTCAAAAGTCCCAAAACAAATTAAAAAAAATGGTCAATTGTAAATGGACTGCAGTTATATAGCACCTTCACGGTACCCCAAAGCCCTTTACAATTCTCATTATCATCATCTCATACTCATTCACCCATTCACTCACACACTCGCACACCAATGGGTGGCTGCTGCCATGCAAGGCAGGCTGGGCTGCTCCATTAAGAGCAATGTAGGGTTCAGTGTCTTGCCCAAGGACGCAATGACAGACTGGGATGGAGCGGGATTCGAACCGCCAACCTTTCGGCCAAGCCACTCCACCTGCTGAGCTGCTGTCGCTCAGTTAGGATTGAAGAGTTCCTTTGCATACATTTAACATATCTGAACCTGAATCATGTTATGCTTATCCTTTTTATTTATTTTTTAGTGTCTCAATCACCATTTTAATCCCATGTCAATGTGTTGTAATATGCTACATTTCAATGTATTTAGTCGTTTTTTTGTTTGTTTTTTGTGCCTGTCCTTGTTCCACTCTCATGTTGCCATGATTGCTTACAGACTCTGAGTGATGACGACCTATCAGTTGATGGCCAGAAGCTAAACTGAGACTGAAAAAGTTTCATACTGAAGCATTGAGTTTGTGTTGCACAGTTTACCACCTTGTCGCCTTGGTGCCAGCACACCTGCTAGATCTCGGGGCAATACTGTGGCCAGACCTCAGTGGTGCAATCAAGAGGAAGTTCATTCACTCTTGCCTTCACAGTAACAAATGGCTGGGCATTCTCAGGCAGCTTTTTTTTTTTGCACTTGCACTGCAAAAAAAACCCCACCTAACTGCAGCTGGCTGCCTGCCTGTATCTGGGAGGCACGTCACGAAGGTTCATCGTATCCCTCCGATGTCTACGACTGGCCCTGTTTACACGGCAAAGGTAGCAGCTTGGTATGGACACCAGCACTTGACCTCTCGCGTGGCCTCCTGGGAGCACTGCTCTGCTCACATGTTCCTCAAGGGCGTCGTTGGTCGGGAGGATTGGCTGCACACATCGTACCTTGCAAATAATTTGCTGGTTTAGTCATGGGCTAAAATAATCACCCTGCCACACCAGCGGTGTGTTTTTGGGGCCGGAGACTGCATAGAAACCTTGTGTTAGTTCAGAGCACTGCCAGGTTTGGATATGAAAATGATTCACGACTTGCCCAAACGTTGGTTCCTGTGCACTGTCTATGACAGTAACTATACTTAATTTATATAGAGCCCTGCTGCGCTTGACTTGGCGCTAGCATATCCAGTCTGTCTAAAGTACAATACATTTTAGCTGTACAGTTTTACAGTACAACATTCTATAAGTATGATTTACTGTGTGAATGTGTAATTCAGTATTTTTTGGATTGTCTGGTGAATGTGTTGTGGGGCTACAACAGGGGGGCTCTGATGTGGATTTCGATACTTAGGAAAAAGTCATCTTAAACCGTTGATTTTTAGCTTTCAATATCAATATTTAATTGAAATATCAATATTTTTGACAACGCTAAAATTGAACCCCGTCCTCAAAGTCCAGAAATGCGAAATATCCGCACCTTGTCTACTGAATATGCTCCGCTGCTCTTGGCCGGGTCGCAACCCAAAACGGGTTCTTTTTAGGAACTGGGTCAACTCGTCTGTTCCCATCAAATTTGGAGTGGGCAATCTCACACGGTCTCTCCACGGCTCTGTGTGTGTTCGGTGTGTAAGGTAGAGGAGTATGTAAGCCAGGAACCTTTGATATTCTTAGAATTGTTGTTATCAGTATCTGCTACTGATACCTTCTCCACACATTTACTCATACTAACCTAGTTTTAATTGAATGGCATGACGCCAGTATACTTCCGTCATTGTCCAAACACAACTCATCGAGACATTGCAAATTTCCCCATCGTGGGATCAATCAAGGTCTTCTTCTTCATTTTGGTTTTTCTCAAAGATGATCGCATTATTTACAACCTCCTTCTCAAAACTGAATCCCCGTACATCCTCCCAGTCAAATGCCTGGCAAGCTACCCTGAGCCAACGCCCTGCTCTGCATCACAGCTCCGTGTCCGGTATTTAAAAGTGGAAGCTACAGCACATAAAGTAAAACACAAAGTCACTCTGTGCGTGTTAATATGCATACTCTGGCTGCTGTATTATATTCAGCGTGCCATATTTTTTTTCCAAAGGCAGCAACCTTGTAAGTGTCCATTGCAAATAACGTCATTATGAGTTCAGTAACGGCGGCAGATTTATCAAAACTAAATGGCTTAAAAAAAAACTGAAGGAATCACAATAAAAAAAATATTGAGGACTTTCAAGGACTTCATTTGGTGAAGGAAAAAAAACCAAAACAATGCATTCCTCACTGACGTTGGCAAGAGGTAAATAAAATGCTCCACAGCATCGCTGCTTGCCAGAGGGCAGTGCCATACATCAAGTGTGGAGATACTCACTGGCGATTCAATGATGAATTCCGTTGGCACAGATTGTGAAACTATGCCAGAGAGTCTCTGCAGTCAGTGAGTGCTGGATTATGACACATTTCAAACAGACGTGAACTGATATGAATATAGCAAAAATAACAAGTGATGTTTATTTATTATTACCCTCTTTAAGTTTGTTTTAGAACTCAACTTGACTCATTGAATCAGAACATTTAGTGGTCAGTTTATCCACCCTACTCCTGTGTTTGTGATTAAAAGCCCACTTTATTCAGTTTTTTTTTCTGCTGTCTAGCTGTTAAACAAAAGCATGTATTGACTCACGAGTTAACATTATGTCAGTAGTGCGTTATGGGAAATTAATGAAATAGTGCAACAGATATGAGACAAAATTAACAAAATCAGAATCACATTACGTTTGATGCACGGATAAAGAAATAATCCAAAGACGAGGAGAAAAAAAAAATTATTTCCACATTAACATTGACGAATTAAAAACTTTTTCATTTGATTTCATTTGATTTGAACCAATCCAGTTGCCTCAACTTGACCTTGAATAACACATTTAATTCCTACTTTCTCTTAAATCAATTAACCGTCCCCCACTCTGGTTTCATTAAAGTGTCTTATTAAACTCAACTCTTCTTCAGTGATAACATACACATGCTGGGCTATTACAGGTTTTGTGATTGTGTATTTTACAGGAGCGTGATGGAATGCGCGGCATACTAGAGTCCTACGATAGTGAGCTGGCAGCGACCGAGTATTCTCCCCAACTCAACAAGCGTCTCAAAGAGGCCGAGGACATCCTGCAGAAGACACAGAGCCACTACGTTGAGATGGAGGTCAGTTTTCACGCATTTGCAAACACGTCTCACTATATTTTGCATTCATACCGTGCTGCGTTGTACTTTGATTGTTTATTTTGGCACTGAGTCAAAGCGAAACACACAGAATCAATCTTTGCTAAAGCAAAGACTGTATCATCAGATGCTCCACAGTGCCACCTGCAGGCAAAAATGCCCCTATGGCCATTAGGAAGGTTGTAGAGGGATGGAACAAACCCCACTTGTTCATGGCATCCAGACCTGGGATTCAGTGGTAGTGGTGGCGTGGCAACGGCAGGCAGATGTCTGGCTCAGTCCCTCGATCGCTGCTTGCACCTTTAATTCACTTCTGTGTTTTAATATTAAGCAGGCCTCATGTCAGCTTTCAACCAGCTTACTGTGCTTTTCCAATGAGTGGCACAGTTCTCAAACTGAAGGCACTTCAAATGTGTTCTGTCCAACCCATTTGTCAGCAGCTCTGCATTTACACTTTGTGGGGGAAAGTTGACAGAAATCCTTTTTTTGAAAACTGATGAAACTGCTGCTGCGTGCTTCATGCTCCAGATACTCTTGTTTCTGCCAATACTGTAAATCAGCAGGTTAAGGACAGAAAGTCGTTTTTATTCCTTTGTTTGAGTAATTTCTTTTCCCTGTATGTTCAGTTTTTTTTATTTTTTTTCCCAATACAGACCCAGTTGAGCAAAGCACAGGAAGAGACGGGTGCTTTAAAACTCCGACTGCAAGCAGTAAGTATTTATGCGTTCGCAAACTGCAGACGCAGCAATGACTTTGCTTCTGCAGTAGCACTTTTGGACTCACTGGTCATAATAATAATAATAATAATAATGATAATATAAATAATCACAGTGGCAGTTTTCTTTGGTAGACATATTTTCATTTTTGTTATAACTGGTATTTGACAAAATCCCATGGTTTGGCCATAATGTGATGTATTGTGACTGCCCACTGGGCCCGAAGCTGCAATCAGATTGTCCCATATGTCTATAATAAACAAGTGGTCCAATCCATTCATTACATTTAACGCGGTTAATCATGTGCACACCAAAATCCCGCCATTTGACACCCAACAAAATAAATAAAATGTTCTCTAATATTAGTAATGCGGTGTATATTATTGTATTTTTATCATTTATAAGGGAACCGTTTGCAGGGTTTGTAAAAACGATGTGCTTTGGATGCCTGAATCCAACGGGCTGTCGTTGCACTGGTTAAAGTTAAGCACTCGTGGGTTAACAGACTGTAAATCAGTATTGATGGGTTTGACCTTAATTCACAGACTTTCCATGTCTCACGATCCCCCTTCCTTTCATTGGTCCTTGTTACTGGGGGAGACATCAACATAGCCGTGGCAATGAGTATTGACGCGTGAAATCCACCTGTCGGGTAAAAGCGTAATTACTTTTTCATCTTTGGAAGCCTGGGAGAATAAATGGGTGGAGAGACAGACAGACAGACGCTGTCACAGAAACAGCAAAGTGGGTTTGCAACTGCAGATGAGGTTCAATTATACGGACAGCAGAGTGTGATCACACACACAGACACACAAATAAAAGTAAAAATAAGTACATTGTCTGTTAGTATTCAAATGTTTGTCATGAATCGTGTTTGGAATAAGAACCAGCGTCTCCTCCATGTATCTGCAGCTGAAAAGTTGCCGCTTTGGCACTTGGCCATAGGTGTTTTTGTGTGAGTGAGTGAGTGAGTGAGTGCGCCGGGCCCATTTTCTCCTCTGTTTGTCACAGGTGGAGCTGGAGCTGGAGTCCTTAAAGGAGAAGCAGTCGTCGTCTGCTGCTGCTGACATCAGCTGTTCAGTGACCAGAGAGGAGGTCAACACTCTGAGGTCTTTCTCCCTCCTCTATCTTTCTGACATGCGCGTGCGTGCACGCCCATACACACACTGCTCACAAAAACGATGGCGGCGACCGAGTCGGAGCCACACGTTACAACGTTAGACTCATGCATATTCTGTGCACCAAGAAGTGGATAGAATGAGGTTGAGCCACCGTATCTTGTCTGTGCCTTTACACTGATGTACTTTTTTTGTTTTTTACCTCTGGGAAAGGGGGCGGGGTTTCATAAATTTTGCTTCCTCTCACTCCTTTTCGGATATGTTATATGTGTCAAAATTATTTATTATGATTATTATTTCTTGAGTGTTTGACACTATTTCTTTTTGTTGTTGTTGTTGTTTTTGATATTTTGCATAAATTGTTTTGTTGATGTGCACAGAAGCTATTTGAAATAAAAATCATTCATTCAGTCATACCTGTGGAATTAAAATAATGTGTCAAAGATGTGCTGGTTAAAATGAGTGTCTTTCATGATGCAGGCAGAAGATTGAAGATCTGGTGGCTGAGCAGCAGCGTCTGGAAGAGCAGAAAAACATTCTGGAGATGAGACTGGAGAGGAACAACCTCCAGGTAAGCACCATCACACTGCTGCTGTTAATGGTCACTTGTTGTCAATCCAGTTGAATTGTTTCAAATTGTGTTTGCGTGCATGAACATTGAATAAAGTGATCACATTTACACACGGATTTCCCTAATGGCCACACCAGCTGTGCCCAGAACTTCTCAGCTCGACCAATGGGTGTGAATGTTTCTCCCTGCATTTCTTTGGAAAATTGCCACACCAGAGAAACGTCCTCCTTGTTTAAAATACAGAAAGGAAGAGATGAGTAATATTGAGAAGTGGTCCAATGTGCCTACTGGACTCTGATCGGATCAAAAAAAAAAAAAATGACAGCACCTCCTCTGATCTGAATTCTGCTAAATTGGTAAAATGTGCTAACCAGTCCCTTTTGATTCTGTCAGACATAAACATACATGTGCATCTAGGGCTGCACGATTATGGCCAAAATGATTATCACAATATTTTTGTCAATATTAAAATCACGATTATTCATTGGGGGTGCTGCTGGTTGGAAATTGTGCTAACCTCCATTTTTTTTCGTTGACGGGGGGGGGGGGGGGCAGCTCGCTATCGCGCTACGCTAACTTGGCAAAGTTACGTGCCGACAACGTTTCGTGGGGGGGTGGGGGGGGTACTGTCTTCTCCCGACATCGCGTCTCTCTCTCTCGAATCATTTGAGGCTGCCGCTTATGCTGCGGCACTTCCTGCCGCTGCTGCAGGATTTGCTCTATTTCGGCAGCTTAATGAAATCTTAACCTTGCGTTCGCCCCCTGGTGGTTGGATGACTGAAAGTGCTTGATTTGACATGTACGGTAGCCGGCTTTTTAAATGTTAATATCGCCGACGATCAGCTTGATTTAATCGTGGCAGCCAATATTGTGATCGTGATTAAAATTTGTTTAATTGTGCAGCCCTATGTGCATCAATATATGCAGGCTGGGAACAACTCCAACTTGTTCTCACACCAATTTCATTTACACAGTCTGAGAGGTTGTTGTGGCATTTATGACCATTTTCGCCATCGTTTTCAGGCCGACTACGTGAACTCGATTCAATAATATTCTCTCAAGCCTCCGGAACCGAGTAGTGGACTCTGAATGAAATGAGAGTGTTCCCAATGGCAACTGACAGCTGAGTGTTCTTTGGAGGCTTTGTGTGTCTGCACATTTATAAGGTTGTGTGGTCAATGGATCGGTTGTTTCAGGTGTTGCACACCAAGGGACAGCTAAATCAGGCCAACGGGGGAAAAAAATAATTTGAAAGGGAAACCGAATGGTCAAATGAATAACTGTGAATGACTTTGAGGACTGATTACTTGAAGAAGTGGACGCCAGGATTATTTTGTCACGTCGGGTTCTTGCTGGTTTTTTCCTGATCCTTGTCTTAATCATTTCAGCCCTGCTTTGACAGTCGGAGCACGTCTGCCCTGCGTTAGTCAGGGCAAGCTGATCAGTGTGGCTTTCTGTCAGCCCCTGTGAGCTCCTGAGATTACTTTTAATACCGTTTCTGTAAATGGCGAGTCGCACCAGAGTAGATCAGACATCTTTGTTTTGCTGCGATGCATTTATTGCGCTGAGGTGTCGCCCCAACCCTACAAAACGTATTTGATGATTTCAAATAAAGAAAAAGCAAGTTTACCGGTCACACATGTAAAAGAAGAAGAAGAAGAGAAAAAAAAAGCAACATATATTAGGGGCAGTCTGAAGCACACAGACGCATTGAGGTTTAACAGCGCACAAGGAAATTTAGTTGGTTTGGTTTTGTTTGACGGGTGATGCTGGAGTCCAACCCAGCTGCTCTGTGCATCGAGGGCAGGGTTCACCCGCAGGGAAACTTAGGGCGTATTCACACCTGCCCTGTTTGGTTTGGACTAAACGTAGTATTAATATTGGAGACTTAAGATGACGTCCGATATAATCCGATATTCCTTTATTGGCTGATATCGGACCGATATCCGATACCAATATCGTATCGGGACAGCCCTACTTTCTCTGCTTTATTGTGCAAAGCATTTTGGGAAACGTCTGGATGTGGAAGGTGCTTTGTAAATAAAAATCCCCTCTCACACAAAGAGTTGATTGATCGATTTCTTGATCGATCGATTGCTCGCCTGTGGCGTTGGAGCTGCTCGCGTTTTCCTCGGAAGTTTACCGAACAATGTTTACCGCACAGAATTATGGCGGGCTCGTTCATCCAGATGGCTGTGCTCCTGAAGCAGGTGCCTCCGTCATTGCTCTCCGCTGTCTTAAAAGGTCTGAATTTGAAGAAGTCTTTCCATACTTTGAGTCAGGGCTGCGGCCCAGTGTGTTGTTTCCGAGCCGCGACGACATGAGGCGTTTGTCAGGGGATATTAGAGGAAACGCACAGATCGGTATTCATCCATGTGGATGCGAGTGCAGGGTACAAACAATCTCACGCTACGTCTGTCCTTGTTTGTACAAGTCAGCCTGGACCTGCACTGCAGTATCGTCAGAGAATAAATATTACATCATAGTAGTGCAGCGGCGCTGTTGAGAAAAAAAAAAACAGAGCTTCAGTGATTTACAGAGCACTGGATGGTGGCATCCAAATGACAATTACCCCCCCCCCACTTGAAATCGCTCACTGTTGCTTTATGTCTTCTCACTGTGAGCGTTGAGATTTTTATGTGTTGTTGTTACAAAAAACACAAGAAAGTTGTGCTGGAATTGTTTTGTGCTCGGTCTGATGTATGAAAGTGTTTTTCTTTCTTTCTGCTTTTCTCCAAATCTCAAAAAGGCTGCTTTTGTTTTGTGTAATAGGGATACTGATGCAGTGTTGCAGCAATGTAAACACATATACAGCCTATCGTTTTATTGTTTCTTGTACATTTCCAGTTTGACTGACAGTATAAAGGATACAGTATGTATCGTGTAGAAACGTTGCTTATAAGAGTGATTTCCTTCTCGACCTCCAGTTTTCGAGTCCATCATTTTTCACCTCATCAAACGGCTTTATTGAATCTTTTTTCTGCTTTTTTGCATCAAATTTTTAGCTCAGCGGTTGTTTTCTTTTCTTTCGTCAATCAAATGGACTCTCGCCTCTGATAATGACGACACTTGAATCAGCACCAGGGTCTTTCCTTTTTTTGATAAATGAGGGCCAATAAGTAGAATGCATTGAAGTGTGCTGCTTTTGGGTGGACTCCAAGTCCACTTAGCATGCAGCTTGGATAACAGTGATAAGTGTTTTTTTTGTTTTTTTTTTTTTTTAATGTTTTTTTTTTTTTTTTTTTTTTTATCAGCGTACATAGAAAATGTGAAAAACCTGAGAAAACTTTTCGAACTTCACTCAACAACAAGCAAGCAAACAATAAACAGAGTAGAGGAGGTAGAAGACTTTTCCCACTGATCAGGGTCCTTGTTTTCTGCCTTGGTTTTCCTGGCATCTTTCTTTTGTAGCAGCCTGCTGTTAAGTGTGTTAATATTGTACACACAGTGGAGTCAGTATCATATAATGCGGGGTGCATTGTTTCCATTTTGAAGCAACCTTTCTTAGCCTCATGGGGTCCTGTATCATTCATCATCATTTAAAATCTCCCTGGTTCCAGTGGAGCCTCTCACTCATCGAGCCTTTTTTTTTATTGATTTTTATTCATGTGTCTACCCATTGCTGTGCACTGTAAAATTCTCTTTCCATTGAACACATCTTCTCTTTCCCCTCTTTCAGGGAGACTATGATCCTGTTAAAACCCAAGTTATCCACCTAAAAATGAACCCTACTGCTGTTGCCGAGCAACAGCGACAGCAGGAAGTTGAAGCTCTGAGGGAGGAAGTCATACGTCTCAGAGAACTCCATTCTCAAGATGACTCCAGTATGCACAACCCCAGCCACGGGTTCAGTCTGCCTCCATCCAAGGAGGTGCAAGGTCAGAGCAACAACAACAACGTCACACGGGTCACACTCGGTTGTGCTAGTCTGACTTTACACTTGTGAAGCCACTGGAAGGAGACCTGGCTGCCCAAATGTTTCATAATGTATAACAATGGTATAATATAATATATATATCATATCGATATAATATCGGGCATGCCTGCAAACCGGCAAAATTCTAACCATCTAAACCGCATAGTCGGAGGTGCATTGCACAGTTGCATTGAGGTTCTGTCCAAATCCACTTTAGCTGTTTTAACCAGTCCTTCCAGAAAAATGCGGGGATCTTTTGCGATTGTTGCGGGCAAAAATCCTTGACTATGCGGCACGTTTTCGAAAAGAAATGCAATAAAATATGTGTGATATTTCTGCAATTTTATGCGATGAAATTGCGTAAATTTGTAAAATAAATTGCGGGAACTTGCAAATATTGCAGGGAACTTCAAGAAGTGTGGTTTGATGAAAACCAATTTTAAAAAAGTGGCTCTCCAACACCGTTCTTACTAACTACTACTACGTTAATGTAAAGAGTCATATCTAACGACCTCCTATGATTATAAAGAACACTAAATCACACAAAGTGCAGAGAATAATCAAGTTCTCATCTTTTATTTCAGACCTTAGAGATGTCTCATACTTACAAAACAATGGGGCAAACAATACATTGAAACGATAAGATAAAATGTACTTACCTGTACAAAGTGTAAACTCTTAATGCAAAGTGGAACTGATGTACAGTACCTACGACTGTACCAAAAGTGCAAATCTTCCAACAAAATTGCAATGTTGATGCGGCCTATGACAGATGACGGCTCTGTTTCCCATTCCCGTCATCGAATGTTTCCCATTGGGAGAATGGCTGGGCTGGCTCCCATTCCCATCAAAAGTGGATTGCTTTTACCCTGGCCAATTTTCCAAGTAGAAAATCAAAGGCTTCTCTTCAAGAGAAACGGATCTGCTCGTGTGCAAAGTGAAAGGATGTGTGAGACATAGCTCCACCCTGACAGATCTCTTCTAATACCCACGTGCATATCCACCACTGCTCAATAATTACACTTTCACTCTCATCACTCATGAGTACCATTAGCCACTTAGCCAAAAAAATAAGAGCTTACCATTTCAAGAAGTATTTTTTAAATAGGTTGATGTACACAGCAGTAATCTTTCACATTGCAATCCTTTTATTAGGAGTATTTATTTATTTCAAACGTGGAAAAAAAAAACAACAATGTGTGAAACTTGCCATTGACTTCGGACCTGTTTTTTCTTGCTCAATAGTGAAATCGCTCTCTGCTTCCTCAAGACTGCAGTGCGCCAACACTGCGCCTGAACACAACTCACTCTAAGCCTGACACGCCAAGGGGGCCGGCACTGATGGGCACAAGTGCCGCTGCTCTTTTAACAATGTTGGGCGCTAGACACGAAAATTACAACTGAACTGCGTTGGTCTTAAAATAGCTATGGTACTTTGCACCAGGTTGAATGACTGGGCCCCTCAGTCTGTCACCTTTAACACAGACCCGCTACTATCCCTCAGCCTGCACCGTCCCTTTGCTTGCGTAGAAAGGACATTGCTTCAGTCGACCAGAGTAAAGCCTATGTCAGACTGGTGAAGTGTAGTTATGAACATGTTAAATATTTAATTACAGTAGCATAGCAGACATGCTGGATAACTGTTGGCTAATCTGTCTTCTGGGGGACCTTCCATCCACTCCCATCCTCTCAAGCAAAGATGAATTTCACTTTCACTCTTTTTAGCCTTCTTTTTTTAATTTTGTTAAACTTAATAATCTTCCCACTCCTTTTCGCTCATGTAATCTTAAATGCAGCTTCTACTCAAATCAAAATCAAATCGAATATTCGGATAAGCATCTGAGTCCGTAGTGAGGAAGTCCAGAACATTGAGACCGTTGATTTGTCTTGACCGCGACTGAGCAGTTAAGCGCCTGCATCACTGCGACTGCAGCCCCAATCTGCGCGTCAACCTGCTGCTCCGTCCTTCCCTCGCCGAGCAACATCCCAGATACATGGACTTCACACACAGTCGCAAACTGGTCTAGGTCTGCAGGTCCACATATACACGACCAGTCAAAAGTTTGGACACACCTTGTCACGCAATTTTTGTTTTATCTTTACAACTCTTTTTTTTTTTTTTTTTTAACACAGCAGATAGATACTGAAGACATCAATTACAGGTACTACCCAGAAAATGAGAATATCCTAAAAAGGTTGCTGTATTTCTGCAATTCAACTTAAAAGGTGAATGTGACATATTATATAAAGGAATAATATGCAAATCAATATATTTCAAGTTTTTATTTCTTTGGATTTTGCTGATCAGGTCTTGCAGCTTAAAAAAAAACTCAAATCCAAAAACTCCGAACATTAGAATGTTTCATAAAGTCAAATCTTTATGAAAATCTTAATCAGCAAAGTTACAACAAGGAACTGCTTGAGATGTCAATTTGCGTGGAATGGCTCAGTAAAATGTGTTGCTTTCATCTTTGATGTTAACTTGCCAAAATAAAACAACTTTTACTTGATATTCTCATTTTTCGGGTACTACCTGTATATGAGCAAGATAAATAAGTCATCGTGCAGCAAAGAATAAGGCATTAAATAACTCTAAATATTCTTATAATGAAAGGTGGCTATTTCAAAGGATTTTGATACAAAACGTGTGCGTATGTGTGTTCATGCGTAGTTTTGATGCCTGAGAAACTGCATTGTCAGTAGTCATGAGAACAAAGGAAACATTATCACAGGGTGTGTCCAAACTTTTGACTGCTAGCGTATGAAGGACAAAAGGGCCGGGGACATTCTAGTTACCATACACACATTGTGTTAGTGAATGTTTTCAGAAGAAAAAAAAACAACTTTTGACTTGGTGACTTTAGTGGCTGAAGTGATCTCAAACGCTTGATTGATTCTCACATCAACGCATCTTCAATGTGTGTTGCAGACTTGCGAAAGCAAATGGAAAGCTCGGAGCTCAGGAACCAGAGGCTGAAGGAGGTGTTTCAGCGCAAAATCCAGGAGTTCCGTACAGTCTGCTACATTCTGACTGGATATCAGATCGACATCACTACGGAGAACCAGTACAGACTGAGCTCGGTCTACGCGGAGCATATGGAGGACTCGGTGCTCTTTAAAAAGGTAGGTGATGTCGACTACCAGCCGGGACCAGTGTTATAATAACAGTAGTAAAAACTCCCCTTAAAACTCACAAAATGTTAAATTCTTTTTGTCCCCTTAACAAACACACAACAATATTGTCACTACACTGTCGGCTTCATCTTTTTTTCCACAATAATCTTTTAACTTTCGTAACTTTTGGTCACCTTACCCATAATTACCCATAATAACCTATATCCTTTAGCGAGCAGCTAATAAAAATAATGGCCTTAAATATAATTTATATGTACCAATTAGGACTTTCCTAGAGATAGATATGATAGAATATGATAACACTTCATTCGTCAGCTAAGACCGAGGACTTTTGCATCTCTGGATGGCACAAAAACAACACAACGTTCTGTGCATGAACAGGTAGACAGCACAGATATCACGAGGAAAACATACATGTATGAACCGAGTAACCCTTCATGCACGAGCTAAGGCGGAGAATTCTCTATCGTGTTTCATAACTTTTGGTCACCTTCACATATGTGGTGGATTCTATACATGCACTCCTGGCAGTGTGTGTGTGTGTGTTTGTTGGCTGTTGCTCTTATTAGCATGGAAGTGTGAGGTTACAAGCAACAGCGTCGTCATCACAATGGCTCAAGGCCGTCTGAGTGTTGATATCTGATAAAATGCCCCAGGAAGTGCAAATCTGACCTTGTGAGGTGTCCATCCCATAATACACCCACTGCCTTTTGCCCCCTTCCCTTTCTAATGACAGTATCCCTGTGTCGTAGCCCATGTCGATGCACCATTACACGTCTCGTTCGGCTTTGCGCTTGAATTAACAATGGGATGGTGAGAGTAAGTTACACCACAGACGGAATATTTTTCACAAGTCATCAAAGAGAAACATATAACAACCATTCTTGACGGCAGACAAACATAAACAAACCAACAAACTCCTGCGTTTCACACCATTCAGTGGAAACACCTGCAAATTGCAATGATACTCTGTCGAAATGTCCGAAATATCGCTTTTATTTTGAAAGAAACTCACGGAAGAGGCAGCTTGTGAGTTTGTGCATGTGTGCGTGCATGCGCGGGCGGCCATGCTGTGCACGAGGACAGTGTGATGACTGTGCAGTGACACAAGGCGGGGGGGCTGCATTAATCAATCACCATTCCCCATGCACTCATTAAATGGGCTAAATGAAAGTGTTGTGTGTGTCTGAACCATTACTGTTGGCCAAATCCTTTAAGTCGCCCTAAGTAGTTGCAGTGAAAACATCCTGAATTTCTCTCTTCCTGCATGCTCATCGTCTTCCTTCCTTCCTCTCCTCTCCCGTCTCCCGTCTTCATCCTTGCCTTCCCTACATTGTCTGCCCTTATCTCCGGCCTCTCTCTGATCAGAGTGTGTAATCGCTGTATTGTTTCCGTGTCCCGGTGTACTAGCGAAGCCTCCGGCTAGCACACCGTGGAGAATCCATACTGGCGCCGTTCAAACACAGCTTCATTATCTCGGCAGCTGCTTTTTTTTTCTCTCTGTTCAAACCTCAAGATGATTGTAATCAGGCGGCAGTGCCGAGGTAACAGACTTGTTTAAATGTCGCGTGGTGATATAAGTACGAATTTAGATATGCTACTGTCTTTACATTGGCTCCATCAGAGCCACTGCCAGGTGAGTTGATTTACTTGCGGTACCGATTAGCTTCAGAGGCCTCGTGCAAATCAGTGGATGCAGACAAACACGGGCGCTGGCGCAATAATTCAACGCTATCGTGGTGTCCACTGTCACGCTAAGATGCACACATGCCGACTCTAATCTCTACACTCCTCTGTCACAATGCATGCCTCGCCACACAGCAACTCTCTCAGCCACCCCCCACCTCCCTGCAGAGTGAACATGCATACAGATGTACCAGGAATTACACACTCTCTCTCTCTCTCTCTCTCTCTCTCTCTCTCTCTCTCTCTCTCTCTCTCTCTCTCTCTCTCAGATACACACACACACACACACACACACACACACACACACCCACACCATACCTCAGGAATTAGTATTCAGGGTGTTCTCCACTGTCTGAGTGTGTGGAACCCACGTGGCTGCTCTCCTGTGGGACCAGAGAGCCCATGAGCTGCTAATGGAATACAGTACACACACACACGCATGCACACACATGCATAGAAGCAAACCCACACTTGTAGCAAAACACATACAAGTGTCCATGAATACAATTTTAGCTACATGCATAACTTGCTCTTTCTGCATCTTTGAGCATTATCTGAAAAAAATAAGAATATTAAATTCACTGATTGAAGGACGGGGCGGGAATCATTGGTGAGGAAAGGGGGATTTTGGACAGCAAGCACAGAGGTCTTTAAGAAAAAAAAATAGAAAAAGGATTCTAAAGGAATTCACCTCAGCAACAGGGATGCCAGATAATCCTGCTAATATGCACCTCTAGCAGAGACACTAAATACCCCTTGGTATAAACTGTTTAACCTGCAACCGTCATCTTCTCTCATCTTCTGGCTAAATATAGTAATTTAACCTTCAAGTATTAAAAAAAGAACACATTTTACTTTTTCAATTACCATCTTACTGTACGGAACTTTTAATTGTGTAACGTTTTGTCATGGTATGGATGAAAATGCTTCGCTACAGGCATCAGATGTATAAATATGTATAGATATATAGATGTTGAATTCCTTTATAAGGGATCACTTATGCCTTGTTGGTGTTGCAAACGTTAGACTCAACTTGCTCAGTGTTACTATTGCAATGGTTTCTCTCACTCTCCTTGAAGTCTTGAAAGTCAAAAGCTTCTCAGTTACAGCAGGTTGATGGTAAAAATGCTGTTTTTCAATTCTTTACAAGTCAGTCTTATAATGAAAGGACTTTGATGCCACGATTAGTTTGAAAATGAAGGCATCTAAGATAAATCAAATGTTTGTGTAGTGTGTGCACAAGCTGTATTTTTAGCTCACCCCTCAGTGAGAGGGATGATTAGCCTCAGTGATTAGACGTCTGAAGCCCTGCTAATCAGTGAGATAAACACCTTAGCTTTGCTACTGTGGTGACATTTAAACTTTATTTTTTCTGAAAAGTTTTCAAAGACGGGTAAGCACCACTGTCCTGATAACCTGCAGTGCAACTTTTGATGGTCGATGCATACATTTTCTTTTGTAATTCATTCTAAAGGTCTTACTACAAAGTTGTACGTTTATGCAAACTTTTTGAAATTACTTTAATTGCTTTGGAAGAATTGGCAGTGATGCTTCTTCAAAAACAAAAAAACAAACTCTTTATCATGATTGTAACATTTTGAATTGTGTTGCAAAAGTTCAAAGCAAAGTCCAGAGTCATAAAGTGGACAGAAAAGGTTCCAAGAGTGGTGGACCGCTGAGTAGAGAGCAACTACAAACAAACAACAAAGTCTCTCCTAAAGCAAACCCACAGTTAGCCATCGACACCTTGGCGATTGATTAGCTCATTAACTGAGAAACAAACACGCCACGCTGTGGCTTAAAACTTCTGAACGTTCTGGATCGATCAGACTTCTCTGGACTTTTCATGTTCTCTCTGTAACTCCTCCTCTGTCTCTCCTTCACTTCTGTGACACTTTCTCCCCTGTCTCTCCTTCCCTAATGAAAGAGGAAGATGTAATCAGTGGGCTAGCTCATTAAAATTTAGTCCCAATTAACTGTCGAACCTCGCGCGAGAAAGGGACGGGACAAGAGCATGTGATGTATTGAGGTCAGCGTGAAAACGAGCACTATTGCTTGTTAAAGGCAACGGTTTATGAACGCAGTCTTTGAAAAATAGTTTGTGGATTAGGTTTGTTCCTGTTTGCCTGAGAGGCTGGGAGAAGGCAGTAAATAAAGCAGAGTGTATACACTGTCAAGACCTAATGATGTCTGAAGTGACTTGTGAATGATTAACAGTAGACGAGTGTGCATCTGCGTGTGTGTGTGTGTGTGCGCGTGTGTGAGCACCAGACTGACTGTGAGCCGTTGCTGTCCTGAGACTGGAAGGTCTCGTGTGGAATCCGTGGCAAGGTCACAGCAGAAATGCACGTTCCACCGTCCTCTTTCTGCCAGTGCCAAGTTCAAATAAATACAACAGGTCTTTCTTCAGGACGTCTGACGACAAAATCCCACAGTGAAAGTGAGGCACAGCCGTGTGTGTGTGTGTGTGTGTGTGTGTGTGTGTGTGTGTGTGTGTGTGTGTGTGTGTGTGTGTGTGTGTGTGTGTGTGTGTGTGTGTGTGTGTGTGTGGCAAGGTCTTTTCCAATGAAATCAAGAGAATAAGTACAAAACTATTACAGACTGAGTTGTCACTTTACAACACTAGAACAGGAATGATCACTTTACCTCTGAACAAACTTCACATCGGAACAGATTTGCAGTTTACTGGACCTTTTCCTTCATCATCACTTATTTTGTATTACCAGGAAGGTTTTTTTCAGGCAAAAACACAGACACTTCCCTCTGTCATTAGTTCAGATATGTGGATGATACCTGGGTGGAAATCAAAACCCATGACATGGACTCATCGACTCAGTGGACCAACCCATCAAGTTCACCTGGAAAGACACTGCCAACAGCAGACCCTCCCCCTTTTCTGGACTGTGCTGCCATCATAGAGGAGGACGGAAGACTCACACTTGAGCTTTCTAGGAAACCCACCTACACAGACCATACCATACCATACCATACCATACCATACCATACCCACAGAACATAAGGACGTCCCTGAAACGACATCCGAGTGGCTATCCTAATTGGGCCTTTGTTAAATCAACCAATGGAATGGATATGGAACAAACAGCTAGCAGGGACCAGACAACAAAAGGAAGGACGTTGTTGTCTCTTATGTTGGTGACTTTCAGAAAAACTGGCGTGGGGGATTTTTTTTCTCCCAACACAAAATCCTCGATCGTTTCAGAGCCGGCAACGCCTCTGGGAAAGACTGATCTATTAAAAGGACAAAACACCAGAGCACAAACTTAACAGCATGGTCTACGCAGTCCAGTGCAGTGAGGACCGCCCCAATCTCTACATTGGTGAAACCAAACAACCGCTTCACAGACGCAATGGCCCGACATAGAAGAGCCAGCACCTCAGGAGAGGATTCAGTTGAAATCTATCTTTGCAGGAGAAAGGCCACTCCTTTGAGGACTCCAATGTAAACTTTTTGGACAGAGAAGACAGATAGTTTGAGAGACAGGAAAGAGGCCATCTATGTTCACTTACAAGGAACCTGTCAAAACAGAGGGGTAGGCCTTCGACACCGTCTCAAAAGTAAAGTGAAACACCAAGGGTTGTTTCACTTTGCTGACTGGAAAGCCCACAAATGTCATGATATGGAGATGAACACAGAAAATTGACAGTAAATGATCAACAACAAAAGGTGCTGAGAATGCAAGAATAAATGAATACATTAATTCAGTAATAGTGGATTTGATTTTAGGATTTAGAGAGAATCTTGTTGTAGAAATCTGAGACAAAGAGAATGTTGACTCTGATTTCTCCTGACAGTTTTTTTTAACTTGCCCCAGGACTCACTCTCTCTCTCTCTCTCTCTCTCTCTCTCTCTCTCTCTCTCTTTCTCTCGCTCTCGCTCTCTCTGTGCGTGCATGAGTGTGTGTGTGCACCTCCTTCAGTCAATGTTACGAGCATATGTCTGCTGTCTCCATGGTAACTTGATAAATCAGAAGCAGACATTAGTCCACCTAAGGACTTTTTTTGTTTCCTCAATGATACGTCTTGCATCTCTCACCTTACTATTTTAAAGTATGTTATGTGGAGGAGACTATACTAAAATCTTGCTCAGAATGGTGATTGGGTCATTGATGTGATTAATCTTTTAAAAAAAACATTTTACAATTAATTAGTCCCTAAAAATTACAATTCTGGCATCGCAATTGGGTTGGTGCTTTAGGAGAACTCTCTTCGTCTTGTCGCCTGAATGGCAGGATATCAAGATTTTCAATCATTGTCCCAGTACAGGGACAAGGAAAGATTTTCTGAATGTTTCAGGCCTTTTTGGAATATTTTCATTACCAGGTGGGAAACCCCACAGACACACTGGCCCTTTTTCTTGGTGGGATATCTCTGCTGAATGGCCAGGTGACATTGGTATGGTAAATGGACTGCACTTACAGTATATAGCACTTTTCCAGCAACTTCACGGTAAAGCACTTTACAAAGGGCCTCTCATTCACCCATTCACCCACACATTCATACACCAACGTAAGGTATGTTTCTAGGGAACGATTCTCGATGGCATGGTGCACTCCGGTAAAACCCTGGATGAAAAGATGACACCTGAACGATGAAGAAGAGCCTCTAGAAGAACTTCCCATTCTGTTCTCTCCGACCTTGGACCAACCAACAAACCAACTCCATCTCTAAGAAACCAGCTGCATCTCTGGCCTCCTGGAAACGGCAACGGCTGGACGTGGAACATGGGATTCAGGGAACTTGACCAAGACCTCAGTTCCGCAAAATGTTCTGTGTCTAAAAGTCGCAGTCTTTGTTTTCCATTTCTTGCATTCACTCACTTTACGTCTTCAAACCCTAAAATTGATCATACTGGCATCGCAATGGCTTGACTGATTGCCAAGAGAAATTGGGTTGGGTGCTTTAAGTTCACTCTGAAGCTATCTTGCTGACAATGTGGCGCAATCGAGTTTTCTTTTGTGCGCGGTGGTCCAAAGAATTTCACACTGGCTGGATTTTTTTGTCTCTCCGGCATTTTCACATTATCAAACATGTCTTATTTATGTAGAGCCAGTTACATAGACATATTTTTTTATTTAATTTGTTAAGTGCCGTAATCAGTGTCACAGTTTTGCTTAATTAAGATTATTAATGGCTGAAAGCAGCCTTTTCTTCTGAGTTGTTAAACTACATCACATGCTGAGTGTGTTTGTTAAGGTAATCAGTAAGTGAGCTGCAGTAAAAAAAAAAAAAAATGTTAATCATAGTAAATTTCAATCATTTCATAATTGAAATGATGTACGTGGACTGAGTATTTTAGGCTGAACCGTCAAATTACAACCACCTGAGATGTGTGCGTTTTTAAACGCCAAAATGCACATCTGAAACAAACTTGGTCTTTTAAAATTCAGACATATTTTATTTTTTACTGTACTGTTCACTGTTTTGTAAATGAATTAGATACAGCCCTTAAACATTTGACGGATGAAGTGGTCATGTATCCTAATGGAGAACCCCAGGTCCAGTCATTAGTGTTGATTTTCTTCTCTTCACTCAAGAGGCGATGTATGACTTTCATCATTGTCAGATTTAAGGTAGTACAAGATTGGCATGTGAAGCTGTGCTGGTGTTATTTCATCAGCATGTGAATCTTTCAGTCGGAAGAGTTGCACTACCACCGCCTATAAATGGCGAGAAGAAAACCGGTGGACAAGTGCACCAAGACCTGAACAGAAAAAAACCTGCAAATGGCATGGAATGAACAGCTTAGCAAGTTATGCTTGATATAATTCCAAGTCCGCAGGGTCGCCTTCTGTTAACCAGATCAGCACTGTGTTGTGTCTCCAAGGTGACAGCTTGCAAATGACAGAGCTGCAGCCGACACAGAACTCTAACTCTTATCTATAAAGTATGTTTTTATCTGGCATGATTTACTCCCAGGTTGTGCGTCATTATATATTTTAATGATGGTTGAGTGGGTGTTAGTTGCTTTGCAGACAAGGCTGGGAAGGTTGAGCTCTTGAGCGCGAGAAAAAAAAGTCAGTTAGGTTCGGAAATGTGATGTTTTAATGCCAAATGAACAACTTTGGTCCATCGCTCACCACTTTTTGAAGGTTGGCAGTGCACGCTGTACAGTAACAGATGCTGGTATCCCATAACTCTTTCAACTCAAACATGGAGTCGCCCATCAAGAGCTCCAGGTACAGTTGGAGCAATTTGAAAGTAGGACGGTGTAATTCATTACTGCTGTCAGTAATTTTAATGACATGGTCGTGATTAATTTACCACTGCTACTTATTCCCACTTAATGTATTTTATTCTTTTCTCTATCAGGCTCATCAGCCTTTCACTTATTGGAACTGATCACTCACCCCACCAGAGATTTTCCTCATTTACATGTCGTCTTTAAATAATGATGATGGCATGGCCACACACCTGAGTGGCACTGCAAAAACGCTAAACAAAGCAGCTAATACAG